>NC_073229.2:43740666-44042250 GCF_029281585.2 Gorilla gorilla gorilla | reverse complement strand
ATGCTAAACTGAAAATTGGAGGTTAAGTGAGTGAAAGGACACTTTGGCCTTTTGCTTCCTTTACTTTTAAAATTATTGGAATGCTTTAAGTTTAAAATTTTCATGTATTAGTTAATAACTAATTATTATGAGGAATAATAGTGACTGGAACATATTAGCTGCTCAGTAAATACTAACTCCTCAACAGTTTCTCCCCAAACAAAGGAGCATGAGGCCTGCAGCCATAATACGAGCTGCTGTGGGTCTGGGAATGGCCTCTGAAAACAAGGTCTGCAGATGGAGGTGGGGAGAGATGTAGAGGAAGCAAGGGAACAGAGGTCTGTGCAGCTGGTCATGCTCCACCCCTGCCTGGATCTTGCATCCACCATCAGACTAAACATTATATTTCACCACATCTTCTGCTCCTCGAAACTGCTCTTTATGCTCCTAAGGAGAAGGAGGTATTATTATTATTAGTCCCTTAGCTAAAAATTTCTCTGCTGTCCTCAGAGGGAGAACTTTTATTTTTTAGGTTATTTATTATTCATTCTCTCTACTATAGACAATTTTGCCAAAGAAAAAAATATAAAGGAATAAAACCTTAAATACTCTGTAGTTATAATCATATACTTTGCTAATGGTAGTGGAAATGTTTCTGGAAGCATTTGACCATGTACACATGGCAAGTGCCTTTAAAATGTTGTATTATCTGCCCCCAAAATTCCAACTATAAAAGTTAGTGTTGAAGAAAAAAATTTAGAGATTGATGCAAATATTTATGGTTAAAGCTGTTCAATCTAGTAAAATCTACAGTAACAAAATGTAGAAACTGAAAAATCCAAAATAAAGAAAGAGTTTTAAAAATAATTCGGGTTTTTTATTTGTTTGTTTGTTCTTTTTCTTCTTTAGGAGCAGCTTTCTGAGTCAGAGTAGGCTCACAGAGACTCTCAATAATTATATATTCATACAATGTAGTAGCTTGTAACCATGGGAAAGCATGCTTTAGGTTTTGGGGAAATGAATGGAAAGAAAACCAAGTACTATCCCTAAAAGATACCAAAAATGGTTTAATATAAGGATCCAGTGTTATTAAAATTATAAAGAATTTCACTTAATTAAAATTATGATTCCTAATGGTTAAATGGAACATGTTTTATGACTGAATCATGCATTGTTTGTCTATTCCCCACCTGTTGAATATGTATGTTGGTTCAGATTTTACTGTATTATAAATACTTCTGTAATAAACACATTTACATATAAATCTATGAGGCACATGTCTTTTTTTTTCTTCTTCTTCAGAATTTCTCAGAATAGATGCCTTGAGTTGGCCAGAACAGATTTTAAGGGTTTGTTGTTTGTTTGTTTGTTTGCCCTTTTCTGACCACAATACGTTAAGAACATGCAGTTGGAATATTTCTTCATTCATGTTGTCTCCCTCTCCTTCCACTAAATCCCAACCTCTGCAGTTCCTTATACTTTGCAGTACTTCTCCCGTCTTCCCACTTGCCCATATGTGCATGTGCGGGTGTGCGCATGTACACATGTACACACACACACACACACACACACACACACACACACACACACAGAGGCACTGCACCTCTTTCTCTGGGCGAGTACTCTCCCTGCATGCCCACTCACCACTCTCAGCGATTCAGCCCCGCTCCTCCCATGCGTTGTAGCCCAGGCTCTAATCAATTTCCTGCACTTATCCCTTGGTATTCCCATTGGAGAATCAGAGCCCACAGAATAAAGGTGATCAATCAATAATTCTCCATTCTTTCTATTATGGCTTAGCCTCTCATCCGGAAGAAAGGAAAAAGAGAAAGCAAATATTTATTGTCTTCTCACCATGAGAAACAGTAAGAGTCGCTCTTTGGAAGAATTAGTTTTTTGATTGGCTCAGAGGTGATGTTTCTCATCAGTTGCTGGGCAGAAACCACTGAGGAAGGTTGAAATGAAAACTGAAAGTACATTGAATTGTACAAGTTGAGGAAAAACTCCAGCCCTACCTCCCTTAGTGTTTGTGTTTCTGTGTTTATCTATTTGAATCATTCTTGTGCGTGGATGTGTATAAGTATTTCTTTATATTCACCTGTCTCGTGTCTTTTATATGGTAATAGAAATATTAGCAGAATGGAGTAGGAAAATAAAAAAATTTAATGTGCAAAGAGAGGAAGATGTGCACTAATTAAGATGCTTCTGTGGCAGTTTGCTTGCATGTAGATAGGTACGTAGAAGAGGAGGATCTTTTTTACAGAGCCAAATAAAGGTATGAATGGAAAGAAAATGAGACAAACTGCACCTCTTTAAGAACTTCTGGCATTTAGGCTTAGGTTATGGTATCAAATAATATAATTTTTCTGGTTTCCAGAGGCAGTGCTGCTTGACATTGTTTTACCTTTCCCAGGAAATTCTTACTGCAGATCTTTCTGAGCATCTTCATTCACCCTCAGCTCCTGGTTTGTGCTATATTGTATTTTCTTGGGTATTTGTTTCTCACGCTGCCAGTGGAGTACATATTCTCTGAAGCTAGACACTCCATAGGCTGTGGTCTCTGTAAGGCTGGTTTCCTGTACACCATCTCTGTAAGGAGTTTATGGGACAGTCTTGTTCTCCCTGTGGCTTAGGACCTCAAAACACACTTTTTTGGGCTGCAAGCCAGAAAGCTCCTAGAGCTAATATGTGACTGGAGCTGATGGGATTTGATTATATTGCAACAGTTTGAATTTAGGCTGTGTGGTATCTGCTTGAGATGGCTGGTTGCTTCTGCAGCGTGCATGCCCCCTTCTTCTTAGTGACAAGGCCTAATTTTCTGGGGTACTGCATCCTGCTCTTCCCCCTTGAAGATAGGGCAGGCAAAGGGACTAAGTTGGAGCCAGCGGTTTGTAGGTGAAAGTTGTGGGCTTGTACTTCTCCCAGAAATCCTTCAAAGGGAGGCCAAAATAGCTGGGAGTGCGAGGGTACACTCTCCCTTCTTCCTTCTTCCTCTTGCCTAGAACATGGACTTTGGACCCGGAGGTGCAGTAGCCCACCCTGGGACCATGAGGCAGCCTTGAGGTTGGAAGCCACACACTGGGACAGCAGAGAATGAAGTCAGAAGCAGGCTGGGGCATGAATGACATATCTGAGGTGCCAGATCAGCCCTGGACTGTCACCATCTAAATTTATTTAAAAAATTTTTTTCTTTTAAAATATTTTATTATATATTAGTACTCAGGGTAAATTTCCAAATAAGTTTATTTTTCATGAAAGGAAAACAAATCCTTGTTTTGTTTAAGCCAATGGTACTTCTGGTCTCTGTTATCAACAGAAAAACACAATTTTTCCCTCCCCCTTCCCCCTCCCCAACAGTTTATTATAAAACTTCTAAAACATATAGCAAAGGTGAAAGAATTTTCAGTAAATTCTAATATATCTACCATGTAGATTGTATAATTAATATTTTAGTTTCTTACTTTATTATAAATCCATCCTGCTGTTCACCCCATTCATCCATCAATATTTGTTTATTTGTTCATTTGTTTATTTTTAAATTCAGAGTCTATCAGAAGCTGTGCTGCTTGAAATCGTATTAGTAAGAATGAACATCCCACCTTTGCCTGGAGGATCCAAGTCACTTTGACACAAAGAAGCAGCCAATGTGCTAAGCTTCAGATTAGGAGTTTCTGAGCCCAACTCTTCATATCTCTGAACTTTGCAGTTTCCAAACTATGAGACCCCTAAGTCCATTTCTCACTCAATGTCTTTGTTTCTTCAGCTATGGGTAGGGATGCGACCTGCTTCTTAAGTTGTTTGGGGAGAACCTAGCACAGCACCTGCACATATTAACTCTTTATGAATGTCATTATTTTCCATTATGAAAGGTTTGGTATCAGCTGGTGCCTGTTGTGGAGTTGGAGTTTTAGTTTGAAGGTGAAGAGAAAATCTTTTTAAAAAATGGCATGAGAAAATGTGTACATTGGAAACAATAGTGTGAAAGGTGCCAGGGAAGATGGGAAGTAAGAGTGCCATTTACATTGTATTCTGTGGAATGATGACGCTATGATTACACAATATAGCCAGTCCTCATTAGAGAATCAGATGGTAGAAGACAAGGAGACCAGGAAGAAAGCTACTGTGACACTCCAGGCAAGAAATGATGAGGCCTTAGGGGTGGAGGAGAGGGAAGAGGATTGATTATTATTCTTAATAATAGCTTATACTCACATAGAACCTACCGTGATGTTGATATTGTGCTTAGAGGTTTACAGGCATGAATAATACTTTTGCTTTGTGAAGTTCTGAGCAGAGAAGCCCACTAAGCTCTGCCTGGACTTCTGACCCACAGAAACTGAAGTGATAAAAGTGTACTGTTATTTATTTATTTATTTTTGAGGTAGAGTCTCGCTGTGTTGCCCAGGCTGGAGTGCAGTGGCACAATCTTGGCTCACTGCAACCTCCGCTTCCTGGGTTCTAGCGATTCTTGTGCCTCAGCCTACCAAGTAGCTGGGATTATAGGTGTGTGCCACCACGCTGGGCTAATTTTTTATCTTTTATTTTTTGCGTTTTCAGTAGAGATGGGGTTTCATCATGTTGGCCAGGCTGGAAAAGTGTACTGTTTTAAACCACTAAGTTTGTGGTAATTTGTTATGCAGCAATAAATCACGAATGCGTTAGGTAAGTGAAACACACAGTGGCAACAAACATGAATATAAAGAAGACAAAGAGAATAACTTGTGTTTCCAGCCCTGACCCGTTGCCTGGACTGCAAGATTATTATTGACCTGCCTACTCTACATCTCCACAGGAATCTCTAGTAAGCTCCTCAAGCCCAACATATTCAAAACTGACCTTTGGATTCTGTGCTGGCTCCTCCTCTGGCCTCCACAAGCGGCTTCTCCCTCATTTTCCCCATCTCAGTAAGTGGCAACTCCATCTGTACCATTTCTTAGGACCAAAACCTTGTGGTCACCCTTGATGCCCTCCTTTTTCACACCCCATCTGTAAGTTTATCAGCAAAGCCTTTTTATTCTATCTTGAAAATAAATCCAGCATCATAACATTTTCATGGCTCCTCCCTGGTACAAGTCATCTGCATCTTTCCCCTGGATCACTGCGGTAGTTGCCAGCTGGGTCTTCAGGCCTCCATCCACCACCCCTACCCACAGCCCATCTCAGTCTAGCATGTGAAGTAACTTCTTAAAACATAAGCCAGTCCAGTCCTTTTTCTGCTCTAACCTTCCTGTGGCTCCCCTCTCAGAGGTAAAGCCCAGGTCAGCATGATGACTTTCAAGGCCATACATGATCTGGCCCTCAACCCCCTCTGGCCTTGTCACCTCCTCTTCTCCTGATCACCCTGTGTGCTCTGCCCACCCCAGCCTCATTGCTGTTCTTCACACAAACCACAGTGCTTCTGCCTCTGTGCTCTGGCACTGCCGTTGTCTCAACTCGGAATGCTTTTCTCCCAAGTATTCTGTGCCTCGCTCCCCTTGCTCATAAACCACCCTATTTTAAACTGTAACTTCCAACCGGGAACGAGGGCTTACAGGTGTAATCACAGGACCTTGAAAGATCGAGGGAGGAGAATTGCATGAGGCCAGGAGTTCAAGAACCTGGGCAGTATGCATAGCAAGATCTCTGTCTTTCAAAAAAATTAGGCTGCAGTGAGCTATGATCACTCCAATGTACTCTAGCCTGAACAACAGAGCAAGACCCCTTCAAAAAGAAATGCAAGTTGTGCTATTCCAGGTTTATTTCTCTCCTGAGCACTTATCATCATCCAGCACACCATATATATTACTAATTATTTTATTTCCTGTCTGCCTCCTACCACAAGTTATGTTGTTTTTGAATGAGAACTTTCTGTTTTGTTCACTTCTATGACTCCACCACCTAAAATAGTGACTGGCACATAGTTAGCGTTCATGGATCATTGTCAAATGAATGAATTAATGAATTGACCAAATAGAGAAGCCTGAGGGAAGCTGGGGTGGGGGCTCCCCGATGTGGGTGCAGAATTAGCCTGAGACAGGAGAAAGAACACCTGCTTGTTGAAATCAGAGGAAACAGATCATGAGGGACAGGTATAGGCGGTGGAGCAGGAAGTTTGGGACCTCCCTTTTCTATTTTCTCTCTGAGGTGGTAGACTGTGGCACCATCTGAGATGTGGGGAAAGGATGTGGTGATGAGGATAACGGCTAACGGTCACTATCACAGATACGCGCTGTGTTCGCACCAGGTGCTCTCCACACCGTATCTCATTCCTAAACATCTGTTAAAGAAGTAGATGTCATTAATTCTATTTCTAGGTGAGAAAAATAGAGTTGCAGAAAGGTCAAGGATCCTGTCCTGGTTTGTCTGAGTGAGTAGAATAGGGGTCACCCAGGTGTGTTGACCAGGGAGAGGAAATAGGTGCAGAGGCATGAAACTGCATGGTATGTTTGGGACACTGCAGGTGTTGTGGTCAGGCTGAGGAGCAGCACATGGCCAGAATGTCCAAAGGTAGAGCAGAAGTAGGTGGCCTGGACCACTGAGTGCCTGCAATGCAGATAAAAAGTCCAAGGAGGCCTGGCGCGGTGGCCCACGCCTGCAATCCCAGCACTTTGGGAGGCCAAGGTGGGCGGATCACAAGGTCAGGAGTTCGAGACCAGCCTGGCCAATATGGTGAAACCCCGTCTCTACTAAAAATACAAAAATTAGCCGGGTGTGGTGGCGGGTGCCTGTAGCTCTAGCTACTCGGGAGGCTGAGGCAGGAGAATCGCTTGAACCCAGGAGGGAGAGGTTGCAGTGAGCTGAGGTCGCACTACTGCACTCCAGCCTGGGCGACAGAGTGAGCGAGACTCTGTTTCAAAAAAAAAAAAAAGAAAAAGAAAAAGAAAAAAAAAGTCCAAGAAAGCTGGACTTCATCTTTCAGGCCAGAGTTTCTTCAGCTGAGTTATGTAAAAAACTTGTTTAGACAAAAACTAATTTTTATAATACATCTGAAAATATGTCTTCTAACTACTGAAAGAGATGGGAACTAGTTAAAAAATGCAGCATTAAAAGTTAAAATTTGTTATTAGGGAAGTCATTGTTCACTGATTTGATAAACGGTAGTTTCCTTGGAAACTGGAACCACTCCACAACAGTTGATTATAAGGATGTGAACCAGATGATATAGAGTCTGCTTAGGTTACAATTTTTAGATTTAAATTGGCATTAAAATAATTTTTTAAAATTTTAACATTTCTGTCCAGGCGTGGTGGCTCATTTCTGTAATCCCAGCACTTCGAGAGGCGAGGCAGGCGGATCACTTGAGGTCAAGAGTTCGAGGCCAGCCTGGCCAACATGGTGAAACCCCATTTCTACCAAAAAATACAAAAATTAACTGGCCGTGGGGGCACATGCCTGTAGTCCCAGCTACTCGGGAGGCTGAGGTGGGAGAATCACTTTAACCCCGTAGGCAGAGGCTGCAGTGAGCTGAGATCATGCCACTACACTCTAGCCTAGGTGACAGGGTGAAACCTTGTCTCAAAAAAGAAAAAAGAAAAGAAAAGGATGATTGTTGCTCTTGGTTGAAGGGAAGCAGGAGCCCAAGGGGTTAAGTGGTTTGCTGGTGGCTGCTGCTGAGAGAAGGGCCATGGTAAACTGAATCCCAGGGGTCTGCAATAAAAGAAGAAAGAGGCTGGGCGTGGTGGCTCATGCCTGTAATCCCAGCACTTTGGGAGGCCAAGGCGGGTGGATCACGAGGTCAGGAGTTCGAGACCAGCCTGACCCATGTGGTGAAACCCCGTCTCTACTAAATATACTAAAATTAGCTAGGCGTGGTGGCACATGTCTGTAGTCCCACCTACTTGGGCGGCTGAGGCAGGAGAATTGCTTGAACCTGGGAGGCGGAGGTTGCAGTGAGCCTGGGTGTACTCCAGCCTGGGTGACAGAGTGAGACTCTATCTCAAAATAATAATAATAATAAATAAATTAATTAATTAAAAAATAAGAATGAGCCTCCTCTATTGGGGAAGGTCATCCTCTTTGAGCACACAGTTTCGAGAGGGAGAAACTTCCTAATGCTCAGCAGCAAATTTTTTCTATTGCTTAGCCCCAGGCCCCCTCACAATGTGAGGTTTCGTCACATTGGCCAGGCTGGTCTTGAACTCCTGACATCAAGTGATCCGCCCACCTTGGGCTCCCAAAGTGCTAGGATTACAAGCATGAGCCACCACGCCCAGCCGGATCATTTAAGGATATATGAGTAGCTGCACTCACCCCCTTGTTAGAACCTCCAAAAAAGTTCCTTATTTTTCTCATTTTCCAGAATAAAAACAAATTACTTTTAAAATCAGAAAACTCATAAACAGATTACTATTTTAAGGATTAAATCGTCATCCCAGGACAAAACCTGGGTAGCCATAGGCAAATCACTTCCTCTCTGAATATCAATGGTTTCATTTATAAATGAGGTGGTTAGACCACAGTGATTTCTACAGTTCTCAGATGTGTTTAGAAAGCTTTTTTTTTTTTTTTTTTTTTAATAGAGACAGGGTCTCACTATGTTGCCTAGGCTGGTCTCGAGGTCCTGGGCTCAAGTGATCCTCCTGCCTAGGCCTCCCGAAGTGCTGGGATTACAGGTGTGAGCCACTGCATTTGGCCTAGAAAGCTTTTTGTTGTTGTTAAATCATATGTGCTCTATAATATAGAACATATGATACCACACTTTGGTGACCTATCGATTTCTTCTCACATGTTGTAGTTGCCTTAGAATGTGGAGGCAGCTGGAAGGCACGATGAACAGCAACAGCAGATCACTGGCCTCTGACAACTGTCATTCAATTGAGAAACGTGGATTAAATATGCCCCCAATTATTATCTGTGTAGTTGTGAGCACATAAGTCAATAGACATAGCGAGTACTTCCCATGGTTCTATTACTTTATTCCCAAGATTCACACGTGACTATGGCCAGCAGCCTCTGGATATGTTAAGATGAAGGAGATATCAACAAAGCATCATGAAAACATTATTATTATTATTATTATTATTTTCTTTGAAAGGGAGTCTATCTCTGTCGCCCAGGATGGAGTGCATGGGTGCAATCTCAGTTCACTGCAACCTCCGCCTCCCAAGTTCCAATGATTCTCCTGCCTCAGCCTCCTGAGTAGCTGGGATTACAGGCGCCCACCACCACTCTTGGCTAATTTTTGTATTTCCTGTAGAGACGGGGTTTCACCATGTTGCCCAGGCTGGTCTTGAGCTCCTGACCTCTGGTGATCCGCCCGCCTCGGCCTCCTGAAGTGCTGAGATTACAGGCGTGAGCCACCGCACCCAGCCGAGCGGAGGTTGCAGTGAGCCAAGATCGAGTCACTGCACTCCAATCTGGGTGACAGAGCGAGACTCCGTCTCAAAAAAAAAAAGAAAAAAAAAGCCAAGCACAGTGGATCACTTGAGCCCAGGATTTCAACACCAGCCTAGGCAACATGGCAAAACCCAATCTTTACAAAAATACAAAAATTAGCCAGGCGTGGTGGCATGCACCTGTAGTCCCAGCTACTTGGGAAGCGGAGCCTGGGAGTTCAAGGCTGCAGTGAGCCATAATCATACCATTACACTCCAGCCTGGGTGACAGAGTGAGACTTTGTCTCAAAAAAAAAAAAAAGTTTTGGCCGGGCGAGATGGCTCATGCCTGTAATCCCAGCACTTTGGGAGGCCAAGACAGACTGACTATTTGAGGTCAGGAGTTCAAGACCAGCCTGGCCAACATGGTGAAACCCCATTTCTACTAAAAATACAAAAGTTGGCCAGCTGCGGTTGCTCATTCCTGTAATCCAAGTGCTTTGGGAGGTCAAGGCGAGTGGATAACCTGAGGTCAGGAGTTCGAGACCAGCCTGGCCAATATGGAGAAACCCCGTCTCTACTAAAAATACACAAAAATTAGCTAGGTATGGTGGCTCATGCCTGTAACCCCAACTACTCAGGAGGCTAAGGCAGGAGAATGACATGAACTGAGGAGGTAGAGTTTGCAGCGAGCTGAGACCACACCACTGCACTGCAGCCTGGGCAACAAGAACCAAACTTCATCTCAGAATAAATAAATAAATAAATAAAGATAGAAAAATTAGCTGCGTGTGGAGGTGCACGCCAGCTACTCTGGAAGCTGAGGCAGGAGGATCACTTGAACCTGGAGACAGAAGTTGCAGTGAGCCAAGCTCACGCTACTGCAGTGCAGCCTGGGAAAAAAAGCAAGACTCTATCTCAAAAAAAAAAAAAAAAAAGGAAAAGAACGGGCTGGGCACGTTGGCTCACGCCTGTAACCCCATCACTTTAGGAGGCTGAGGTGGGTGGATCACCTGAGGTCAGGAGTTCGAGACCTGCCTGAACAATATGATGAAACTCCGTCTCTACTAAAAATACCAAAAAAATTAGCCGGGTGTGGTGGCATGTGCCTGTAATCCCAGTTACTCGGGAGGCTGAGATAGGAGAATCGCTTGAACCCGGGAGGCAGAGGTTGCAGTGAGCCGAGATCATGCCATTGCACTCCAGCCTGGGCAACAACAGTGAAACTTCGCCTCAAAAAAAAAAAAAAAGATGTAGATTTTATTCCCACAAGAGAGAGACAACTTTGCAGGGTCATTTCAAGACAAGGAAATATATTTGGGGCTAAAATATTTTCATTTCTTTCCTTATTTATTATGTGAGGTCATGCCAGAGCCAGGTTGGAAAGCAAACCACGTCACATAGGGTTAAATAAAACCCGTCTGATGAAACTTTATGGTTTGTAGGGGTGACTCCCAAGGTCCCTTAGGGAGGAATTTGGCCAAGATAAGAAAAAAAGTCAGAGTTTCATCCTCAAAGACAATGTTCCCCTGAAAACTGTTGCTATTTCTATATATTCTTTATTGAACATGCAAGGTATATATCCTGCTTAGAGTAGTGTCAACTGCTGTAACAAATATATTTAAAAGTTTCAGGCCAGGGAAGACGGCTCACTCCTGTAATCCCAGCACTATGGGATGTCGAGAGGTGGAAGGATCACCTGAGCCTAAAAGTTTGAGACCAGCCTGGGCCACATAGGGAGACCCTGTCTCTTTAGAGAGTTTAAAATTTAGCTGGGCATGGTAGTGTGCACCTGTGGTTCTAGACACTCAAAAGGATTGCTTGGATCTGGGAGGTCAAGGCTGCAGTAAGCCATTAACATGCCACTGTACTCCAACCTGAGCTACAGTGATACCCTTTCTCAAAAAAAAAAGAAAGAAAAATAGAAAGTTTCAATGGCTTAACCAAATAGCAATTGATTTCTTGCTCACATATATGTCAATGTAGTTGTTTCCTCTTGGCAGGCAGTTTTCACAGGTGTGACTTCTTTCTGCAGAACTGTTCTCCAAGTGGCCAGGGACTGACCCAGTTCTCCTCCATTTCTTGCTTGTAGTCTGAAGAACAACTGTAGAGTGTGTGGGAATGCCCATATCCTGAGGCAGGGAGGAACTGCCTGAAACAGCCTGGGCCTGGCTCCTGGCTCTCCTAAAGAATGTAACATCTTGAATTAAGGAGGAACTGCTAGGACAACCAGAGCCTTGTTCCTCTCTCCCTGGAAGTAGGATGAGATTTACCCAGTGATTCCTGTGGCCCCTGAGGTATTGAGCCTGGGGTAAGCTGCTTTTGGGGCCCCTCAGCTGCAACAACAGTAGGCCATGTGCAACTGAAGCTCCATCCACCCAAGGCAGCTTTCATAAGCCTTGGGAAACTGGCACATAATGAATTCTAGTCTTCTGTTGTCTCTTGCTTCCTATCTGTAAGTAATACATTTGCTTCATGTAGCTTGTTGCATGTGAGTGTCTTCTGTCTCACCAGGCTCAGGCAGGTTCACAAAATTCACCAGTGCATGGTGAATCTGGTTCACAAAATTGGTGAAGTGAGCAGGGCCCTCTTTGATAGAACCATGGCTTATTGATGAAGTGGAAGGAGTGATACCCCGAAGTACCCAGCCCAGGGTGTAGACATCAACCTAGAGGGGTGCAGGAGCTGGACAAGCAGCCGGATGATTTATAAAAGGAAGAATGAGAGGTGAGATTATAAGCCAACAATAAAATTTGAAGGCCTTCTCACCATCTGAATGGACCTTTCCTCTTGGCCAGGGCATTCCAAAGTTTACTTGATTATCTGGTTCAGGTCATGACAGGAAAGAAGGGCCAATTATACCCCACTCAAGTTTGGCTTTCAGGAAAAGCTGACCAGCATTAACATCAACACATACCTTAAGTCTGATAAGAAATATTTACAATCTATTCTCTCTGAAGCCTGCTACCTGAAGGCTTCGTCTGCATAATAAAGCTTTGTTCTCCACAACCCCTTATCATTATAACCCAGACATTCCTTCCTATTGATAATAACTCTTTCAACCAGTTGCCAATCACAAAATTTTAAATCTACCTATAACCAGGAAGCCACACCCTCACCCCACCACCCTTTCTCAGCTTCGAGCTGTCCTGCCTTTCCAGACCCAACCAATGAATTTGTTACATGTGTTTGATTGATGTCTCATGCCTCCCTAAACTCTATAAAACCTGGCTGTGCCCCGATCACCTTGGGCACATGTTTTCAGGATCTCCTGAGGGCTGTGTCACAGGCCATTGGTCACTCATATTTGGCTGAGAATAAATCTCTTCAAATGTTTTACAGTTTGACTCTTTTTGTAAACAGGACATAGGTCACCCCCAACCCTGCGGATATGAGTGAGCTGGCTGCACTGACTGGGGCAGAGAGAAAGAAATATAGAATAGGACAGTGGCAAGCCACCCTCTGATTGTTGGACACTTGTATGGTTGTTCATTCCCGAGAGCTAGAGAACTCAGGAAATGGATACTCAGATGATCCCTGAGAACCCTGAGAGGGAAGAGGAAGAGGTCCTCTGGTGGTCCCTGAGGCATCTGAGAGGGAACCAAACACAGTTCATAAGGGCATT
Source organism: Gorilla gorilla gorilla (assembly GCF_029281585.2). Classification (NCBI taxonomy): domain Eukaryota; kingdom Metazoa; phylum Chordata; class Mammalia; order Primates; family Hominidae; genus Gorilla; species Gorilla gorilla. Next base: position 44,029,353 of record NC_073229.2, on the reverse strand, counting down.
TACAGAGCAGAAACTCATTATCCAAAGAATAAAAATGGAGAATAGCCAGCTAAATCTTGTGCAGCCTGGGTGGTGTGTCCAGCTTCTGCACCCCTGTAGGTTGATGTCTACACCCTGGGCTGGGTACTTCGGGTATCACTCCTTCCACTTCATCAATAAGCCGTGGTTCTATCAAAGAGGTTCTATCAAATCCAAATGTCTCAGACTGAATGGCCCAGTTGGGAATGGGGCCAAGGTCTCTGGTTTCCTCCCCACTGGAGGTCAGTCACTCTATATTCCTGTCAAGATAAAACAGGAGTTCTTGTAATAAGCCAGGAACAGAAAGACAAACTTTGGATGTTCTCAGTTATTTGCAGGATCTAAAAATCAAAACAATTAAACTCATGGAGATAGAGAATATAAGGATGGTTACCAGAGGCTTGGAAGGGTAGTGGGAGTGGGAGGAAGCGGGAGAGGAGGTGGGGATGGTTAATGAAAAAGTGCCGGATGTGGTGGCTCATGCCTGTAATCCCAATACTTTGAGAGGCTGAGGCGGGTGGATCACCTGAGGTCAGTAGTTGAAGATCAGCCTAGCCAACATGGTGAAACCCTGTCTCTTCTAAAAATACAAAAATTAGCCAGGCATGGTGGTGTGTGCCTATAATCCCAGCTACTCAGGAGGCTGAGACAGGAGAATCACTTGAACCCGGGAGGCCCAGGTTGCAGTGAGCCGAGACCGTGCCATTGCACTCCAGCCAGGGCAACAAGAGCAAAACTCTATCTGAAAAAAGAAAAAAGAAAAAAAACAAAACCAAAAAAAACAGAATGAAAAAGACCTAATGTTTGACAGCACAACAGGAAGACTATAGTCAATAATATCTTAATTGTACATTTTAAAATAACTAGGAGTATAATTGGATTGTTTTTAACACAAAGGATAAATGCTTGAAAGGATGGATACCCCATTTTCCATGATGTGATTATTACAGATTGCGTCCTGTACCAAAATGTCTCACGTACCTATTAAATATATCCACTTACTATGTGCTCATAAAATTTAAAATTTAAAAATTAAAAAAAAAAGACATGCTTGCTTCAGCAGCACATATACTGAAATTGGAATGACATAGAGACGATTAGCATGGTCCCTGCTTTTAAAATTAATAATATTCCTGTAAAAGATAAAAAGGGGGAAAAAAGGAATTCATATTTTTCTGGTGTTCTTAGATATTGGAACCCATGTGACAATATTTCCAGGTCTCCTTAAGGGAAAAATTAAACTGGTGACAGTAAGAGGCTTGGGGACAAAAGCAGTGACCTACGGTGCTTATCTGCTGTGGGGTGCCTCTGGCCATTTGAGGTGCCGGTGACTTTGGTTCCTGTGGCTGAATGTCTTATAGTCATTGACATTTTGGCTGCTTGGGGCTCAGCACATCATCACTGCCTGAGGGGTGCACCCGCTCACAGCTAAGAATTCCAGCCGTTACAAAGGGGCATATCCATGCCTGTCTGCCACCTAAGCCACCCAAGTCCCAATGGGTTATTCAACAAAACAGTACTGCATACTAACTGAAGAACACGACATTATTGTGTTAATTATTGTTACAAATGGAAATGTTACAAACTACCCTGTCATAATGTAACAGCTCAGTTTGGCTAGTCAAAAAGGCTTTCGGATGTGGAGACTAACAGTGGACTGTTCCTGGGCTAAATGCGAAGGCCACATGGGCAGTAAGCCAGAAAAGTATTCTAGATACAACCAAGCAAAAAAATTTAATTTTGGAGGCATCCACTAATAAAAAGGAGGCCCAACAGCTGGAAGGTCTCTTTGGGTACTGGGGCATTGGAGGCAACATGTACCCCACCTGAGTGTTCTTTTGGTCCCCTAAGTCAGGGTGACCAACAAAGCCACCAGCTTTGAATGGGGCCCTTTGTAGCAGTGGGCCTTGGAAGCAATTAAATAAGCCATGGTCCAGGGACTGCCATTAAAACCTTTACAGCCTGCTAGCTTGATGGCACTAGAGTAGTCCCCACTTATCCTTGGGGGACATTTTCCAAGACCCCCAGTGGATGCCTGAAACTATGGATGTGTCAAACACTATATATACAATGTTTATCATAGACATACCTATGGTAAAGTTGAATTTATAAATTAAGCATAGTAAGAGATTAACAACACTAGCTTAAAATAGAACAATTATAACAATACACTGTAATAAAAGTTATGTGAATGGGGTCTCTCTCTCAAAATATCATCTTGTGCTGTACTCCCCCTTCTTATGATGGTGATGAGGTGATAAAATGCCTAAGTGATGAGATGAAGCGAGGTGAGTGAAGTAGGCACTGTGATGGAACGTTAGGCTACTGTTGACCTCATGATACATCAGAAGGAGGATCATCTGCCTGGGTGATCCTGAATCACTAAGCCATGATAATGTCTGTGGTTGGATGTCAGGGGCAGATGATGTCAATGACTAATGGGCAGATAGCATACACAGCTTGGATAAGCAGGACAAAGGGATGATTCATATCCTGGACAGGGTGGTATTTCATTATCCTACCCAGAGTCAGTTGCAACTTAAAACATATGAAATGTTTATTCCTGAAGTTTTTCATTTAATATTTTCAGACCAAGGTTGACCAGGAGCAACTCAAACTGCAGAAAACAGAACTGTGGATAAGGTAGAACTATTGTACAGGAGTTACAACCCCCATTCCTGCTGATTGGAGTTTGTGGCAACAGAAAACTACCACTGGGATACACCAATCTATCATATTTTGGACACTTAAGCTGCATGAGGCAGCCACCAAATATATTCCTTTCCAAAAAAATTGCATTTTTTTTGGTCAAGCATTTAGATATATATTTTTTATATAGTCCTTTGGAATGGCAACTCAATATACAGACACCCAGTATAATATAAATGTTATTATCATTAAAAAATAAGTTAAAAAAGTAATAAATATTATTACCATTAAAAAATGATAATGGCTACTCCTTGCCACTGATCAGAGGGAGGACTCTATTAGTTAGGTGTGAGGTTCCGCATTTTGTGGATCAGAACAGCTTAATCATCTTGCTGACTATGAAGGTGGGGAAGGACATGAAGAGAAACAGATATTGCTCTCCACACCCCAGAGAAAATGTTAAAAATCATTATTAACTTTAAGGCATGGTTTAGGAGAGAGGAGACTCTCTTATACCCGAAAATATGTTTCTAACCTGCTTGCTATTGCCTGAAGTCTATTTAATGAGGGAGATAGCCTTTTATTCCACAATTAGAAATGAATGACATCAGATGCAATGTAAAATGAGTTAGAGCAAATGAATTTTTAAGTCAAAGGTAAACAATAATGATAATTTCTTCCTCTCTTCTTCTCTCTCTTTCTCTCCTTATGCAACCAATGGTTTGGTCATCTACAGCTTGTCTTTCAGGCATGAACTTCATTACTTCAAGTATGCAAATGTGAAACAGATAAGGGCCTTGCCTTGCAGAATTTATCTGATAAGGGATAGTGTTAAAAAGTCAGCAGGTCCTGGGTATGTGAAACTGAGTACCAAGAGGAGACTGGATATCATGAAGTCAAACTTCTCAAATTCCACAAATTGGTCTCAGGTACAGTCTATTTTTGAAACAAATATAAATGGAGTTTAAAGACGTTCCACATTTGATGGATGCATGAGCTTTCAGAAGTGCTCTAACTTTCCCTGTCCGTTGAAAATTAACATCCTGGGAGCTGAGACTGACATTTCTGCAGAACAATCATCTTTCTCCCCCAACCCCCAACATTTTTTTTGAAATAGAGTCTTGTTCTGTTGCCCAGGCTGCAATGTTGTGGCTCCATCACGGCTCACTGCAGCCTTGACCTCCTGTGCTCAAGCGATCCTCCCACCTCAGCTTCCTGAGTAAGCTGGGACTACAGGCATGCGCCACAACCCCTGGCCTTTTTTCTTTTTTCTTTCTTTCTTTTTTTTTTTTTTGTAGAGACAGGGTCCCACTGTGTTGCCCAGGCTGGTCTCAAATGCCTGGGCTCAGGTGATCCTCCCACCTCGGCCTCCCAAAGTGTTAGGATTACAGATGTGAGCCACTGCACCCAGTCTGAACACCGTTCTCTTTGAACAGTGCCTGACACATAGTAGGCATTTGGTAAATACTTGTGGAATGGATTTGTGAATGATGTACTTTTATTCCTAAATGAATTCTTAATACTTTGTGACCTGTCTTTGTATGGTTCAACAATGTACTAGGAGCGTTTTCATGTCATTTTAAAATTCGATTTTAAAACTTTATATTATGGAAATTTTCGAGAAACACAGAAGTAGAGAATATAGTATAAGGCCGAGTGTGGTGGCTCATGCTTGTAATCTCAGCACTTTGGGAGGCTGAGGTGGGTGGATCACCTGAGGTCAGGAGTTCCAGACCAGCCTGGCCAAGATAGTGAAACCCCATTTCTACCAAAAATACAAAAATTAGCTAGGCATGATGGCGCATGCCTGTAATCTCACTACTTGGGAGGCAGAGGTTGCAGTGAGCCCAAATGGCATCACTGCACTCCAGCCTGGGCAACAGAGCGAGACCCTATTTCAAAAAAAAAAGACCAGGCCGGGCACGGTGGCTCATGCCTATAATCCCAGCACTTTGGGAGGCCGAGGTAGGCGGATCACCTGAGGTCAGGAGTTCAAGACCAGCTTGGCCAACATGGTGGAACCCTGTCTCTACTAAAAATACAAAAAAAATTAGCTGGGTGTGGTGGCGAGTGCCTGTAATCTCAGCTACTCGGGAGGCTGAGGCAGGAAGAATTGCTTGAACCGGGAGGCAGAGGTTGCAGTGAGCCGAGATCGTGCCACTACACTCCCACCTGGGCAACAGAGTCAGACTCCATCTCAAAAAAAAAAAAAAAAAAAAAAGGCCAGGCTCGGTGGTGCAGTGGCTCACGCCTGTAATCCCAACACTTTGGGAGGCGGAGGTAGGCGGATCACCTGAGCTCAGGAGTTTGAGACCAGCCTGGCCAACATGGCGAAACCCCGTCTCTACTAAAAATAAAAAATTAGCCTGGTGTGGTGGCATGCACCTGTAATCCTAGCTACTTGGGAGGCTGAGGCAGGAGAATTGCTTGAGCCGGAGAGGCTGAAGTTGTAGTGAGCCAAGATCGCGCCACTGCACTCCAGCCTGGGTGACAAAGTGAGACTCCATCTCAAAAAAAAAAAAAAAAGAATACAGTATAAAGAAGCCCTAATACAAAAAGAAAAATAAATAAGCAAAACAAACAAACAAACAAAAAACAAAAGAAGCCCTCATGTGCCCATTCACAACTTCAGCAATTTTAACATTTTGCCAGATGGAAAGTGTTCTGTCTCTGTAACCTCCCTTTTCTTCCCACATGCCATACATTTTCACCTCTAAGCATTTTCTGTGCATTTGTGTGTGTGTGTGTGTGTGTGTGTGTGTGTTTGTTGTTTGTTTTTGTGACAGGGTCTTGCTCTGTCTGTCACCCAGGCTGTAGTACAGTGGCACAATCATAGGTTACTGCAGCCCCGAACTCTTGGGCTCAAGCAATCTTCTCAGCCTCCTAAGTAGTTGGGACTACAGGCACACCACCAACCCGGCTAATTTTTATTTTTATTTTGTAGAGACAGGGTCTTGCCCAGGCTTGTCTTGAACTCCTGGCCTCAAGAGGCCTCTGCCTTGGCCTCCAGAAACATTGAGATTACAGGTGTGAGCCATCGTGCCCAGCCTCACACATAAGCATTTTAGAATGAATCTCTGGTAAGCTTTTTTTCATAACCACAGTGCTTTTATCATGTTTAGTAAAATTAATACTGCATTTTCTTCAAATCGTCTAAACCCAGTCTTACACAAGTTTCCCCAATTGTCTCAAAAATGTATTTTTATAATTGATTTGTTCAAATGAGGGCCTTAATACAGGCAGATCATTGCAATTTAATGCAGGTAACAGACAGTGGTGTAGGGGATGAGAATGAAACTAATTTTTATCAACTGCTAATTATTGGCTTTTTTACAGCCACTATACTTGTGTTTTATATATGCATGATCTCATTTAATCCTCAGAACATCACTTTTAAACAGTTAGTGCTGAGCTTACATTACCCACATGACAGGTTCCATCGCTTGGCAGGTGTCAGTCCAATGACTGCAACCACGGAGGATTTAACAAAGGTATTTGACTACTTGCAACAAGTAAAGAGAACATTGGAGTAGTTCCCAAAGCAGTGCCTCCTGGAACAAAGGTGAAAGTGGGGCCTTTATTGTGCTGTTCAGCTGAGTCATTGTATGTAAAAGTGGGATAAAGTCAGCGCAAGTGCAGCCGTTGATCATGTTTCTTCATACATCACATATACAAAAAATGATGAATAGGCTCCCGTCTTGGTTTTAGTATGGTAATGTGGAAAGTTCAAAAAAGTTCTTCTCCAACTCAGGCATCTCTGGATCCAATTGGTTTTTGTTTTGCAGGGGCTGGGATTGTTCCTGGAAACTTTTTGAAATAACAAAAACTCAAGGTGCAACAGTTACAAGTGGGTAGTTTTTCTGCAGTGACCTGGGGATCCTGGGTTACACTTATCCCACAGATGAGGCTCAGAGAAATTAAGTATCCGGCCCAGGTCACTTAGAGATGAACAGATTGCTGATATTTAAAGCCAGATGTGTCTCATACTGAAGTTTCTGTTCATAACTGCTGTGTTGTGCACGATAATAGAGAAAATAGTGAACTACTTCTCAGACTATAGAAATTATAAAATAAATACTTCATGAAGAAAAACATTTTGACTTTATGAAAGTAATGCTGGAAGGAGTTATGCCGCTTGCTATTTGTGAGTGTGGGGACCAAGGCTTTTCTTTTGGCCCTCTGAAGTTTCACTGAAAAAGTGACTCACAAAAGGCAAATTAGTTGGAGAAAAGGCATACAAATTTACTTAATGTGTATGTACAGGAGCCTTCAGAATGAAGGCTCAACCCCTCAATGAGTATAGAGACTTGTATATCATCTTGAGGTTACAGAAAGAATGGGGGCTAGGATCCTGGCAAAACAGGTTATGGAAGCAGGATGAAGAGGAATTCTGTTGAGGGGCAATAAATAATTTCTAGGGAGAATCCAATGGGTTTGAAGAACATACAGTGGTGTGGGGCAAAGTCTGTTGGGCCCGCAGAGTGGACAATGGGTTTTGACAAAAATCCGTTCAGATTTCTGGACAGACTTTAGTCTTCCTTTCTGCTATATTGTTACTGGGGGTCCCAGTTACTCCTAAAGGGGCTCTTTTCTGTGTGGTGTCCAGAAACCAATACACAAAACCAAGTGTCAAGCAGTGTAGGCTTTATCTAATGACCGTGGAGTTGGAGAAGTGGGAGTATAGCTTGCAAATAACTTTCCAGCCCCTGAGAACTGGGAAGTCACAGATGTACGGTATCTTACTTAGTAAAGAGGCTGGGCATTAAGAGCAAGGGAAGGAATATTCCTGCTTTTTCTTGAGAAGGGACGAAGATTTTCTTGGAATCAAGGAGCCTCCTCTTTTTTGTCCTTTTTCAGTCTCTTCCAGTCATTATCATGGTGATTGTCAACTGTCATGGTGCAAGTGCGAATGTCATTTAGCATGGAAACTGGATTAGAATGAAGCTAGAGGTTTTTCAGGGGATGAATAAGCTGCCTAAGAAGAAATCTATGATCACAGACATCCTGTTTCCTAAAATTAAGCAGAGTTAAGCTGAGTAGGAATTTAATCAGTATATCACATATGCCTTGCATTGGGCAACAAAAGCAGAATAGGGGTCCAGCTAAGTCATGTAGGCATTGCAAGGGCAACAAATTCCCTTTTTAAATGTTCACGCCTCATTCTTGAGGGGTGCTGAAGGGCAAAGTCTATTTTCTGTAGCTTCTTTATGCTGAGTTTGGGCATAGGCAAGCATCCTGTTAAAGGAGTGAAACTCTTCCTGGTCATTTTCAGATAGGTTTGATTCTCTCCTGGCTATAGGCTTAGCTGTTGGTACCCCTGAGTAGCCCAACATTTGAATGTTTATGGCTTTTAGGCTTTTTGCAACAAACTTAGTGACAGAGTTCAGAAGTCAGGGACCAAAAATTAAAAGGGTTACTGCTGTGAATAATTACTGAGACAATGGGGCTTAGTCATGGTCCCAACCACCCTAATTAATCATTAGCTATCCTGCCTAGGATGGGTGAAGAGGGGTCTCCCTTTGTCTTGTCCAGTATAGCTATATTTTGATAACAGATTTCTAAGTTTTCTTCAACTTGGCCTGAGGTATTTATATAGAAGCAATATTCCTCTCTTAACATGGTACATGTGCCCCTGCCTCTGCTGTGAGTACATCTAGGGTTGTTCAGTTTTGTAGCACTGAAGTAGGGAGTTCAAGGCTGTCTGTTGAGCATCCAGAGTATTGACTGTAGCTTTCTGTGGTTGTTGAATAAGGATTGAGATGTTTTTAATGGACTTCTTTAGGTCACCTATCCCTAGACACCAGAAAATGCTATAGGGAGTGCCCTATACCACTTCTACTAATAATTAGATTAGAGGTAGCTAAGGGCCCAAAGTGGAGTTGGTCTGGATCATATAGGTTCCTTTCTCCACAGCCTTGGATCCTGTGATATTTAAAGCAGTGGAAAGGAATACCCTAAGGTTAAATACTTTCCCTGAGGACCCTAGATGAGATGTATTGATGCAAATTCCCTTCTAACAATGAGAGATAGTAATAAAGAGGGTTATGCCACATGACCGAAGGTTTCCAGTTCCTTTTAAAGACACTGCAGGTTGGGGGTGGTGGCTCATGCCTGTAATCTCAGCACTTTGGGAGGCCGAGGCAGGAGGATCACTTGAGCTCAGCAGTTAAAGACCAGCCTGGGCAACATAGTAAGACCCCATCTCTATCTTAGGAAAGAAAAAGAGAGAGAGGAGAAACGGAAGAAAAGAAAGGAAGGAAGGAAGGAAGGGGAGAAAGAACAGATGTTGCAGTGGTAAGCCCTTGTAACCAGGCATGGAAGTGGGAGGCATGTAACCCTATGGACCCCAGTTCTATTTCAGGGTCCCATGCATCCTGGGGTCAAAATTTGAGGACGTGCCCTGAAAAATAATCATTAATAATTATATTTGTGCTTCTGCTTTTGGTGGCCCCTGCAGTGAACAATCGCCACCTGGCTTGTTCTCTTATGGGCTGGTTCTCTTATTTAAAGTCCAATAGCTTTAAAAATGACAGCACCATTCTGACCTGTTTGTTATCAGATGTTAACATGCCCCTTTCCTTCCAAATAGCTCCATGTGTGTAGCATACAGTAGGCATACTTGGAATCTGTGTATACGCTGATAATTTTTCCTTCCCCCAACTCCAGCAGCCGGGTTAGTGCAATAAGTTCTGCTTTGTGAAGAGCATCCCATAGGGAGGGCATGGGCCTCTATAACTTTAGTGAGATAGGAGATAGCATAACTTGTCCTCCTTTGTCCTCCTTGCATACAGCTACTCTCTTCAGTCAACCATTCGGCTTCTGCATTTTCTGTTTTCTTTTCTTTTTTTTTTTTTAGATGGAGTCTCTCTCTGTCACCCAGGCTGGAGCGCAGTGGCATGATCTTGGCTCACTGCAACCTCCACCTCCCGGGTTCAAGCAATTCTCCTGCCTCAGCCTCCCAAGTGGCTGGGACTACAGGTGCCCACCACCACACCCAGCTAAGTTTTTTGTATTTTTAGTAGAGATTGGGTTTCACCATATTGGCCAGGCTGGTCTTGAACTCCTGACCTTGTGATCCACCTGCCTCAGCCTCCCAAAGTGCTGGGATTATAGGCATGAGCCACCGCGCCCAGCTGGCTTCTGCATCTTCAATGGGCTAGTCTACTGGAGTATACTTCTTCCATCACTTCTAGACAGTTGTGGAATAAATGCCCATCCTTAGATGGAAAGAGGGTGGTAGGGTTCTAATTATTACACACCTTTAAAATTATATGGGAGTTATCAATAAGCATTACCTGTAACTAGAGGGTCCTGCCCGGGGATTGCTGTTCTGCCTCCCTTTCTTTTATGAGAGTTTGGGTATGGTGAGGAGTCCAGATGGTTAAGGGCTGTCCAAAGGTTAGCTTCTCTGTCTCCTTCAGGAGGAGGGCTGTAGCTGCCACTTACCAGAGGCAAGATGGCTTGCCTTTAGCAACCAGGTCCAGTTGCTTAGAAAAGTAGACTCGAGGCAGAGAGGCTAGTGTTTAATACCCCTAGGGATATTCCTTCTCTTCTCATGGATATAAGGATGGAAGGGTTTGCTTACAGCTGATAGGGCTGATGCTGGGGCCCTCATAAGCTGGGTCTTAACCACTTGGACTGCTCGGTTGCATTCTACCATCCATTTAAAAGGGCCCATCTCCTTTCCTTTTGATTGTTTATATGAGGGGTGGGCAATGAGGCCAAAATTAGGAATCCAGAGGTGGCAGAACCAGGCCATTCCCAGGAACTCTCAGAGTTGCTTCTGGGTCCTTGGTGCTTATAGTTTGCATATTACCTCCCATCTGTCTTGGAACAAACGTTGTTCTCCTTCTAGGAGGGACCCCAAATAGGTAACCTGCTGCTGAGAAATCTGTGCTTTTCCCTGGGAGACCTTATAACTTCCCTTTCTGCTAAGAAGTTGAAGACTAGCATGGTATTCTGATCTGAAATTTGTTTGGAGGGGCTGGAAATAAGACCCCCTCAGGATCTCTTTCTAGTCATTAGAATGAGCCTTCCAGTTATAAGGATCTGAAATTGTGAAGGGAACATGTACAGTAACCATCCCTCCTTCCCTATTGGAGACCTGCTGGAGGGGAGAGGTAAGATGACTTACCCTGGGTACTGTCCCGGCTGACTCCCTGAGAGGAGTCCAAGGATGATTGGTGGAAAGAGGGTGTGTTGCCTGCAGGTAGGGGCTATTGTCCCCATTTGACAGATGAGAAGGCTGCTTAAAACCCTCCCTAACCACTTCCCTGTCCCCTGCCCCTCTTTATCCTACTTCCATGCCTATGCTTAATTTTTCTCCATAACATTTAAGTCATCATCTGACATTACATGTTACTTATTTTCTCTCTGTACCATTAGCAAGCCGACTCCTTCAGAACGCACTTCTGTTAAGTTTTGTGTGCTGCTCTGTCCCTTTGCCTCTGTGTCTGAGCTCTGACATGCTCAGACAGCATGCTTTTTGGTGACATGCTATTCAGAGATCTGAGAATTAACATAGAAATGGATTTAAAGAGACCATGAAATGTAGCTCACACATGGTGGCTCATGCCTGTAGTCCCAGCTACTATGGAGGCTGAGGTGGGAGGAACCACCTGAACCCGGGAGGTTGGAGCTGCAGTGAGCTGTGATTGTGTCACCGCATTCCAGCCTGGGCAACAGAGCCTTGGTTTTTGAGACCCTGTCTCAAAAAACAAGGCCGGGCTTGGTGGCTCATGCCTGTAATCCCAGCACTTTGAGGGACCGAGGTGGCTGGATCACTTGAGGCCAGGAGTTCAAGACCAACTTGGCCAACATGGTGAAACCCTGTCTTTACTAAAAATATAAAAAATTAGCCAGGCATGGTGACGCATGCTTGCAATCCCAGCTACTTAGGAGGCTGAGGCACGAGAATCACTTGAACTGGGGAGGCGGAGGTTACAGTGAGCCAAGACAGCACCATTGCACTTCAGCCTGGGTGACAGGAGTGAAACTCTGTGTCAAAAACCAAACCAAAACAAAACAAAAAACCACTAAACTAAAACGTAGTAAATGTCCATTAGTCTGTACACTTGCCCCAATGTTTCTCTTTATTTTGTCATATATAAAGTATGTTTTGTTAAAAATAACATTTCAGGTTGAAAATAATACGTGGACAGCAATTACTGCTTACCGCTTAATTGGGTTGTTACTGTGAGGGAAACATGAGCCAGTATCTGTGACACACTGTAAAATGTAAAGTACTCTACAACTGTCGCTAACTGCTGTCCAGAGAACTGTTTTTCCCCTTCAGTAACTTGCTTTCCCTCCTCCCCTGCTCCTTTCACCTCTCATTCCTCCTTCTTTCCCTCCTACTCCACTCTTCTCCTCCTTCCCATTCCTCCCTCTCTCCTCTCCCTCCTCCCACTCCTCACCTTTTCTCTGCTCTCTCTTTCCTCCCACAAGTCCTCCCCGTCTCCTCCTCGTTCCCTCACTCTATCATCTCTTCCTCTCCCTCCCTCCTTCTCTCTCTTCCTCTCCATCCCTCCCTGCCCGTCCCCTTTCCTCCCGCCCCAGCTTTTTCCCTCCTCCCGCCTCTTCGAACTCATGTCTCAGGTGTCTCTCTCTTTCTCTAGGCTTCGCCGCCCCCTCATGGCGGATATGCATCACTGCCTGTGCCGTGGGCCTGAGACAGTCTCACCCTCTCAACCCCTGTCAATGCAGCGGCCTATAGATGGCAAGCTGAGGGCTGTGCACAGCAGGGAACCTCAAAAGCTGAAATGCACATGTTTTGCTCCTAGAGGCGTTGCCAGGCGTGGTGGCTCACGCCTGTAATCCCAGCACTTTGGGAGGCCGAGGCGGGCTGATCGCGAGCTCAGGAGTTCGAGATCAGCCTGACCAATAAAAACACAAAAATTAGCCGGGCATGATGGTGCGCGCCTGTACGTTTATATGAATACAAACTGAGCTTTATTTCCATCCTCTGCCCCTTCCCGCTTAATGGCATATCCTTCATCTTAGTCAAACCAGGCTACTCCTGAGTCAATAATGGTCTTCGTCCTAGTCAATTCAGGGATTTATTAATTAATTTTGGGCCTCTCCTTTTCCTCAGATGGTATCTCAGTTTGGACATGAAGAGAAGACCGCTGCTGTGTCCACGCATGGAGAAGAACCGCTGGCCCTCCCTGGTCGTCTGTCCACTAGGGCATCTGCCTCTGCGTTCTTGTGCCCTGGTTTCTGAGTGCAGAACCACTAAAATCCTGGCTTCTTTCCTCAGCATCCTGGCAAGGTACAAGGTATCCTCAGCCTCTGAACCCATCAGCCACATTCACACCCAGAGGAACCAGGAAGCATCCACAGCTTCCCCTACACCCTACAGCTCTGCCTCAGGTCCTCCCAAAGCTATATCCAAATAAGGTTACATTCTGAGGTACTAGGATTAGGATTTCAACATATGAATTTTGGGGGACACAAAACTGAATCCATAAAAAGGTGGTTGGGGTCCTTTTAGAAAACATGTTCCAAAAGTCCACGTATCTACGAATTTTTAAAAACTAGAAGATGATTTTGAATTGAGCCTGCTATTAAGAGAGATTTCATTTAAAGACTGAAAATAAACATCTTCTACAAGAATGATATATTTTGTGCATTCCTAAACAATGATCAGCATATGGTAGTTGCTGAAATATGCCATTGTTTCTATAGGAAATGTAGACATTTTAGTTACTTGGGGATGGAAATGGGGAAGTCATTTTCTTTGAAAGAGTAACTAAGAAGGAACCCAAAATAAGGGTATTGTCAAGGATAGTTCAGCAGATGGAGAAGGTCTTAGTTTCTTTCTTAAAGCATTTCTCACTCTCTGAGAAACTTGTCTTCCTATCTTCACCCATGGAGAAAGAAACTAAGTCAGTCCTATGTTTCTTGCTGAGTTCACCAGATCTCAGAAATTCTGTTTCAGTTATCTGTTAAGAAAGACCTCTATAGATTTAACTTGGCTGTGATACCCTCTTCTCTGGAAAGTCTCATCTCTGAGCTCTTTAGTTGAATATTGTGACTACCACACATGAGAGAAGGGAGAGGTGTGAAAACCAAAGTTAGTGAGGGGTGGTAGGTGTGGGAGAACAGGGTTGGGGCTTAGAAGGCCTAAATTCTGGCATGAACTGATTCCACACCCTGGAGCGTCAGATTGATTTATTGGCTTAAACAATAAAGAAGAGTTTTCTCAATTAACAAGAAGTTCTCAGGTAGGACATGGAGAGGCTCTAGTAAGGTGGCATGCCACAGTCATTCTCTCTCCTCCTAGTGATCTTTTCTGTACTGTAGAGGCAGGAAAACAAAACACTACATCTCTCAGGTTCTCAGGCAGTCATGATTTGGAAAAAAAAATGTAGCTTAAACAAACTATATCTAGCAAATCAGATGTAGTCACATGGAATTTGGAGGCTAGAAATGAGGCGGGGACTACATTTCTGCAGTTTTAACTGTTGTTTGGTTCTCCTGTATAGTGTTGTTAGCAGAGTCTCCAGTGACCCATAATGGATTTTTAAGACTTGAGAGGCGGGCCATAAGTCATCTGTTTTACTGGTGTTGATGCAGGTGCTGCATGGTTCTGGAGCTGGCAGCAGGCAGGAGCTTTCTGATGGTGGTGGTTTTCTTGGTTGTGGCAGTGATGCTGTAGTGCTGTGGTAGTGACACTGTAGTGATTTTAGAAGAGCCAGCAGATCCCTCGGTGGTTCAATTCTGCAGTGTGGCATTGGAAGTCAATCTGAATGCTCAACATAGAAATGTTACAACATTTCTTGTAAAAAATATTTTCCTGTTTAAACAATCTAAAGTGTGTTTGATTGTTTGCATTTTAATCCTGACCAACACAGAGGACAATTCCAATATATCCTCATTAAGGACCCAGGTTCTTTCCATCTTTACATTTTGCAAGGTTAATGCAATGCATCAGCTTAGCTCCCTTCATGCTCACAAGATGGCTACGATTGTCCCTAGGATCATATCCAGGCAGAGTAACATCGAACAGAGGAATTTGTTTTAATTGGTTTGTTAACTGTAGTATCCCCTGGGTCTAGAAAAGTGCTTCACACACATTAGGCCAACAATAAATATTTGTTGAATGAATAAATGAATGGATGGATGGATCACTCATCTAGAACCACAAAAGAGCCTGTTTACTTTCCTGCTGATTAAGAACATGGTGGCCTACCCTCCCTGCAAAATGGAAAGAATGTTTTTTCTAAAGTAACATACACATACACATACACAAAAGTTGAGCTTTCATATCCTAATACTTGGTTTCTAACAATGCAACTCAAACTCAATTAAGGAAAACAAAAAAGGAATGTATCATACTATTATAAGGATACAATGGGGACTGTGGAGCACAAGCACAGAGCTCCAGCTGGGCCTCCAGTCACAGCTGGGAACCTGAGCAGAGGGAGTGAAGCTGGCAAGCAGAGGAGTCAGCTGGAACTAGGGGCCACCCCAAGTTCAGGTCTCCCACAGGCTGTGGCCTTGGGCAACAGTATGTGTTGGAAGTTTCTGAATCTTTCTGCTTACCGATACCTGTGCTAACCCCATAAGAAAGAAATTCTGGAGATGCGTCTGATGCTGAGGGGAACAGCTGCCTCTGTCTGCAAGAAAACACCTTTCTGTGGTGCAGGGGCCTGAACTCTTTTTCTGTATATTTTCTGCTACATTTTTGGCTTTGCAGGTCCTCCTGTGTCTTTCATAACTGCTCTTGTAGTGCAGCCATAGATGAATGGACATGGCTGTGTCCCGATAAAACCTTATTTATGGACAATGAAATTGGAATTTCATATAATGTTGATGTGGCACAGATGATTATTCTGCTTTTAATTTATATTCAGCAATCTAAAAATGTAAAAACAGCTGTAGGCAATACAAAAACAGGTAGCAGGCCACATTTGGCCTGCAGGCATGTTTCCTGACCCTTGATCTACCCTAAGGACTGTTGGATATTTGAGATGTTTTCTGTGGCCTGGTTTTTCAAACCTACAAAAAAAAGTTTTTAAACGTTTTTTGCTCAAAGCAAGGAAATCTAGTGAAAGAATTGACCTTTAACTTATCATGGCCTGGCTTTTTTGTTAAAGTGCTTTATATTGAATACAAACCAACAAAAATCCTATTATCAAACCATCAAACTGTCCTACTATCAAAATGCCACTCTTTCATAAGTGAATTACTACTGTTTTTATATCTGGGATATGGAATGTTTTATATACTTGATAATTATGTCTTAGAAAAGAAAACATTTTGGCTGGGCACGGTGGCTCACGCCTGTAATCCCAGCACTTTGGGAGGCTGAGGTGTGTGGATCACTAGGTCAGGAGTTTAAGACCAGCCTGGCCAACATGGTGAAACCCCGTCTTTACTAAAAATACAAAAATTATCTGGGCGAGGTGATGCGCGCCTGTAACCCCAGCTACTCAGTAGGCTGAGGCAGGAGAATCGCTTGAACCCAGGAGGCGGAGGCTGCAGTGAGCAGAGATTGTGCCACTGAACTCCAGCCTGGGCAACAAAGCAAGACTCAGTCTAAAAAAAGAAAAGAAAAGAAAACTTTTTTAAACTGAATATTTGTAATTTGTTGTTCCCTGTGATTTTTATGCTATAAAACTTAGGCACTTCTATAAATACATATTAAATATAACCCTGTGTTATATTGGAGTTCTTATGATTAGAAACTGCATATTAGAAGCAATTAGTTCAAAGAGCAAACTCTAATGAGAAGACTCATTTATACATTCATTAAAACTTTTTATTACTATCAATTTATTATTATTATTATTATTTTTGAGACTGAGTCTCCCTCTGTTGCCCAGGTTGCAGAGCAATGGCATGATCTTGGCTCACTGCAGCCTCCACCTCCTGGGTTCAAGTGATTCTTGTGCCTCAGCCTCCAAAGTAGCTGGGACTATAGGTACGTGCCACCATGTCTGGCTAATTTTTGTATTTTTAGTAGAGATGGGGTTTTACCATGTTGGCCAGGATGGTCTTGAACTCCTGACCTCAAGTTATCCACCCACCTTGGCCTCCTGAAGTGCAGGGATTACAGGCATGCTCCCGACCTCATTAAAACATTTTCAGTAGATTTAATACTTTGATCATAATTGGGAGGTGTCAATCAAGTTGTCTTGTAAATCAGGTTGGCTTTTTGTTTTCAGATTCATTCCCCATCCTTCTTCTGCTTTGAACATCCTTGCCTTCTGGCTTCTGGGTAGGATTAGCCAATGGGAGAATGACAAAAGGTTGGAATTCAAGAGGAACCCTGAGGCCAGGATATTCTTTCTTTCTGCTTCCTGTAGCATTGCCTGCAATAGCTGCATCCATTCCAAGGTCTGAGATTCTCCCTTTGGAATTCTAGCTCCTGATGGTCATTTTCTGCAGACCACTGTCACCCTTCTACCTCCCACTCTGGGCTCTAACATGGCCTCTTCCCACTGCCCCTCCATCCTCAGGGGTGATAATAGCTTCCTGTTGTGGCTAATCTCTGGGTTACCCATCTGTGAATCCTTATCTTGGCAGCCAGTTCATTTTGCTGTTTGTGACAATGTCTTATAAGTTCAGCCTAGATCATCTGCTCCTTGCAGGAAGGTAAAGTGATCTCTTGTATGAAATCTTATCTCAAACAACAGGCTCCCTAACTCTTCAGTTTAAACTTTAATTTTCTCTTCTGTAAAATGAAACTACTGACACTGTTAAAGTCTGCTACCAAAGACCTCTAGGAACACACCTGTGGTCAAACAAAGCTAGGTTTATTAAACTTGCTACAGCAAGAGAGAATGAACAGTGGAACAGTAAGGCATCTAGGTAAGGGGGAGTTTGGAGAAGCTTACTATTCTAAGGAGAGTGTAAGGGAATCAAATATCAGCTCTGGACTGGGTGTGGTCAGGAAGTGGAGCAATTCAGTAACAGTGTGAGTCACTTTTTTGAATTTTTATCTAGGAGGCAGGAGAAGAATTAAAGTGGGGCTGGGGATGTCATTTGTAAGAAATCGTAGTCACTCTACTATCCTGCAAAAGGGGTATTTACTTTTTTTTATGGATGTAGAGTGTCCTTATTTCTTTCCTGTGTCATACATAGTTACGGAGTGATCTTGTCTTCATCTTGTTCCATCTCAGGTAACACAACGGCCTTATCTGATCATTGTTTATACCATGCAACAAGATAAACAAAAACAATTTTTTTGTGTGTAAAAATTGTGTGTGTTCAATTGTCCTAGCTTTTAGCATCTAGATGTTGGGCAATTTTTTATGTTTTCAGCACCAACTTCACAGACTTACTGTAAAGATGGAATATATTATATGTCAGCATATAAAAATTCAGAGAAATATTATTGGCACATAAACGCTTAATAAATGTCAGTGCTATGGTTTGGATATGGTTTGTTAGACCCCACCAAATCTCATGCTGAGATTTGATCCTGATGTTGGAGGCAGGGCCTTGCGGGAGGTGTTTGGGTCATGGGGGCGGATGCTTCATGAATAGTTTGGTGCTATTCTCACTGGAGGGAGTGAATTCTGACTCTTTGTTCTCACAGAACTGGTTGTTAAAAAGAGCCTGGCATCTCCTCCTCTTTCACTTTCTCTCTCTCACCATGCGACCTCCACATCCTGGCTTCCCTTCACCTTCCACCATGAGTGGAAGCTTCCTGAGGCCCTCATCAGAAGCAGATGCTGATGCCATACTTCTTGTACATTCTGCAGAACCATGAGCCAAATACACCTCTTTTCTTTAAGATTACCCAGCCTCAGTTATTCCTTTATAGCAACACAAACAGACTAAGACAATTAGTTTCTTCTAAGTGTCATTACTGTTGAGAAAACTATAGACTAGACCTTGGTGGTACAATAGAGCCCCTTGTACTGGCTCACAGGAGCCAGTTATGCACATCTCTTCCCAACTTCACATTCAGTGACTCTGCATCTGTAGTTTGAATCAGTTATGGTGAGAGAATTTGCAAGCACTACTTGCTAAGACAGTGTCTTTCCCTCAAGAGCTGGTTGTTAAACATTTACCAGCACACCCATCTGGGAATGACCAAGACAGTAAGGAGCTCAACAAAATATAAATGTGGGATTGAAATTTACTAATTTCTTAAAAAATAAATTAAAAAACATCTTTGCTTTGATGAGAGTGGGAAGAAATCTGAGTCAGGCTAAAATAAGATTATACCTAGAACAAAGTTCACATTAATATAACATTTTTAGGGTAGTATTGCGTTTACTTTTTTTTTTTTTTTTGAGGTGGAGTCTCACTCTGTCACCCAGGCTGGAGTGCAATGGCGCGATCTCAGCTCACTGCAACCTCCGCCTCCCAGGTTCAAGTGATTCTCCTGCTTCAGCCTCCTGAGTAGCTGGGATTACAGGCACTTGCCACCACACCCGGCTAATTTTTTTTTTTTTTGTATTTCTGGTAGAGATGGGGTTTCACCATGTTAGCCAGGATGGTCTCGATTTCCTGACCTCATGATCCGCCCACCTCAGTCTCCCAAAGTGCTGGGATTACAGGCATGAGCCACCGCACCCAGCTTTCTTTTTTTTCTTTTTCTTTTTGAGACAGGGTCTTACTTTGTCACCCAGGCTAGAGTGCAGTGGCACGATTTTGGTTCACTGCAATCTTGACCTCCTGGATTCAAGCAATCCTTCTACCTCGCCTCCAGAGTAGCTAGAACTACAGGTGTGCACCACCATGCCCTACTAATTTTTGTAAAGATGGGGTTTTGCCAAGTTGCCCAGGCTGGTCTCAAACTCCTGGGCTGAAGGGATCTACGTGCCTTGGCCTCCCAAAGTGCTTGGATTACAGTTGTGAGCCACCACACCCAGCCTTGTATTGCATTTACTAAAGAGTATTATCTATTTATATATTTCTGCTCAGCTTGGTTTTTTAGGGTGAGAAAGTAAAGTGCAGGAGATATCCTAATTAATTTACAAAACAATGATGCATTATTAAATGAGGTAATAATTTTTAGAATTTTGGAAAATTCTATTTTCTGCCATATGTTTAGCATGTATGTGTTAATGATTCTAGTTACCTTATTACATGGTGTTTTATGAGAATGCTGTAATTATGAGATTAGTTTATGCACTAAAACATGGGAGACAAATGAGCAAGGAGAAATAAAGCATTGTTATATTAGTTATGAATAGCTAGTGATACCATTAGCTTTAACACTTGCGTTACTATATAATGGACTTGCTGTAACACAGCTATAACCATAAGTCTCAGTTTTTAAACTCAATAAATGTCTTTTTTCCCCTCAGGCAACATCTAATGCAGGTTTTCTGGTTGGTCTTACCAGTGATCACCAAGAGATCATTGAGCGGCTTTGGCTCTAGGATCATGGAGTTCTTCACTGGATCTTCAGCATTTAACCAACAGAAAGAGAAAGGAACACTCATGAGAAGTTTTCCTAAACCAAGACTTCTTCCCACATTTCATTGTCCATCTCTCAGCCACATGGCTACATCTAATTGCAAGGGAGGCTGGGAAATGTAGATTGGCTGTGTTTCTGATGGGAAAAGAAACAGACCTTCATACTTTTTTTTTTTGACAGGATCTCGCTCTGTCGCCCAGGCAGGAGTGCAGTTGCATGATCTTGACTCGCTGCAAGCTCCACCTTATGGGCTCAAGTGATTCTTGTGTCTCAGCCAGCCACCCGAGTAGCTGGGATCACAGGCACACCCGGCTAATTTTTGTATTTTTTAGTAGAGATGGGGTTTTATCATGTTGCCCAGCCTGGTCTTGAACTCCTGACCTCAAGTGATCCACCCACCTCAGCCTCCCAAAGTGCTGAGCCACCATGCTGGGCCCAGACTAGCTTCTGTGTTAAAAACAATTCATTATAAATAACCAGACAATCTGCTGTGCTGTGAATCACAGCAGATTTAAATATCAATTAAAATGAGTGAATAAACTTCTATAAGTTAAAGTATTTCACTGAGTTTTTCATTCCAGTTGCTGATCTGAATTTGTGTTCATTTCCAGGTTTCTCCACAGCTGGATGCTGTCAATGTCCTGTCCAATTTTAGCTGCAACCTGGGATGATGTCCATTATTACTACTTTTTTTTTGTTATCCTCATTACAGAAAAATTCTAACATCTAAAATGAGCAAGTGTATTTAATTGTTTGCTAACACCAAAATGTAAATTTATGGAAGAAATCAAGAATTGATAAATGTAAATTTTACTACACTCTCTGCTGAATGAGGCTACACCAAATGCATTTAAGAATGTCACCAAACTTTAGCTGTGAGTGGTGGCCCTGTGGTCCCATCTACTAGGAAACCTGAGGCAGGAGAATGGCTTGAACCCTGAAGGTTGAGGCTTCAGTAAGCTGTGTTGGAGCCGCTGCTCTCCAGCCTCGGTAACAGAGAGAGAGAGAGAGACCCTGTCTCTGAAAACAAAAACAAAAACAAAAACAAAAACAACAAAAAACAAAACAAAACAAAAACAAAAAACAAAGTAAGAATTTCACCAAACTTTATAGTGATACTAACATTTATTGAGAGCAATTGATGTGCCAGGCATCTTTCTAAGTATGTATAAACTCTTTTAGCGCACAATACGTAAATAAACTCACAACAGTCCTATGAGGTGGATATTATTATCACAGTTTTATAGATGAGAAAAGTATGTATTTCAACTTTCAGTGAACAGCAGATCACACAGGATTCTCTGGTAACACCAAATCCGGAGTATCCTTTCATTCTGTAAGCTGCTGCAGATCCTCCTAAGCCCTCGGTTATTTATATTCTGAAACGCCCGTTCATTTCGTTGCCCACTGCTTCTGACTCCCAACGCACCCCTCACCCAAGCCCCCTAATCTCTTTCCACGACCCCGTAGAATGACCTTAGCTTGTTAACAGCCAAATAACAGCACACAACCTACCAAAGCTACTCTGATATCTACAGGTCAAACACAAACTCCTTCAATTTAGGATTTATGGTCCTTAACAATTGCCAGCTGGAGCCCTTGGGCTTTGGACAGTTTTTCAGAATTAAGACAGGGAAACCTTTCTCTAGTCCACAGCAAGGTGGGGGAAAAGGTGGGGCGGGGTGGGGCGAGGCGGGGGGTCCTTAATTTTCAGAGAAAGATGAGTGTTTTATAGCAGTGGACCACTTTTTGGAATATCTTTTCCTAAGAGTTCAAAGCGGCCCCTGCACTATTTGCGGAGATCGTCTGTATGTAGATTCGGGGTCCCCAGACAAACCCCGCTGACTTTAGAAAACTCCGATCTCTGGTTACCCAAGGCAGGCTCTTTAACCAGCCAAACAAAGCACAGTGCCAGAATAACCCACTCACTCCTGATGACAGGATTTCTTGTTCTTTTTAGGGTCAGTTTCAGGTCCAGCGATCTGATGTTGAAGAATTATCGGGGTGTGAAATCAACTCTCTCATCAGCTGAGAACGGAGGCTACAGGGAGGCGCCGTTATCTCTCAGAAAAGATGCAGCACAAACAACCTGCCAGCCCCCGCGTGAATTCGTTAACGGAAACACTGGTTGTGACCTGCAGTGAACTTTGGAAACGAATTTAAAACTCACCTTGATCAGAGTTCCTTAATGAGGAGTCGGGAGAGGAAGGATCCTCATTATTCCCTCTTCGCTACCTCCTCTCTACAACCCCATTCCAAAGGGACTGACCTTCAACAGAATGTATTTCTATAGAGATAAAAACAACGAAACTCCCAAGACGTCTATATTTGGAATATACAGGGAAAACTAGGTAAGAAACGGAATGAAATATAAACAAGGACAGGTGAAAATGAAGCAATTCGGAGGCAGAGGAAATCAGTGATTGGGCGGACAGCAATTTTACCGAGAGGGAAGCAGCTAGGTACTATTTTGTATCTGTTAATAGCTGCCTGGTCTTCACCAGTACCGAAATTATTTTCATGAATCAGATTGACAGGTAAATAAAAAGTAGGTGTCCCGGAGACCTCGTGGCGCAACGGTAGCGCGTCTGACTCCAGATCAGAAGGTTGCGTGTTCAAATCACGTCGGGGTCAACAGCTTTTAGCTCGCTGGCTCAGATAACTGTATGGCGGGGAGTACATTACATATTACAGGGGGAAAAAAGTTGCTTTTCCTGCTTCTCTTAGGCACTTGTATACTCAGTTACTTTAGCCTCCTCAAAACTACCCCCTTCTCTTTTTTTAGTAGGCAGATATATACAGGAATATGTTATGGTATTTTGGGGCTTATTTCCGGGTTTATAGAGACGTTTTCACTCTTTTATTGCAAACATTCTGAATTATATTCTTCAGCAACTCATTCCTATTGTTAAACCCTCCTGGACTTCTCTCCATACTCACTCCCACGCCCGCGGCCTTATCTTTTCATCCGTGTCTGTCTCTCCAACCTTCAGAAGCTTAGCAGATCTTCGCAGAGACGTAGTCTGGTTTGAGTGGATGACCTAAGGTTACCTGCTTCATATTTGGATCAGCTGTTCCAGGCTAAAGCGATTCCATAGAACTTCCCTGGATCTCTGCGATTTCCTCAACCCTCCCTGCAAATCACGGAAGAAGTCACTTGATTTCCAGAGGCAGAAAACCTGAATGCAGTTACTTTCTCAAATTCATACAGGGAATGAACCATTACATCAGAGAAGGCTAGATATTCCGTGAACCCCCTTATAGTATTATCTGAAAATGTGCATGAATGTGCCGTTTTTTTCCTCACATGTGGCTCAAGACCCCCTACAGATTATGAATTAGCAAATTACAACATGGAAAAAAGGAAAAGTACGTTTATTTCTTCAGAAGTGTTTAAATTTTTATAACTTACAATGACTTTAAAACATGACATTTGAAATATTAGCAGATTTTCTCTTATGTATTTACTGTACACATTCACACAATACACAGTGACAAACATTACATCGGAGAAGTGTACCTAAGATAACCTTTTTCCTATTTCTTATTAACTCTTTTCTTAGTAGTAGTCTAAGCCTATGGCCATGTTACGAACAGATTACTGCTATGGAAAAAAAAAAAAAGAGAAGACATAATTTTGAGATTTGGAAACTTGACACGCTAGAAAAAAGGTGACTATTAACTCTAGGTTTTCTGACCCGTGGAGCAGAGTGGCGCAGCGGAAGCGTGCTGGGCCCATAACCCAGAGGTCGATGGATCGAAACCATCCTCTGCTAGGGAGCGTTCTGTGGGTTTGTTTTTTCCCCTTCCAAAAATAGATCTACCTCATAGGAGGAGGAAATTGGTATAATTGTCATGGACACCGTAAGGGAACTTATTTTGATTTGCACCTCCCTCAGAGATCCATATCTATGGTTGCAATACGTTACTATCCTAATTAGATTAAAAATAGCAAAAGCAGTAGTTTTAGCTTTGATTGTTTGAACAGTTAATAGATACCATGCACTATTCCAAGTTCTGAATCATTTACTCCTCGCAATTCTACGAAGTAAATACTTGCTATTACTCTTACTTTACAAATGAGACAAATTGGGGTTTGTCTGCAAGTTGGGGTTTGCAGAGGTTAACTAACTTGCCCAAAGTCATGCAGCTAGTAAATGGTAGAGCAAAGATAAAACTCTAAACCGCCGTTCTGCATAATTACAAACACTAACATTTACAGCAAACTTCAAAAGTTATTTCAGCTATTCCTTCCGAGTTTTATTGGTAGGACACGAACTCACCTAGTATTATTAAATCCCTAGTAAAATGAGAGGTACCATATGTGACATATAGTAACATGTCCAGATTTGAGCAGGCTGTAGGTGACACTTTTTTTCCTGTTCTTATTTTTCTGTTTACTCAAACTAATACAGATGCATAAGGAGACATGTTTAAAGTAGGATGAAATCTACAGACTGTGCAAAGCTTTTGAACTTTTGGAGAAATGTTTAGACAACTGACGAAATGCTTGGGGTTGAATTAATGAAAAGTGTCTAGAAACTTAAGCAGTAAAACAACAAGAAAAGACAATTATGTACTAATGCCAGGGAAAAATAAAAATTGCAAGGAAAGGAAAACTTAACAATGTATTTCTTTGCCCACTTGTTGAATTATGTTTATAAAGTTGTCATATTTTAAGCTACAAAAATAAAAGTATCATATATTGTGCTATAACCATATGAGAAGACTTAGAAAGGGAGCATGTGTGTGTCGGGGGTCCTAGGGTGTGAAGAAGAAAGTGAACCAGTTACTCCTCTTATATAAAGTCAACAGAAGGACCATACAAACATATTATTTAGAGATATGTAGGTAAATAATTTTAAAATAAGCTATTTAAATGTTTAAAAAGTAGGCTGAACCACTCAGCCACGACTATAGGTGTCAAAAGTTTTCTCAAACGTCGTACATGTTATTATATGTCACATATTGTACCTCTCGCTTTACCAGGAATTTAATAGCTGAGTTCACGTCCTGCCGACAAAACTTAGAAGGAATCAACAAACTTCAAGTTCAGGCGCATATGTGGTAAGCTGAGAATGTTCTTTGGGTGTTTTCTGTAATGCAAATCAGGAATATGTTTCAATAACTTTAAAAATTGCTAGAGGACAGGGAGCAGAGAAGAGACTTGATTTTTGTTTCAAGTGATTCTTGAAATTATGTGTATGCGAAAAGGATAGAAAAGAAACAAAAATTGTTTGCTATCTAGAAATTTTCTGTTTGTGAATTCTCAATCGTAACTCTCACAGAATGACACAAGGTTTTCCCAAACAGACGTGGTGGCTCACGCCTGTAATCTAGCACTTTGGGAGGGCGAGGCGGGCTGATCACTTGAGATCAGGAGTTCCAGACCAGCCTGGCCAACATGGCGAAACCCCCTGTCTATTAAAAATACAAAAATAATTAGCTGGGTGTCGTGGCACATGCCTGTAATCCCAGCTACTCTGGAGGCTGAGGCTAGGAGAATCGCTTGAACCCAGGAAGCAGAGGTTGCGGTGAGCTGAGATCGCGCCACCGCTCTGCAGCCTGGGAGACACAGTGATACATCTCAAAAAAAGAAAAAAAAAATCCCCTGTATTAAGTTTTATCAAGCAATGTGAAAATTGGTCAGTTCTGAAACTTATCAATTTGGTGATGTGATTTAAAAAAAAAAAAGACTTATGTATGTAAAACAATAGTGAACTGAAGCTGGAGTCTGTATTATAAAAATTTTTGTCATCTTGTGTAATTCTTTTAAAAATTAAAATAATAAAATACATAAAATGTATAAGTGCCCAGGGAAGGGGCATTTATGTAAACCTCAAAGTTTCCGCCAAAATTGAACGAGCCAGCCAGGAGTCGAACCTGGAATCTTCTGATCCGTAGTCAGACGCGTTATCCATTGCGCCACTGGCCCTCCGATGAACCAACATAGGCGTTATACGTATAGAAAAAAACGTTTTGGGATTACCGCGTCCTCCTAAACATGAATATATGAAATTTTATTTCTTTCTGATTATAAGGATTTTGAACCCAAAACCCTCCGATTAAAACAAAATATAGTTTTATTTGTTCCTTTGACTTGGTTTACTCATGAAGTATGATTCCTTCGTGGGTAATGAGAAATCCATCCTTGTGCACAATGATTCCTTCCTGAACAATGAAATATCCATTATGATGTAACTTGTAAAAGATCAGAGATAAGGTTTACTTTGGGCAATGAGAAATCCATTTTGAGGACCTCTGAGACATAAATTGAAATTGTCCTGCCCTGAATCCCCAAGAAATCCATTTTGATGTTAACTAGTAAAAAATCGAAAGCCTTTTTACATGTGAAATATCGATCGGTTGGATGAAACCTGCTTGAAGATGCAAAAGCCCACCCCCGTAGTCGGCAGGATTCGAACCTGCGCGGGGAGACCCCAATGGATTTCTAGTCCATCGCCTTAACCACTCGGCCACGACTACAGATACCAAGAAGCTTATTAAATATCTTACATGTTTCTATACATCACACATTGTACTCCTTTTATTAGGGATTTAATAATAGCTGAATTCGTATCTTAAGAATAAAACTTGGAAGCAATCAACAAACTTCAAATTCAGGCACATACATGATACGCTAAGAATGTTCTTTGGGTCTTTTTTATAATGCAAATCAGGAATATGTTTCAACAACTTTTACAATTCTCATACTTTTGCCTAGTAAGAAAATTATCCTCAGGCCGGGCGCGGTGGCTCACACCTGTAATCCCAGCACTTTGGAAGGCCAAGGCGGGCAGATCATGAGGTCAGGAGTTTGAAACTGCCCAACATGGCGAAACCCCGTCTCTACTAAAAATACAAAAAAATTAGCCAAGGTGGTGGTGCACGCCTGTAATCTCAGCTACTCGGGAGACTGAGGCAGGAGAATCGCTTGAACCCAGGAGGCGGAGTTTACAGTGAGCCGAGATCGCGCCATTGCACTCCAGCCAGGGCGACAGAGCAAGACTCCGTCTCGGGGGTAAAAAAAAATAAAAAATAGATTAAAAAATAAAAAGAAAGAAAATTATCCTCAATAAATAACAAAGATGTTCCACAGAGATCCCCTATATTTTCTGACAAAGTCCAGTGCCTGCGACATACTATCGGCTCAACAAATGTCAGTACAATTGTAACTATCATTGTAAAACCCCAGAATCTAGATTCATCAAAATGTTCTGCAGTGAAGATAGGCTTCTGTCTTTTCATAAAACTCAGAATATTTTAACCAGCTGAAAGAACATTTCTGAAAGAAACTAGAAAGTAAAAAATATTTTTGCTGGTCAAATCCTCTTTCGTTTATGGGGCCTTCTCTCACAAGGGGAAGAACAACTGCATCTGATATTCTGTGAATAGTTTGAAATTATATTCAAAGACCACTTCCAAAGGAAGAGCAGAACCCCAGGTTCTAAAACTGCACTACCATTACCACAATACTATGCGTGTGTGTGTGTGTGAGTATTAGTGAGCAAGTCAGGGATTCTGTATTTCATCAATGGCCCAACTCTATGAACAGAAGAAGGGTAAGGAATGATTGATGAACTACTGCTCATGTGCGGATGGATTGAAAATCGTCTCTACTCCAGATCTCTCTCCTCTGGGCTCCAGAATATACAGTTGTCCTATTTTTTTTTCTTGCATGTCCATGGGCATCTCAAAAGCAATGCAACCCCAAAGGAATGTTCCATCATTTTCCTCAAACTTGAATTTCCTCCAACAATCCAAATTTTTGATGAGATACCAAAACCGAAGACTGGCTACCAAGACCGAAGACTCCCCTTGTCCTTTTACCTCCCTCTGATTCCCTTCCCAGCAGGCCCTCAATTCAACCTTCTAATTAGCTCTCAAATCTGGCTCTTCTTCCCCAGCCCTCAGACCACCTTTTTTTTTCTTTGTTTTTTTTTTGACGGAGTCTCGCTCTGTCATCCAGGCTGGAGTGCAGTGGCACGACCTTGGCTCACTGCAACCTCCACCTCCCGGGTTCAAGCAATTCTCTTGCCTCAGCCTCCCTAGTAGCTGGGATTACAGGTGCGCGTGCCAACATGCCCAGCTACTCAGACCACTTTTTAAAATGAGGTACTTAGTTTAGGTACTTAGACGTACTCATGAGAAACTTCTCATTAAGTTATTGCAACAACTTCTTAGTCTTTTGGCCTCCAGTTCCTGATCTCTTAAATAATATATTCATTTCTTCATTCTTCCAAAAATTTTATTTTTTTAGAATAAAAATAAGCACTTTGAATATGGGTAGTGAGACAGAGAATTGCCTATTTTTTTCAAATTCTTTTTATGTGAAATAGCAAAAGCCAAGCACTTTGCTAGGTACTGCTCATTCAATGGTGAGCGAGATTTCTAAAGGATTACAGAAGTTAACAATGAAACAACTGAGTGCAAGTGAGAAGTGCAGCCGTAACACAGTAAGTGGCCCACAGAAAGAGTTCTGGATCTCAACCACAAAGGTTTTAGGTGGTTGCCTGGAGGGTCACTTAGACTCCAAGCTTCACGAAGAAAGGTTCCAGTTTTACCTTCTTTACCTCTGAGTCCTCCATAGGTGCTTAATTAAGTATTTTTGGAATGAATTATACTTAAGCTCAGATCTGGATCTGAAGGATGTGTTAAAATGAGACAAATTGGTGTGGGGTGAGAAAATGGGGTAGGGTAGTGTTCCGAAACTAAACCTCAAGGAATATGGGAGAAACTGAAGAAAGTTCCCTCTAGTTGAAACATTGCTTTTTGGAGGGGTACTGGGAAGGGCATTGATGAGAGATAACACCGGAAATGTAGTTGAGGGCAGATTATGTAGGTAGAGCTAAGTTAGCACTAACCCAGAATGTGTTTCTGACTGTGTCCCTTACCTCCTTTAATGCCTTTAAGGTACCCTGTGGCCTAGCGAGAAGATCGCAGATGACATGGGAGGCCTTCATCTTCTGCATCTGTCCGACCTTTTCAGCTCCTCTTCTGGTCACTCTGTCAAGGGGGCCTGGAACTCCTGAGACGTGAAAGGACCAGCCCTATCTCAGATGGTGCGGGTTTCTTCAGCCTGACCTCTGCCATATTTGCTTGGAGCCCCAGAGCTCATCCTTCAAGGCCTTTTTAAAAATAGCACAGCCTCTGTCAAGCCTTCTTGAAAAATTAAATTTTTTATCGTAAAAACTTTCAAACATATAAAGAATGTGAAAGAATAGGCAATTATCTGTATACTCATCACCCACATTCAATAATTAACATTTTGCCGTCTTAGCCTCATCTACCTATTTCTACTGAATCATATGAAACTCACTTGCAGACATTATGATATAGAACACCAAAATCCATAAACATGTGTCGCCTAAACATGCGTCTTTTATTTAACTACAATATCATGAACAAAACTAAAACAATCGAGCAATTCTTTAAAAATATCTCATATCTGGTTGGGTGCAGTGGCTCATGCCTGTAACGTTTTGGAATGCTGACGCGGGATTTCTTGACCCCAGGGTTTGAGAGCACCTGTAACAAAACAAGCCCTTCTCTTGTGCCTCTGTACAAAACAGATTTTAAAAAATCAGCCTGGCCTGGTGGCGCGCTCCTGTAATCCCAGCTACTCCGGAATTTTAGGCGGGAGGATGGCTTGAGCTCAGGAGTTCAAGGTTACAGTGATCGCGCCACTGCATTCCAGCCTGGGCGACGGAAACAAACTCTAAATAAGTGACTAAAAACATCTGAGTATTTATTTATCTAATATATTTTTAGAGTCAGTTTTTATGTTTCCTATTCTTTCACATTAGAACAGTTTCCCAGCTTTTTCTTTTTATTGTTATTTCCTCATGACATCTTTTAATCTTCCCCTCCCTCCCTTCCTCCCTTCCTCCTTTCCTCCCTTCCTTCCCCCAGCCTGGGAAACACAGGGAGATCCGGTCTCTACAAAAAACAGAAAAATAATTAGCCAGGCATGGTGGTGTGTGCCTGTGGTCCCAGCTACTCGGGAGGCTGAGGTGAGGATCACTTGATCACCGGAAGTCGAGGCTGCAGTGAGCCGTGATTTCACCACTGCACTCCAGCCCTGGGCGACAGAGCAAGACCCTGTCTCAAAACAAAACAAACAAAACAAAATAAGCAAAAAAGTCTAATTGTCTCACAGAATGTCCTACATTCTGGATTTGTCTCATTATTTCCTTATGGCATCTTTTAATTTATTTTTGTTCCTTTTAAATTAGAAGATAAATCTAAATGATTGCTTTTGTGATTAATTTGAGTGATTAGATTTAGGTTAAACATTTTTGCCCAGACGCTGTTCTTTACACTGTGCTAACTTCACATCAGAAGGCACTTGTAGGGATATCCTGCTGATGGTGAAGACCGAGTGGTGCCCCCCAAGGTTCTTTATTTCTCTCTGCAATTGACAAGTAGTTTTGGGGTGGCACTTAACACCATGAGCATATGTTATTTCCCAACCACCTTTTCCTAACGGTTTTAATTAAGGTCGTTAAGCTCGCTCGTTGCTTTGCTCTATTATTTTTCTAAGGGTTGCAAATGGTGATTCTTCTAATTCTACCAGTCTTCTGTATTTGTTAGAAGATACTTTTGTCAAACGTGTGGACCTCTTTTCTGCCTTCCTTCGTACCCCAGTCTTTCCAAGAGGTTCCCGTGGGAGCTTCACATTACCCCTGTCGTAATAGCCTTAAAACTCACGTAGGTTGGCGCTAAATTGTAATTGGGTCTGACGTGCTTTATGGTCTGGAGTGCATTCTACAGCCTGTAAGGTCTGTAAATGGTTCTCACACTCGAGTGTGCAAACGAACCACTTGGATAGCTTGGTTAAAACCCAGAATCCTAGAGCCTACACACAGCGATTCTAGGTAGGTCAAGTGTAGTGCGGACTAGCAAGGGAGGTCGGCCTCGAAAAGTTGTCATTTTTAAGAAGCTCCCAGGTTATGTTACTGGTTCAGGGACTGGACCAAATTTTGAGTAGCGCAGGCCCAGAAGATGGACTGTATGGCATTATGGTGGAGAGAGAGAGGATAAACAGACTAAGTACACAGCAAAGGCAAGGGATGTGAAGGAAGGGATCTACAATGAAGATAACTTAGTGAAGTAAATGGAAAGAAGTACATTTCTGATTACCAGCTTTGAGGAAGGAAAATAACACCAGAGTAGTGAGTACCTCAAATAACCACGGAGGGATTCGAACCCTCAATCTTCTGATCCGAAGTCAGACGCCTTATCCATTAGGCCACGTGGTCCCGGGTTACGAATCAGAACAATTTTTTGATGGAAAATAATCTCCTCCCTATGAGCTGTAAATGTACTAAGTATAGTGAAATCATTGTTGTAAACCAAGGAATTTCCAACCCCTGAAAAAAACTTACAGCCTGGTTGGGGAAAGACGAAGTTTAATCTAATGGTAAAAAAAAATCTAATGGCCGGGCGCGGTGGCTCACGCCTGTAATCCCAGCACTTTGGGAGGCCGAGGCAGGCGAATCACGAGGTCGGGAGTTCGAGACTGGTCTGGCCAAAACAGAGAAACCCCGTCTCTACTAAAAATACAAAAATTAGCTGGGCGTGGTGGCGGCCGCCTGAGTGCCGCTGCACTCCAGACTCCAGCCGGGGCTACAGTGCGAGACTCTGTCAAAAAAAAAAAAAAATACTGCAATTGTGTTCGTAGCCGCCGCCGTCCTGCCGTCGCTCTCCAACGCCAGCCCAGCGCCGCCTCTCGCTCGCCGAGCTCCAGCCAAAGGAGAAGCGGGGTAAGTAAGGAGGTCTCTCTACCACGGCTCGTAGAATGCCGACTGCCCGCAAATCGACCGGCAAATCGACCGGTGGCAAAGCACCCGGGAAGCAACTGGCTACAAAAGCCTCTCGCAAGAGTGCGCCCACTACTGGAGGGGTGAAGAAACCTCATCGTTACAGGCCCGGTACTGTGGCACTCCGTGAAATTAGACGTTATCAGAAGTCCGCTGAACTTCTGATTCGCAAACTTCCCTTCCAGCGTCTGGTGCGAGAAATTGCTCAGGACTTTTAAAACAGATCTGCGCTTCCAGAGAGCAGCTATAGTTGCTTTGCAAGTGAGGCCTATCTGGTTGGCCTTTTTGAAGACACCAACCTGTGGGCTATCCATGCCAAACGTGTAACAATTATGCCAAAAGACATCCAGCTAGCACGCCGCATACGTGGAGAACGTGCTTAAGAATCCACCATGATGGGAAACATTTCATTAAAAAAAATTATCTTCTTCCTGTTATTGGTAGTTCTGAACGTTATTTTTTTTCCCATGGGGTCAAAAGGTACTTAGGTATATGATTGCGAGTGGAAAAATAGGGGACAGAAATCAGGTATTGGCAGTTTTTCCATTTTCATTTGGGTGTGAATTTTTAATATAAATGCGGAAATATAACAGCCTTAATGCAAGTTAAAATGTTTCAGTGAACAAGTTTCAGCGGTTCAACTTTATAATAATTATAAATAAATCTGTTAAATTTTTCTGGACAATGCCAGCATTTGGATTTTTTTTTAAAACAAGTAAATTTCTTATTGACGGAAACTAAATGGTGTTGTAGCATCTTTATCATTCATTCACTATACTTTTCTGAGATTTCATCCATTCACTATACTTTTCTGAGTTGTCCTATATGCAAATACATGTTTTTAATGTTGTCTGTCTTCTGTGCTGTTCCTGTAAGTTTGCTATTAAAATATATTAAACTATATAAAAAATGCTGTGAAATTTCAACTAGATAACTGCCAAGGGCAGGAATATGGTACGTCAATAACTACTGATCGAGTGCTTTATCTTTTGATTGGCAGAGAGAAAGGCCACGATGAGAAAGGAATGTTTGAGTTGAGAGCTGGAGAGGCAAAGGCAGAACCAGACTGCTTTCCACATGCAGGGAACCACCGCTGCCTTACGATGTTTCCAGGTAAAGATCGAGGGTTAAACACAAGAATTTACTTTTGCATACTCCGCAGATCTCACTCAAACAGCACTAAAATATACATCCAAATAGGGAGAGGAGATAACAGAAACAAAATTTTGTCATCTGGAAAGCTGATTGAGGAGTCGCTGATTTTGAGAGCCCTGAGAAAGCTAAATCCTAAACCAGGAGTGGGAAAAGCAAAGAGACAGTAGATGTTCACCATAGAGCCCCCATTCCTATCCCTTTTCCCTATGCCAGGCTCGGATATTGTCAGTACAGCTTCGTCTGGAAACTACCTGTGTGAAATAAATTTAGCCTTCCTCCAACCCCCTTAAATTCATATGTTGAAGCCCTAATCTCTAGTACTTCAGAATGTGACAGTATTTCATCTGCAAAATGGACAAATGAATGAAATAATGTTTATAAATAAAGGGAAAAAGAATGTGACAGTATTTGGAGATACGGTCTTTAAAGGGGGTAATTAAGGTATTTTGAGATCATGAAAGTAGGGCCCAAATCATAAGGGCTGGTGTCCTTATAAGAAGAGATTAGAACACGGACACACAGAGAAAAAATCATTTAAAGGCAGAGGGAGAAGATAGTCACCTGCAAGCCAACAAAAAAGGCCTCAGGGGAGAAAAAAAAAATCAAACAGACTAGTACTTTGATCTCGGACTTCTAGTCTCCAGAACTGTGAGAAAATGATTTTTGTCTAAGCCACCCAGTCTGTAGTATTTGTTACAGGAGCACAGTTAACTAATACACTGTCCTTCCTCCATCTTGGAAGGCTGGACTTTTCTTTTCTTTTCTTTTCTTTCTCTCTCTCTCTCTTTTTTTTTTTTTTTTTTTTTTTTTTTTTTTTGAGACGGAGTTTCGCTCTTATTGCCCATGCTGGAGTGCAGTGGTGCGATCTCGGCTCACCGCAACCCCTGCCTCCCAGGTTAAAGCGATTCTCCTGCCTCAGCCTCCCGAGTAGCCGGGATTACAGGCATGCGCCACCAAGCCCGGCTAATTTCGTATTTTTAGTAGAGACGGGGTTTCTCCATATTGGTCAGGCTGGTCTTGAACTCCCGACCTCAGGTGATCCGCCCTCCTCGGCCTCCCAGAGCCGACGCGCCCGGCCTTATTTTCTTGAAAGAGCAAAATATCGGGTTTCTAGGCTGGAACAGTGATTCTCAAACTTTTTCCTACATCCCAATCTCCTGGAAGGCTAGTTAAAACAGACTGGTGGGCCCCACGCCCAGTTTCTGATTCAGTAGGTGTGGGGTTCCCTTTTTCCTAGGTTCCCTGCTGCTTTCGACCGTGAGGCACTTCTTGAGAATAGCTAGGCTGGAGGAAGTTAATCCATGGGGCTAGTGGAAAACGGTGAGTTCAGTAAATGTTAACGGATTCTTTGGGGTTATTGTTGTGAACTGAATGGCTTGTGTACACAATAGAGACCAGAGGGCCCGCGAATTTGAACTGAGAAGTGAGCGTTTAGGCAAGAGATATTATTTATGTTAGGCTTTCGAATCCCATTAGGTTGAGGATGGGGCGGGTGTGCGGATGGGTTTGAGTGAAGTAAGTGCTAGCTAGGCCAGGTCTTGCGGGGCAGTGCAATGCTGGAATTCTCTTCCTGAAGAGGGAGTAGTCTAGCGCATTTACAGAAAGTAGTAGTACAAACTTCATAACCGTTCTTATTACTGTTTCACTGCTAATCTAAACCCAACACATAGACACTTTTTCTCGAAACAGAGAAATTCGAGAAATAGAAAGATTGAACTTGAGAAACAACTGTTTTTCATATATGGAGCATTTATTTGGGTTTGGGGTTAATATTTAATCCGGCCACTCCCTTATTTTTCTCAAAAAAAGCCTTAGCGAAACTGTGAAAAGAGATCAAATCAAATAATAAAGAAATTGGGAGGAGGAGAAGATTAGATACTTATCTTAAAAGGAAAATAGATGGTTTCTGTGACCTCGTGGCGCAACGGTAGCGCGTCTGACTCCAGATCAGAAGGTTGCGTGTTCAAATCACGTCGGGGTCATGGGAAGATGTGTTTTGGAAGGGGGCAAAAGTATCTGTACTGAGATATTTAGTCAGTCAACCCGGGAAAAAGAACTCAAGACATTGACATAAAGGACGCGTTTTGTTTTCTGCATTCACAGATAAGTGAGATCTGTCTCTTTTGCCCTTGGTTTGCTGTTATGACTCTAAAATGAAGAATTCCCCTCGTGGACAGTCTATCTTTGGCCACCTCTTTAAAGGGAGATTAAACGCTCTCTTCTGGCATTAGATAACTTTTCCTACACATAAACCCCTAAACATTGGCGCTTTTTCCATGCTCATGCCCTGCCCTCTTTGCTTCCTGACTCTTCCTTTGCTTATCTGCCTGCAACACTTCATGCCTTCTTCTCAGTTTCATCTCCACTCGACCTGGAGTCAGGAACTTGGAGCCATCCTGGACATTACCTCTTCTTCGCTTCTGAAAGGAGTCCCAAGTTGTGCTGAGTTTTACCTCCTCGTATTTCATATCCCGTTTATCCACTTCTCTCAATTATTACAATGGCCTATTTGCTTCCATCTTTTCTCTCTTGCCAAGGATATTGACATAAATCTTTTTTTTTTTGAGACGGAGTCTCACTTTGTCACCCAGGCTTGGGGTGCAGTGGTGGGATCTTGGCTCACTGCAACCTCTGCCTCCCAGGTTCAAGCAATCCTCCAGCCTCAGCCTCCCGAGTAGCTGGGACTACAGGCATGCGCCACCACGCGCAGCTAATTTTTGTATTTTTAGTAGAGACAGGGTTTCTCTATGTTGGCCAGGCTGGTCTCGAACTCCTGACCTCAGGTGATCTGCCTGCCTCGGCCTCCCAAAGTGCTGGGATTACAGGTGTGAGCTACCATGTCCTGCCCACTTGTCATTTTTTTTTTTTTTTTTTTTTTAACAAGCAAGCACTTTCTATTTTACTGTATTCCTAAAAGGTGTATAATTAGAGTTCTGTTAAAGTTCTATACTGTTATTGCACAGTAATTATTTTCTTGCTCCAGATTTCACTGTTAGTAATCATATTAGTTTGCTAGGGTTGCCATAACAAATACCATACACTGGGAGGCTTAAATGGCAGAAATTTATTTGCTCACACTGATGCTAATGACAGAAATCTAACATGACTGACTGACTCCATCTTGCTTCTCACCTCACAGGCTAAACTGTTTTTTTGCTGATTCTAGAGCAGAGGCCAAGATAATTACAAGAGGAATTCAGTTTACAGATAAACTTTGAGGCAGGAAAACTGACCTCCACCTTCTTTTGTGGAGATTGAAGCTGCATTCACAAGAACAGGTAAGAATTATGGTAGGGTCCCGAACTTTGCTAAAGAATAGGCATAGACAATAACGTGCCACTGCTTAGCTTGTATTTCTGTAAGTTTTTTACTGCCCCACAGTCACTAACTGGGGGTTGCATGATTTACAACTTCCCGGCGGAGAGTGGTGGCTCATGCCTGCAATCCCTGCACTTTGGGAGGCCGAGGTGGGTGGATCACCTAAGGTCAGGAGTTCGAGACCAACCTGGCCAACATGATGAAACCCTGTCTCTACTAAAAATACAAAAAATTAACCCGGCGTGGTGGCGCCTGTAATCCCTGCTACTCGGGAGGCCTAAGGCAGGAGAATCATTTGAACCTGGGAGGCAGAGGTTGCAGTGAGCTGAGACCACGCCACTGCACTTCAGCCTGGGCAACAAGAGTGAAACTCTGTCTCAAAAAATAAAAACAAAACGAAAACGTGGCATTTGAGACATTTCTGAGATTTAGCTTTTCAGCAGATCAAGAGATGCCACTTGATCCTGAGACCCCTGCACCCAGTACAGATTCTAATCCATACAATATTCCAATAAAGAAGAGTAGAGCATGAAATGAATTCAACTTAAATTTGTGCAGAAGTGACTGAGCATTTTGGTCTTATCGCCTAGGCTGGAGTGCAATGGCGCAATCCCACTCATTGCAACTTCCACCTCCCAGGTTCAAGGGATTCTCCTGCCTCAGCCTCCTGAGTAGCTGGGATTACAGGCACCTGCTACCGTGCCTGGCTA
Source organism: Gorilla gorilla gorilla (assembly GCF_029281585.2). Lineage (NCBI taxonomy): Eukaryota > Metazoa > Chordata > Mammalia > Primates > Hominidae > Gorilla > Gorilla gorilla. The sequence goes on along the minus strand of NC_073229.2, from coordinate 43,992,298 downwards.
ATTTTTGTATTTTTAGTAGAGACGGGTTTTCACCATGTTGGCCAGGCTGGTCTCATCTCCTGACTTCAGGTGATCCGCCCACCTCGGCCTCCCAATGTGCTGTGATTACAGGCATGAGCCACCGAGCCCAGCTTGTCACTGAGCATTTTAAAGGCAAAATGAAGGAACAGAAAAGGGGGTGAGCAGGGCTCAGTGGAGTGAAAAAGTACAAAAATCAGAAAGAGATTAGTTCATATGAAACCCATCTACATTTGCTAACTGGTGCTTACAGAAGTTAAGCTCCTACCTTCCCACAGAAGTGGGAGACAGGGGCTTTATCTTCAGGTGTTGTTTGGAACAACAGTGCATTCTTTTGGCAGTCTTGAGTTTTCTCAGGCAGGCACTTTAAGGGGGACTAAAGTCATCCTAGGGATGTGGTCTTAGAAACTATGTTAGTGTCTTTAGTCTTTAAAGGTCAAGGTTGAGGCCTAGTTGAGAAGAATGTACAGTGGAGCCTGGCTAGAGTTTGGTCAAGGAGAGAATCGTTTTCATTTGACATAGCAGAACATAGTGCGGCAGGCCAGGTCTCCCTAATGGCTGAACAGGCAGGCCTCCATGACAACGGTTTTAGCACTGACTGAGTGGTTAAGTTAAATATTAAAAGCAAAAAAAAAAAAAAAAGCCAGTGCCCTTATACAAAGGCTGGAATGTAACCAAAGCCCACCAAGGGTATGTCTTTAAATGCATGCACACTTTGTAGACATGCAGCTTAGAAGGTATATAAGCTCTGGAAAACTTTGTGATTTTGAGTTGGTCTGGCCATAATTTCCAGGCCTTCTCTGTGTACCCCGTTACAAAAATAAACTCCTGGCCAGGCACGGTGGCTCACGCCTGTAATCCCTGCACTTCGGGAGGTCGAGGTGGTCATATCACCTGAGGTCAGGAGTTTGAGACCAGCCTGGCCAACGTGGTGAAACCCCATTTCTACTAAAAATATAAAAATTAGCCGGGTGCGGTGGCACGCACCTGTAATCCTAGCTACTCGGGAGGCTGAGACATGAGAATCACTTGAACCCGGGAGGTGGAGGTTGCAGTGAGACAAGATTGTGCCACTGCACTCTAGCCCGGGTGACAGAGCAAGACTCCGTCTCAAAAAAAAAAAAAAAAGAAAAAGAAAAAAGAAACTCGCTTATTTCCCAGTTCATCTGCATCTCATTATTGGGCCCCAAGAATAAGCAGCCTGACCCTCGGTTTGATTGGGGAGCAATAGTAGCAGTATTATTCAGTTACAGAAGTGAAAAATAACAAGAAACTCAGAACACTAACAGGAGATAATTGGTTAAATAAATTTATTATTTATAATAGGGCAGAATATTATGTAGCCCTTAACGTGATATTGAAGAATATCTGATATAGAAAGATGCTTAGGACACTTGAAATAGACAAATGACGTATTAAGCAATTAATTGCCATGTGTGATTATAGATTAGTCAGATTATACAGTATAAGCCATATGCCTAATGATTATACTACAATAATAAGAGTAAATATTTCTGGGTGTGGGATTAGACATTATTTTAATTTGCTTGCTTTTTGCTGACTTGTATTTTTAAAATATTTTAAGATGAAAAGTTTTTCTTTGAAAAAAGAAAATATACAAATTATGTTAAAAAAATTGCTGCACATATACTCTGTGCCAGCTCCATAGAAAGATACATCACACAAAGTTTTTGCTCTGGAGGAAATAGTAGTCCAGTGGAAAAGACAGACAATATCAACTCATAATAAAGAAAAAGGATGAAATTTACAAGGATAAGCCTATGCTTGACCCAGATATAGTGCATTGATATAAGAGTGATGGCCTCTGACTGGATAATGTGAGTGCCAAGAGTGCAGAATGTGGGATTTAGGGGGGAAATCACAGACTATCTACACCAAAGCAGGATTTTGGACTGCTATGAGAGTTATCTATGATTTTAAAAAAGAGTGAGAGGACAGAGAAAAGAACCTATATACTGATCTACAAACTAGGTAGACATAGTTTTGTTTGTTTTCATATATGACAGATAAAACTTAGATTACTCTGTATCAGGAAAGATGCACTGGATAGTTCAACTGTAATTGTTGAGTTTTTGCGACACGATGCAGAGTTAACACGTAGAAGTCACCTTTTAAAAATAACCTTGGGCAATTCATCAGCTGATCTTGAACTCCTGGCCTCAGAGGATCCTCCTGGCCTCAAGGGATCCTCCTGCCTCGGCCTCCCAAACTGCTGGGATTACAGGTATGAGCCACGGCCCAATTTACTGTCTATATTAACATGACTTTACTATTCCACTATTTTCATCAACATACCTTTACCATTCCCAGAGATCTTTGCCCAGGAAGCTAAAGTTGCAAATAAATTTTATTTATTCTAGGACCCTATTGTTTATTCCAGGAAGTTCTTGAAACACATATTAACTTCTTAATAGAAGGCCATGGCCAGGCGCGGTGGCTCACGCCTGTAATCCCAGCACTTTGGGAGGCCGAGGCGTGTGGATCATCTGAGGTCAGGCCAACATGGTGAAACCCCGTGTCTACTAAAAATACAAAAAATTAGCCAGGCGTGGTGGTGGGCGCCTGTAATCCCAGCCACTCAGGAAGCTAAGGCAGGAGAATTGCTTGAACCCGGGAGGCGGAGGTTGCAGTAAACAGAGATCGCGCCACTGCACTCCAGTCTGGGCGACAGAGCGAGACTCCGTCAAAAAAAAAAAAAAAAGCCATAACTGAGGCTTCCAGTTAACAGCCAAGTGAATGAGCTTAATTTCCTTCCTGAAACGCAAATTTTCTCCCTTCCCTTCCCTCCCCTCTCCTCCCTCCTCTGTCACCCAGGCTGGAGTGCATTTGGTGGGCCATCTCGGCTCACTGCAACCTTCTCCTCCCGGGTTCAAGTAATTCTTGTGCCTCAGCCTCCCGAGTAGCTGGGATTACAGACGCGTGCCACCACGCCCGGCTAATTTTTGTATTTTTAATAGAGACAGGGTGTCACCGTATTGGCCAGGCTGGTCTCGAACTCCTGACTTCAAGCTATCCACCCGCCTCGGCCTCCCAGAATGCTGGGATTACAGGCTTGAGTGTCTTTTTCATCTTGAAAGTCTCCAAGGGTCATGTATCAGCAGACTTTCTGCTTACTTCTACGTTCAAACGTTCTGAAAAATATTCTTACGTATTTACTTACTTCTATGTTCAAACGTTTACTCAGAATATTTAGACATAATATTTGATTGGATTTTTAAAACATTATAGACAGAGAACATACATTGTCACTTTTTTTAAGGGAGATATGATGATAGATGTAAAAGAAAACAAATCCATGTGACTACGTTTAGCACCGGTGGTTAAGTGGTTGAATTCTCACCTGCCGCGCGGGAGGTCTAGGTTCTGTTGCCTCCTCGCTGCAACTGTAATTTTTTTTTTCCTGTGAACATTTTCGATGAAAATCTCAAGTAAAAAATGTTTGGAAGTAATAACGACTCCCTCCGGTATCCAGGAATGGCTGAAATTTGCCCAAGCATTTATAATTTCACCTTTATAAATTATGCCAATTAGCCTGCCCTTTGTTTTCCCATAACTCGAAACATGCTTCCGTTTTAGAGAACTTCAACCTCAGCTGATTCGAATTTATCGAGGAAGAATTCTAAACCGCTGGTGTTTGGAAGTGGCGTGCAGCCCCATATGGATGGCCAGTGTGCACTTCTCATTCTCCAGGATAATTTGGCAAACGACAACAAATCATTTAAAATTAGGAAGATGCCGAAAATTGTAGCCTTTAATACATACTTGACAAGAGTAATGTTGAAGTAGCAGAGTGGCGCAGTAGACTGCGGAAATAGCAGAGTGGCGCAGCGGAAGCGTGCTGGGCCCATAACCCAGAGGTCGATGGATCGAAACCATCCTCTGCTATATGGCTGCGTGTCTTTTATTTGAAGACTAGGACCCTACAGAAAAGGGGTTTTAAATTAGGCATGCTAAACGTCGGCGGACCTGACCCATGTAAGAATCCACAAGGTATCCTGGTGGAAATGCGCATTTGTAGGCTTCAATATCTGTAATCCTACTAATTTGGTGTGGAGAGCTTCCAGCCAGTTTTGTAGGTTTGGAGACCATTTAGGGGTTGGCGTGTGGCCCCCTCGTAAAGTCTTTCGTACTTCCTACATCAGACAAGTCTTGCAATTTGCAATATCTCTTTTAGCCAATATCTAAATCTTTAAAATTTTGATTTTGTTTTTTAACCAGGATGAGAGACATTCCAGAGTTGTTACCTTGTCAAAATAAACAAATTTAAAGATGTCTGTGAAAAGAAACATATATTCCTCATGGGAATATATCCACGCTGTTGCAGGAGGTACGTAGTCGTGGCCGAGTGGTTAAGGCGATGGACTTGAAATCCATTGGGGTCTCCCCGCGCAGGTTCGAATCCTGCCGACTACGGCGTGGTTTTTTTACTCTCACGTAGAGGAAATCCGGTGCACTACCTGTGCAATCACACAGAATAACATGGAGTAGTACTTTTTATTTTCCTGTTATTATCTTTCTCCATAAAAGTGTAAGCAGATAATTTTAGTTCTTTTGTGTAACAAGACTTAGAGATTTTTGAAGTGTTACATTGGAAAGCACTTGAAAACACAAGTAATTTCTGACCCTGCTATAAAAATGATGGAAAAACGCTCAAGTTGTTTTGCCTTTCAGTCTTCCTGAAATGCTGTCTCCCTGTCTGAAATCCAGCTCACGTCTGACTTCCAAAACCGTGCTTGCCTTTAACTTATGGAATAAATATCTCAAACAGATCCTTTCTGGTTCCCCTCGTATCATCCTACTTTCAGAGGCCAGAATTGCAGAGGAAACACCAGATAGAGAATCTCCAAAACTGTTGCTAAGATGTTTTAAGAGATGTCTAAGTGTTGATATTTTCTTTTATAAACCCTTACGTAGAAAAAAGTATCGTGACCTAAAAGTTCAGCAAATGCGAAGTTCTGATTAATCAAGGAACGCTCCTATTCGTAATCTCCGTGGGCAGATCAGAACAAGTTTTTGGAAAGGTGAGTTCTGTTCTTGCTTTCTGCCTGCTGGAGCAGTTTTGTTGCTTTCTCGGAATCTGGGACTATGCACCTGTTTTGAGATGCCAAAGTAAACAGCATTCTCAATGGACCAATTCCACGTACTACATTCATGCTATCAAAAATATGTCAGGAGATTATTGTGTTGTCGGCCCCATGGTGTAATGGTTAGCACTCTGGACTTTGAATCCAGCGATCCGAGTTCAAATCTCGGTGGGACCTGTTCTGCTTTTCGTAGCCCATCCTTCGTTCTGCTTTTCGTAACCCATCCTTCGTTCGTGTCTTAAATAATCAACACACACCGGTCTGTGGATTTACTTTCTCATTCACGGTTTCTTCTTCGGATTAGCAAGTGTCATGTAACTCCTGATTGTCATTTCTAGCTTCTGAGTAGTATCATGTCCTTGTACATTCTTGGTCTTTTCTCTTAGCATCCACACTTCCCTGAGTTCCCAAAGGCAGCCAGGGTGTTATTTGCGTGCTCAGGGTGCTTAATGGTTTATGTGTCAGAGGTCCCTCCCGCGAATGTTTTCTTCTTTGGAAGCCCCTCAAAATGCAAGGATTTACATAAGAATTATAGTAGCAAGTGCCCCATGTAAGGGACCCATAGTATATCGGTTAGCACTCGGGATGCTGAATCCAGGAATTTGAGTCCAAATCTCTTTGGGATTTTAGCAACATCTTGGTCAATGTTCCTCTGTGGTTCTCTTAAATCATTAGCCCACCTTCGAGGTGTACCCACTTGGCTGCAAGCGCTGCCAATCATCATGGCACTCTGTCCTAGAGAAAACTGTCTCTATCTACTGACCTCTGAAATTTTAGCCCTACTCCTATTTTACTTGATGTCTCTTTTTGCCTTTTTGCCCAGAGTTTCTCAGATTCTGGTAAGTTAGAATCTTGGCCCCAGTGATTAAGAGTTTATGTTTTACAGCCCCCAATCTCAGTTTCTTCCTTTTCTAGAGCCTATTTAAAGCGTCCCATCTGCTTCTAAGCACTAACACTGTCCTTAAAATGTTTGGACTGCACAGCACTGCAGTTGTACACATCTTAGAGCCTCTACCGTTTGTACTCAGTTGGGGCGCCATCCAAACTCCTTAAGCTAATACATTGTCCACATTATTTGAAAGATTAGCTGGTATGTTAAAAGTACATATCAGTCTTTCAGTAGGGATTCAATTTCCATGTCCTGGTGACTTAATGGCTAGCACCTAGGCTTCAAATTTCAGTGGACCTGTCTCAGTTTTGGTGACCTTGCTCTTGAGTTTACCCAAATGGAGAAGCACACTTGGGCATGTATAGATAGTCTCACATATTTGCATTTCTTTTCTGGAGCAACATCTCGCTTCTTGCTCTTTTCTCTGGCTACTGAAAGTCGTCCACTGCCCGTCACCCTCATGTATCCTAGAAACTCTTCTTTTGAAAGCTTTGCTTTGCTTTGCTGGAGCCTGAAGTCAGTTAGACCACTGTAAGTTAATCATCTGCTGGGATGAGTAAAGGTTCATGTGTCAGAGGCCCCACCTATGACTTTTTTCTTCTTCAGAGCTCACTCCGAATGCTCTCTATGCTATCTCTGGACTCGGGCATGAAAATGTGCAAACCACAAATTGAGTCATCTGAGAGCCTGCATTTGTCTCCCTATGAGAAGCTGTTACTGTTCCTTACATTGAATCTATGCCCATTTTAAAGGTTAACTGACCAGATGCAATAGTATACAAGTCTTCCCTAGAACCTTTGTTATACAAAGATACCATGGTATAACGGTTAACACTCTGGACTCCAAATACAGAAATCCCAACTGTTTGTGGGACTCTAAATTCCTTCTGTTGACTCTCTCTACAGTTCAAAACATATCCTCCAGGGCTCTCAATGACAACAAAAGTAGAGCTCCGTGAACTCCTCTGGCCTCTAAAAATTGTTCCAGAAAAAAGCCCTGTAGACTTCCTTCTGCCTGTTTAGCCCTATTCATGGTACTATCTTAGTGGCTTTTTATTAGCTTCCTATTGCTTACCACAAATTTGGTGGTTTAAGACAATATGAATTTATTTTTTGTTATTTATTTATTTGTTTTTGAGACAGAGTCTTGCTCTGTCGCCCAGGCTGGAGTGCAATGGCACAATCTCATCTCACTGCAACCTCCACCTCCCGGGTTCAAGGCATTCTCCTGCCTCAGCCTCCTGAGTAGCTGGGATTACAGGCGCCTGCCACAACGCCCGGCTAATTTTTTGTACTTTTAGTAGGGACGGGATTTCACTATGTTGGCCAGGCTTGTCTCGACCTCCTGACCTTGATCTGACCGCCTCAACCTCCCAAAGTGCTGGGATTACAGGCGTGAGCCACCGCATTCGGCCTATTTATTTTTTAAAATAGGGTCTTACACTGTCACTCAGGCTGCACTGTAGTGGCACAATCATAGCTCATTGCAGCCTCAAACTCCTGGGTTCCAGTAATCGTTCCCTGTCAGCCTCCCAAGTAGCTAGGACTGCAGGTGCACACCACCATCCCTGGCTAAGACAACGTGAATTAAGTGTTTTTTTTGCAGTTTTGGATATCAGAAGTCTACAATAAAAGTATTAGCAGGGCTGTGTATCTCCTGGAGACATCATGAGATAATTCATTTTCCTGGCTTTTTCAGCTTCTAGTGGCCCCTTCCCTGCATCACTTCTTGCTTCTGTAGTCACATTTTCTTTTCCTGACTCTGAACCTCCTGCCTTCCTTTTATATGACCCTCTTGATTACATTGGACCCACTTAGATAATCCAAGATAATTTCCCCATCTCAAAATCTTCAATGAAATCCCATCTGCAAAATTCCTTTGACCACTTAAGGTAACATAAGGTAACTTATTCACAGGTTCTGGTGATTGGTTGTGGACCTATTTTGGGGGTCATTATTTAGCCTACCATACCCTTTATTAATAAATAGCAGGCATTTGTTAATGCTCTTTAGATTTAATCTATTGGTCATGGCTTTTTTCAAAAAGATAATGTATAGATTTACACCAAGCTTATACACAAGTCTTTCAATAGGAGAATCTTATGGAAAGGGTCTATGATGTAATGATTAGCATCTGAACTCAGATTTGGCAAATTTATGGCAATGATGTCTTGTATTTTTACATTCTCAACTATACTCCCTTTCAGCCGTAGGATCCACTGCTCTCTGGCTGATCAGGCCTTCCTGCATGTATTAGTTATCTGTTGTATAACAAATTGCACCCAAATTGGAAGCTTAAAACAACAGACACATATCTTACATGAGATATCATGAAAGTAATATCCTATCACATTTTTCATATTCTGTAGGTTAGGAGCAGGTCACTAGATCCAGCCAACATTCAAAGGGAGGAGATTACACAGGAAGTGTGGCCACCACACTGTTAAACAGTGTAGAGACCTCAGGGCAGAATAAGCCCTAATTGGAGCTGGTCTAATGCTATGACCGATATTTTGCAGACACCTTCTTTTGCTTGGTCAGGAAGTGCTGTATTGGGAGCAATTCCTGGTACCTTTTGGATTGGGAAAATTATCTCTTGCCCTCACCTTTTTAAAACTAGTTTTCCTTTGTGTATCTTCCTTTATAATCAAGCCAGTATTGAAGAGCTTGACTGCTACTCTCTTTTAATATCATGACTGAACAAGTGAATTAGAATCTATAGGGATAATGCCCTGACATGAATCCTTCTCAAAAGTTCCCTATGGATTCAAATGTGCAGCATGGAAAACCACTGAGCTAATTTTCCCCTGACCACCCTATTTAACTTGCCACCACTCCTATGCATATACCATCCTGTGACATACTGTGTATTTTGCTTTTTTTTTTTTTGGTGAGACAAGGTCTCACTTTGCCATCCAGGCTGGAGTGCAGTGGTGCAATCTTGGCTCAGTGAACTTCGACCTCCCGGGTTCAAGCGATCCTCCCTCCTCAGCCTCCTGAGTAGCTGGGACTACAGATGTGCACCACCACGCCCAGCTAATTTTGGTATTTTTTGTAGAGATGGGGTTTCACCATATTGCCTAGGCTGGTCTCGAACTCCTGAGTTCAAGGAATCTGCCTGCCTTGGCTTTCCAAAGTGCTATGATTATAGGTGTGAACCACTGTGCTTGGCCTATATTTTGCTTTATAAGTTGTTTATTGCTTATTTCTACATAATTAGGTTTCACCAGGGCAGGGAATTTTGTGTGTGGCATATACATTTGTTCTTAGAACAATGCCTGGAACATACGCAATGCTCAATAAATATTCATCAAAACATTGAATGAATCAAAGAACTAATGAACCCTTCAGGTCCAGGTTTGTTTATCATGCTTTATAATTTCTAATCCAAACACAATCAAGACCAAGCAATATTTTTTCTTTTCAGAACACTTTAGAATTTGTTGCTAACTGAAGCTTTAAAAAAATGAAAATTCGTACATTTCCTGGCCTGCTATGTTTTGATGGTGATTTGATACCTAATATGTCTGATATTTGTTAGGTAATTCCTTGGTACCTCCCTAGGGGATACAGTTTGAATCTTGATCATATTCTTAATTGCTTTGCTTTGCTTTGCTTTGCTTTTGAGACAGGGTCTTACTCTGTCACTCTGTTACCCAGGCTGGAGTGCAGTAGTGTGATTATGGCTTGATGCAGCCTCGCCCTCCCAGGCTCAGCTGATCCTCTCAACACAGCCTTCCAAGTAGCTGGGACTGCAGGCACCAGCCACCACACTCGGTTAATTTTTTATATATTTTGTGGAGTCGGGGTTTCGTCATGTTGCCTAAGCGATCCTCCAGCCTTGGCCTCCCAAAGTGCTGGGATTACAGGTGTGAGCCACTGTGCCCGGCCTTATTTTTTTAATGCTACATCATGTCAAAACACACACATACACAATATTATTGTTTTTGTAATTTTATTGGGTATAGGTGAGAAAACAGCCCCTGGTATCCAGGAACTGGTCTGACCGTATTCACTAGGCCTGCATGTTGTCAGGAATCGGCCAGGCAGTCACTGCTAAGTCATGGGGTTCTTCTGTTTTGCCTAATTTCACAGAACATTAGCATCAGACTGACTTTTCTGATTGTGATGAAATGAGTCAGAAACAACCAAAGAAAGGTTGGACACGGTGGCTCATGCCTGTAATCCCAGTACTTTGGGTAAACCAGGGTGGGTGGATTGCTCGAGCCTAGGAGTTTGAGGCTAGCCTGGGCAACATAGTGACATAGTGAGACCCTGTCTCTGTAAAAATAAATTTATTTTTTTAATTTAGAATTTAAATGAAATACAAAGAGATAATAAAAATGACAACACTAAGTATCATTTTCATCACATTTCTTTGTGCAAAATAAGCAAAAACAAAACAAAAATCCCTCAGATGGCCCCACGATTCTTTAAGATACAGTCCAAAATCTAGGGTCTGATACTCAGAACCAATCACAATTTGACTGTAACCCATCACTTCAACACTTTACCTGTCACCCACTTGGGCTTCTAGGAGAGACAATGGTTATTTCTCAGATGCGTTAGTGCCATCATATGGCAGGCATCCCTCTGGGAATCCTACCAGGGAGTGTCCAGGAATGCAACAATAGACATACCTGGTTTAATGATGGTGTTCATATACATGACCTAAGAAAAAAGACAAAATCCAATTTGATTTAAAAAACAGGAGCAGTCACTAATTCGTTTTTCCTTTTCAATTTCTCTTATTTTTCCCTTAGAAAGTGTACTTTGTCATCTTTATTAGGGTCTATTCCTCCCTCCCAGTCTCCTCTTTAGTTTTTCTTCCTTTATGAGAGTAAGAGGGCCATTTATCCATTATTTCCGTCACTGAAAACATTTAACAAAAGAATAGGAATTGCCAAATCAAACTGTTGAGAAGAGAAACATTACACATATCACGAGAAGTCCAGCCATGTGACGAGGTGGCCGAGTGGTTAAGGCGATGGACTGCTAATCCATTGTGCTGTGCACGCGTGGGTTCGAATCCCATCCTCGTCGCTCGGCTTTCTCTGCTAACAGGAATTTTTTAAAGGTTTCCCCTCAGTAAGGTCTGCTATACCTCCCTGTTTGCTCACTGAGAATTAGGTGTTTTTAGCTCCCTTTAAGAGAGGTATTCTTCAGTACGTATTAGCTCACTAACGTGTGCTGGCACTAACAACCTTGTGTTGGTAACATGATTACTGATTCCAAAGGACCGAAAAATTACAGTATTTTAGCTCCGCTCCCTCCGCGCAGGCAGAGGTGTATCCACCGCTGCTCCAGATCCGCAAGACTCTGTTGTAGTTGAAAACTGATTTCCGACCCTCTGATTTTTTGCTTAACCCCCTGAGTAGCGCCTAGCATTTCTCCTTATCTAGCTGTGATCCGGTGGTTGTTAATTATACATAACTGGGGAGATTTCTCAAAATGCTCGTGTCTCCTCCCCTCCCCTAGACCCAGTTAAATCGAAATCTTTAGGGGGTGGAGTCTAGTGGTCGTTTTGCAAGTGCCTTGGGTCTCCCGGGATAAGAACCATCACTGTCCTCACTTCCTTCTTAGTTTTGGTTTCGCTGTTTTGGCAGTTTTCATCATAAATGTGTAATCACAAGGAATTGGGCCTGGCGCAGTGGCACACGCCTGCAATCCTTGCACTTTGGAAGGTTGAGACTGGAGGATCACTTGAGTCCAGGAGTTCGAGACCAACCTGAGCAATATGTCAGGACCGCCACCCCCCAACAACCCCAACCTCCCCGCATTAAAAACAAAAACAAAAACAAAAAAAAAGAGAGAGAAAGAAAGAAAGAAAAAAGGAATTGGTTACATATGCTATGTCATTCCTAAATAATGAAGCCCACAGGACCATTAAAATTTATGTTATATAAAAATCACACACAAAAAAGACTGCTAAACTTGCTAAATAAATATTTAAAACTGCCATTTGGCCCATATCTAAACATCCCATATCTAAACAAAAAACACGAAAAATTGGTTATGCTTATGCCATGCAAAACTTTTCAACTTAAAAAAAAATCTTTCTTTTTTTTTTTTCATGTGGTTTATCAGAGGCTCTGTTGTCTTCCACGTTTAACACATATCCCCTTCATCTGGTTTAGTGGTGGACAAAGGGGAGGTGTTACATAAAAGTTAGCTGCCTCTGTGTCTGTGATGTTTAATGTTTCAGAATGCAAGACTTTTGGCAAATTCCTGACAAAGACCACCAGAGACACACCTGTAGACAAGCAAAATTGGATTTGTTGGTTTGTTGCAAAGAGGGAGACAAAATGCCATGGTGAACCATTAGCTGACCGTAATTTTGAGATTGTATATCCTAATAATTTTTATCTAGAAAGTGAGAGAATAAGCTGGGTGTGGTGGCTCATGCCTGTAATCCCAGCACTTTGGGAGGCAGAGGCGGGCAGACACATGAGGTCAGGGTTTGAGCCTGCATGCTGAAACTCCGTCTCTACTAAAAATACAAAAATTAGCTGGGTTTTGGTGGCACATGCCTGTAATTCCAGCTACTCAGGAGGCTGAGGCACAAGAATTGCTTGAACCTAGGAGGTGGGTGAGCCTAGATCGCTTGAATCTAGGAAGTTGCAGTGACCCTAGATTGCGTCACTGCACTCTGGCCTGGGTGACAGAGTGAGATTCTGTCTCAAAAACAAACAAACAAACAAACAAACAAAGAGGATAAAGCAGGATTCTTGCTATAACTGGTAAAGAAGCAGTAGCCATATTAGCCAGAAAGGAGGAGATGTTTGGTTACTTTTGTTATTTGACGATGTCCTTGTTTCTTATTTTTACTCACCATGATTATGAATTGTCTTGTTTTATCTCAAGTCATAATGGCCACAAAGTGTCCTTGCCTGTTGGTGTTTTTTGAGATTGGTTACATCCAATAGGAGTTGACCAGAGCTTTGCTGTGAGAGCCAGGCCAGCTCCCAGCAACTCCAAGCTGTTAATGTTCTGGCTACTGGGGCTGTTTTTCTCTTCCTCAAGATATAGGTTAATTTGTAAGTTTTGGTAAATTCTTCATTTCTTTCCATATCTAAGCCCTTTGCCTAACAACTCTGCAATTCCTCCCAAAGATATGTGGTATATTTCCATACCACTTTGACTTTGGCCTTGGGCATGACAATGACTTTGGTCAATGTGATGTTAGCAGGCATGAGTCAATTAGGGCCTTTGAATATGCCTGCAAAGTTGGGTGTCCATATGCACCTCTGCCATCTTCATGAGAAAAATTTTCCCTTGGGTAGCTGCTGTCTTTTCACCCTTGGCCCCAGAAAGAACATGCTTTGAACTAACTAGAGTTCCTACTGTGAAGCGCAAAGGAGGTAAGCTGAAGTGTACTTACATCTTAAGGTACAGCCATTCATATAATTTGGCCTAGAGCTATTGACCTTCAACTGACACACACAGATGCTTATTATATGTTTTTAAGCATTCGTGTGTGTGTGTGTGTGTGTGTGTGTGTGTGTCTTTTAATGGAGCAATAGCTGACTGAAACACATAGTCTTTGCTCCTTGCAAGTCGTAATAAAAATCTTTATGGTTTTGGCTGGGCATGGTGGCTCGCATCTGTAACCCAGTACTTTGGGAATTGAGGCAGGAGGATTGCTTGAGGCCAAGAGTTCAAGATAAGCCTGAGCAACATAGCGAGACCCTGTCTCTACAAAAAATAAATTAGCTAGATGTGGTGGCACACACCTGTAGTTCTAGTTAATTGGGAGGCTGAGGCAGGAGGATTGGTGGTTGAGGCTGCAGTGAGCCATGATTACACCACTGCATTCCAGCCTGGGTGACAAAGTGAGAGCCTATGTCTTAAAAATATATAATATAATCTTTACGTTTTTGAACTGTAGTGGAGGCAGAATTTTACCTCTATTCTTATTACAATTTCTCCAGCTGAACCTGAGAATTAAATTGATGTAAGGCAGATTAATACAAAAAGACCATACAAATTCATTTAATAGTTTTCTGTGGCACAAGAGGCTTCATTGGAAAATGAAGATACTACAGTGCAGTGAGAGTGGAACACTTACATGCTGAATTAGACAGAAAGTGGTAAACTATGTAAATGTAACAAGGCAAAGGGGCTTGGGCTTGGGTAGTTACTTGGGTAGAGAAGTGGCTGAGAGGATAAAGGCTCATTTAACAAGATTTGTTTACACAGATTTCCCTCAGCCTCAGTTACCTTAGAAACTAGAATGAATGATACTGTCATTCTAGTTTAGGGAGGACTTATTTCACAGAGGAATTTAATCTTCTGCTTTTAAGAAACAGAATGAGAGTCAGAGTGATATTCTTGCACCTGCTATTTTTCAAGTGCCTTTAACTCAAAATAGTCACTATGCCAGAGGGGCATAGTTTTTAACTCCTTCAGAATATATCTCTTCTAATATAAAGTATAATTTACTTATATAATCTACTTATTCATTTTGTGTTTTCTGTGTTGTCTCCTCCTCTCTTCCTTCAACTCCAAACCTCTTAAGGACATGGGTTTTTGTGTACTTTTGTTACTGTGTTCCTAGATTGCTAGATCCTATATTCTAGAATCCCAGTACCTAGCACAGTGGCTGGGGAGAGAAGCAGGCACAGGGTAGGTGCTCCATAAACATTTACAGTAGTCCCCTTTCTATCCAAGGTTTCACTTTGTGTGGTTTCAGTTACCCATAGTCAACTGAGGTCTGAAAATAGGTGAGTAATGTACAATAAAGTATTTTGAGAGACAGAGAGATCACATTCATATAACTTTTATTACTATATTTAGATTGTTATAATTGTTTTATTAGTTATTGTTGTTAATCTCTTAAAATGCCTAATTTATAAATTAAACTTCATCATATGTGTATGTATAGGAAAAAACATGGTGTATATAGAATTCAGCACTATCCAAGGTTTCAGGCATCCACTGGGGTCTTGGAACATAACTCCTGTAAATAAGGGGGGCTACTCTATTAAATTCATGAATCTCTTAATCCCCTGTGCAACTGGACCCAACTCCCAGTGTTTGTGATACACATCTAGAAATCTTTCTTCTTGATTTATTTTCTTCCAGTTGCTTTTTTTTTAATCCAGCTCCAAAAGATGTTTTTCATGTTATTTATTTATTTTTTTTCTGAATCCCACTCTCAAAGCAGAAAGGCTTACACATTCATCAAAGGGTGCATATATTTTTATTTGGTGGATTTGGGACAAGTTCCTAAATTACGGTGACCATTTAAGACTCAGGATGTCCACAGATTTCCCCATCTTTTTCAGTTTTCTCCCTTTTGGCACTTCCCAGTCTGGAAAGTCTCTCTCCTCCTTTTGGTTTTCTTTGCTATCAGTGCAGTAGAGAAAGAAAGAAAAAGAAGAGAGAAAGGGTTATGACAGGCAAATTTTTATATTCTTGCATCAGAATTTCCACTTTCATTAAATGCTTGAGGGAGGCTATGGGGCCCCTGGAAAAAGTCTTGTTCATCCTCTGGTACACATGGTTACATACTGATCAGAGAGAGAGGAGGAAGCTTTTTCCTGTTCTTAGAATCAAGAAAAAAGGTGGGCTACGTAATTCGCAAGTATCACTGTATTCATTTTAAAAGGTTACTCTTCTTTTGAGGTTATATCCTTTTTCTAGTTTATAAAAGGATGCTCAGTGCAAATGGTGGGTTTTGCCATTAACAAGGCAGAACATGGTTTTGCATGACATTAGGACATTGACACTTTCTAATCCAATAAATTTCAAAGTCTGGAAACCAATGCTCAATCGCCACATTTTTTATACAACTTGGAATCTACAGATGACTAGAGGAAACCAGAATGAAACAGAGCTATGGAAGAAGCTGGGGACAGGGAGAGGTAATTATTACTAATTTTAATATTCTTTGCTTTGATCTAGAAACACTATGTGATTTGAATCAATGATCTCATCTGGATGGAGTCAAATGTCTTATGTTTCATCATGATGTCAGCAATTGGAAATTACTTTTCCTTAATCCTAAATTATTATTAAATTCAGGCACACAAAATGTTATTTAGGAATACAAAATGTTTTGTATATATTTTGCACAGCTGTGTTCCCTGTCTTTTCCTGTTTGCACACACACACTGTAACCAGTTGGGCTATTTTAATTACCTTTATATTTTTGCTTTGCAATATAAAATTCAATATTAGGTATTCTCATCCTTTTGATGGCAACACACCCACAACAAAAAAGTTAAAATGGAGAGTAAGAACTAGTAACATAGCCTTCAGCAGCTGCCAAAACTCCTTGGTACACGCGGATGTAGACTAAAAAAGAAATGTGAAGAGTTTTTGGCCTAGTGCTTAATCAGAAGAAGCAACAGGTTTCCTACTGTGCTAGCCACTGGGGCCTGGCATTAGTCTGAGACGCTACAGTTTGAGACAGCTTGGCTTATAGATCTGAATTTCTTTTTTTCAAGGAATTGAATCCTTGAATTGAATCTAAGCCTACAAAACCGAAATGCAGGTGCTTAAAATCCAGACTTGGGGAGAACCTGACAGCTCCAAAACAGTAGATGGCTGTATTTCAGTTTTGACTTTCCAGTCTTTCTTCACTCTGTCTCTTGTTCTCCTAAGGCCTTTGAGAATGTCTCCTTCTTCCCTTTAAAGGAGAGGAGATGGAAAAAAAAAAAAAAAAGGATTCAGAAAACCCAGAGAGTGTATAATTTATTTTTTTCTTGGAATGAAATGGGTAATAAAATCTTCAGGCCCGAAAACGGACTCTACTTAACCACGAAGAGATTCGAACCCTCAATCTCCTGATCCGAAGTCAGACGCCTTATCCACTAGGCCACGTGGTCCCTCACAGTTCTCTTTTTGCTGCAATACTTAGAAAATAAAACGAGCTTCCCCCTCACCCCTCCAACCCCCCGTGTTGGCATCCACAGCGCCCATGTTTTCGCCAATGAGAAAATGAAAACTTTAGATTAGGTGGGATATTTGGGGCCACAGAATCGGGATTTATAAACGGTTGGTATAGACAATTATTTTAGTCTTCTGGTAGTATGACTACCCCTTGGAGAGAAAAGTCGTTTGTCCTGACTCCCAAGGCAGAAGAAGTGGAGTTTATGGCATCTAAAAGATGCTAAAATTCTGCATATTGTCTGCATGGAAGGATATGTTAAAATAAGCTTACTCAAGGTTTCTTCCCTATGATGCTCATCCACATTCACCATCTACAGACTAGGTTCTTGCACGGTCTGCCCAGATAGTTGTTAAGAAAACTGTACCTGGAAGGCAGTTTTACCACAAGGCAACATCTGCACCGTGGTCTTTCTCGCCACCCTGCATGGATATCTGCAGACCCCGGAGACAATTACCCCCTCTCCATGCTGTTCTGGTACTTTCTCTGATTGTGATAATGTGATATCAGAGCACTTTTCATGGTATGGTTCTGTTTAGAAAGGAAAGAAAATACTTTCCTTGGGGTTTCTCAGGAGTGCCGAGTGGACTAGAGCCATTACCAGTTTTTGAGGTTCCCATACATTAAGAAGTGAAGGAACACGAAATAGAAATGCAAAAATTTTTATTATTAACAATTTTTACATTTAATAGATGAATCAACACGAAAATGTAATGCATTAGCATCATACTATGGAGAAGATATTTATAGAATTTATAATGTTCTGTAGCACTCTTGGCCCCATCATGGCATATAAAGTTCTATTTTGTGTGGCTTCTTTCAAGCCTGTCAGTGAATCTCTGTGAAGTCAAGTACTTCATTTGAAGATAATGTCAACAGCCTACATATAAGACATTTCCTTAATTTTCCTAAACCCCAGATACTGGGAATAATGGCTCTCCTGGCTCATTTGTGATAAGTCTTGGTTTCTCTTGGTTAGCAAATATAGCGGCTTCTGGTGCACAGAAATTGGGCCTTTTACATAGTCTTTCTTTCCCTATCCATAGAATAACATCTGACAAATAGTAGGAGCTCAATAAAAATATGCCGAATTTCTCATTTATTTTTGTATTCTGCAATCATCTTCAATGTGAGAATTATTATTATTATTATTTTTGAGACAGAGTC
Source organism: Gorilla gorilla gorilla (assembly GCF_029281585.2). Taxonomy (NCBI): domain Eukaryota; kingdom Metazoa; phylum Chordata; class Mammalia; order Primates; family Hominidae; genus Gorilla; species Gorilla gorilla. The sequence continues at coordinate 43,974,226 of NC_073229.2, read as the reverse complement.
TCACTCTGTGGCCTAGGCTGGAGTGCAGTGGCACCATCTCGGCTCACCGAAACCTCTGCCTCCCAGGTTCAAGCGATTCTCCTGCCTCAGCCTCCCAAGTAGCTGGGATTACAGGCGCCCACCACCAATGCCTGGCTAATTTTTGTATTTTTAGTAGAGACGGGGTTTCACTATGTTGGCCAGGTTGGTCTCGAACTCCTGACCTAAGCTGATCCTCCCACCTTGACCTCCCAAAGTACTGGGATTACAGGCGTGAGCCACCACGCCTGGCCAATGTGATAATTATTTAACAATATTCTTCTATTCTGCAAAAATCTTTGTTGCTCTCTCTTTCTCCTTCCTGGGGAAGATTGATTGAAAGGCTATTATAATATCTGGATGACCCATAAACCATTATGGGTAGTGTTTGTAGAAGTATCAAGGAGTGGTTGAATTCTGGGTATGTTTTAAAGGGTTTGTGATTAAATTGGTGTGAAATAAATAGAAAAGTCATATATATCTCCAGTTTCTTTTGCTGTAACAACACAGTTTGCATTTACTGAGGCAGGAATGACTTCAGAAAGAGCATTTTGAGAGTGGAGTGTGTATGTGTGTGGTGGGGATCTAGAATCTGTTTCAGCATTTACTTCAAGTTGTGTATTGAACATTCAAGTGGAGAGGACTGGTGTGGAGTGGTCAGATTTAAATACATATATACAGTCCCAAACTTTCCCTTTCCCAAGTTAGAAAAGAAGTGACTTGCTGAAAAATAAACCAATCAAGGACCAGATCATAAACATGAAAACTCTAAAGACTTTTTTCCTTTATTTCCCCCCTTATTGATTGATTGATTGATTGCTGCACCTCCTGGAATGGGACAGAGACTTTTTTTTTTCTCAGGAGAGAACTGGAATAATATTCTTTGCTCACAATTGGTCAGTGGTTTCCTATTGCCCACTGAAAAATAAAATCCAAGTGTTTGCCTTGTATACTCACCCCCTTATGACCTGTTCTTTCCCTTTTTGTTCTGCCATAACTCCAAACCAATTGTAGGTATTGTAAGACCTAAAATTTCAACTGCTGCCTTGAGATTTTTGACCCTCACAGAGCTCCCCAAAAATGCTTATCCACAAGTTCCCCTGTCTTGATAGCTATGACTCCCACAAGCAGGAAAGGTTCCCTACTTGTCCAGTTCCCTTATCTGACAGACCAGCTGCATCTCACTCAGGCCTCAACCTAATGGGTTTCGTCTCACTGCCAGTCCCTAAAACTGTTAAAGCAAGCCAACTACATTCTCTGGAGGGAACCAGGAGTCACCCAACCCTCTGATGACTACAAAGCCTACCTCTCACAGCCCCTAATGGTTCATTCTGTTCCTGAGTGCAAACCTTCTGTGGCCTTGCACGGTGTGCAGTGCCCTCTTTTTTCCAGGCTGTGAGTACATATGACTAATAAATTTCTGCCAGTCTCATTTATTCAGTGTTGAGTGTCATGTGTCCAGCCTTCTTACTATTTAGGGCAGGAGAATTTATTGTCTTTCAACAGGTGCACAGGAGGTGATCGGAACACAGCCACTTTTCTCTCCAAATCCCTCTCCCTCACATGACCTCACCTCCATACTTCATCACACTGAATTATTTGTAGTTCCTTAAAAACCTTTAACTATTATGCTTCCTTATATTTATTTCTTTTTGCTAGAGTGCTCTTCTCGGCTATATGGCAAGTTCTTACTCATTCAAGTTTTGGCTCAAAACCTGCCACCATTTCAGAATCAGACAATTGCCAGGGCAAAATTAATGCAGCAACCCTGTTTTAGTTTTCATTTATCTCTGTAGATAAGTGCCATGGTGATGACCCTTACTAAAATATCAGAATGTTCACATACTTACTGGGTAATAATGTTATTCTATATATCTCAAGTAGTGAGTCACTATGAACTAGGTTGTCAGCATTATTTAAAGTAAATATGATGATTCATGATGTGTGCCTGGTGTCTGGTTCCACATGGCTGGCCACGTGGTAGCTATGACTAGCTCCCCTTAACAACTTTGACTCTAATGCCCAAGTGGACTTTGCTATGCAAGCACAGCTTACACACATGCATGCAGTTCACAATTGGAGAGAAAGGGCTTTCCTATCCTCAATGAAGACGTTGGATGAGAAAGCCTTCTTTAGCCTTCACCTGTTGGAGGCCAAAGGAATGAGGGACGTGACCAACTCAATATACCACTGGAGGGTATATGAGCAAACAGCAAACTGTTCTCATGAAAGCAGGATGTTGGCAAACTGACAACAGCATCTGTCACCAGAAGGAATGCTGAGGGCAATCACGTCCCAGGCACCGTGTTCCTTAAGGTTATCTATAGGAACATCTGGAGTCTGTTGAACAAAGAAAGCAATCATGTGAGCCTGTGATAAATCAAGTAGCTGACCAACAGTTACCCCTTCCTCCCTGTTCACTACACCTAATAAATATGAAGGGCTGTAGAAGCTCAGGGCCCTTGTTCTCTAGAAGCAAGGAGCCCTCTGACCCCTTCTTTTAAACAAGTTCTTTTGTCTTTGTCTTCATTTCTGCATTTGTCCTCCTTCGTTTAGTCCTACAGTAACAGCCACAATGGCACCCAAACAGAGACTTGAATGAAGAAGGTCTGCTGGAGCAGAGAAAGTGAAACTGATCAGATGAACGAGGAACCCCAGGACGAGTCAGCCAGCGGAGGATATAAAGTCAGTGCCCTGAGGAGGTACTGGGAGCGGGAAGTTTCTGAATCAGGGTAACATGGGGCAGAATTTGTCTATGGAGGAGCAACATTATGTGCAGTTGCTTAATGCTCAGGTTAGCTCTCAAACACTAACTAAGCTTCTGCAGGAATTTATTATGCATAACCCATGGTTTCCACAGACAGGCACCCTCAATGTGGAAAATTGGGACCCAGTAGGAGACGGATTAAAACGGGCTCATCAAAAAGGTCTCAAAGTTGATCCTTCTGTTTTCTCTGTTTGGGGTTTAGTCTGTACTGTCCTTCTGCCATTGTCCCCTTCTTATTCTGCTGGACCACAGGAGCCATGTTCTGAATCTCAAAAATTGAAAGAATCTTTTGTCTCACCCACAGCATGCATTGAAAATGATAAACAGGAGGCCAGGCACAGTGGCTCACACCTGTAATCCCAGTACTTTGGGAGGCCGAGGCGGGCGGATCATGAGGTCAGGAGATTGAGACCATCCTGGCTAACACAGTGAAACCCCATCTCTACTAAAAATGCGAGGAAATTAGCCAGGCGTGGTGGTGGGTGCCTGTAGTCCCAGCTACTTGGGAGGCTGAGGTAGGAGAATGGCGTGAACCCGGGAGGCGGAGCTTGCAGTGAGCTGAGATCGTGCTGCTGCACTGCAGCTTGGGTGACAGAGCGAGACTCTGTCTCAAAAAAAAAAAAAAAAAAAAGAAAATGATAAACAGGAAAGGATGAAAATTGGCCTGTACCATCCCCCCAATAGCAGAAACATCTGTACCACCTCCTTCAGTAGCAGAAAGAGACCCCAATACAAAGAATTCTCTGTGCTGCTGCCATAGCTGGAGAGCCCCTAGGACCTTGCGCTTTTCCTATTTCCGTAAGGCCCAATCTGAATAATCCACAGCAGTTTACTTATGAACACACCCAGGTAGAGTTTAAGTTGTTGAAGGAATTAAAAGCTAGTGTAGTTAATAATGGAATACAGAGCCCATTTACTTTAGGATTGCTAGAATCTGTACTCGGTGCTATGTGCCTTCCACCCTTTGATATAAAGCATTTGGCTCACACTTGTTTGTCTGGTAGTGCATATCTGACATGGAATTTAAACTGGCTAGATCTGTGTGCAGACCAGACTAGACAGAATCGTGCTGCTGGACACGGGGACATTACAAAGGATATGCAACTGGGTAATGGCCCTTATTCAGATCTGCTGTGACAATTGACACTCCCAGGCACTGCTTACAAGCAGTCTGCCTTGGCCGCTAAACGCGCCTGGGACACCATTCCAGAGCAAGGAGTCCCAGTACAATCTTTTCTACAAGTTATGCAAGGGTCGCAGGAGTCCTATGCACATTTTGTTGTACGATTACAAGAGGCAGTGAGGCATCAGATTCCTCATACCGCTGCTGCAGAAATGCTTACTTTGACTCTAGCTTTTGAAAATGCAAGTGCAGATTGTAAACGTGCTCTGGCACCTGTGAGGTGTATAAAGATCTTAGGAAAATTTCTCAAAGCCTGTCAGGAAGTGGGAACTGAACTCCATCATTCTACAATGTTGGCTCAAGCAATGGCTAATTTAGTAGTAAACAAATCTAAAAAGGGCCAAGGGTCAAGCCCTAAAGTAGGAAAATGTTATAATTGTGGAAAAATTTGACATTTCAAAAAAGAATGCCATCAGACCTCTGGGCAGAGAGGATCTTATAATGCAGTCCCCCCCAACAGAAAAAACGCCAGGACTTTTCACTCGTTGTGATAAAGGAAATCATTGGGTTAATCAATGCTGCTCAAAATTTCATCAGAATAGCACCCCCCTGTCGGGAAACGAGAAGGGGGCCTGGATCCGGGCCCCTCAAACAATGAGGGCATTTCCCATCCAGGCCACAGCCCCATTTCAGGGATGGGTTCCCAGAAGAACATTGATTCCCTCTCCCCAGGAACACCCAGAAGCACAGGATTAGATCTTCCAGTCAGAGAACGGGTTACATTTGTTGGAGGAGACAAACCCACGAAGATTCCCACTGGTATTTGGGGACCTTTGCCAACAGGATATATGGGATTAATTTTGGGCAAAAGCCGTCTTAACTTACAGGGCATTACCATGGTCCCCGGAGTTGTTCACTGTGATTATGAAGGAGAAATTCAAGTAGTAGTAATGTCACAAGATCTTTGGGTTTTTGAACTGGGAGAATATACTGCTCAACTATTGCTTATTCCCTGCAAGTTGCACCCTTCCGCATGAAAGGAAAAACGAGGGAATCAAGGATTTGGAAGTACAACTAGGTGGTAAATTTATCTATCACAACCCATAGCATTTAATCGACCCACCTGTACAGTGCAAATTAAAGGAAAGAAGTTCTATGGGCTTATGGATACGGGAGCTGATGTGTTAGTAATATCCAAACACTATTGGCCCACCATCTTGACACCTGTAATTAACTTCTACATCCCTAGTGGGACTAGGAAAGCTCAAAGTGTTCAATGGAGTGCTGAGATTTTATCCTGTCTCAGACCACATGGACAGTCATGTACTTTTCAACCTTATGTTGCGAATATAGCTGTTAATCTATGGGGCCGAGATTTACTGACAGCATGGGACATGAGACTTAAAAATGAAACTATTGATAATCCAGGATTTAAAATGTTAAAGAAAATGTGATTCAGAGTGGAAAAGGCTTAGGAAAGCCCCTGCAGGGAAACCCTGATCCAATATCAATAACTGGACAAAACAGAAAAGGGCTGGGTCATCAGGATTTTTGGTGGGGGTCATTGATATTTCTCCTCCACCCACTGCTTTGCCGCTAGAGTGGCTGACTGACAAACCTGTGTGGGTGGATCAATGGCCCCTATCACAGGAGAAACTGATGCAACTCCATCAGCTAGTGAGAGAGCAATTGGAAGCAGAACATACAGAATAGTCAGCCCCTGGAATTCACCAGTATTTGTGATCCGAAAATGTCGGGAAAATGGCAACTGCTACATGATTTGAGAGCTATTAATGCACAGATTAAACCAGTGGGTGCATTACAGCAAGGTCTGTCATCCTCAGCAGCCATTCCAAGAGATTGGCCTCTTGTAGTAATAGGTCTTAAAGATTGTTTTTTTTTTTCTTTTAACATACCATTACACAAAAAGGATAAGCCTCAATTTGCCTTCTCTGTGCCTTCTATTAATCAAAGAGAGCCTGTCTCTCGCTCTCAGTGGAAAGTTTTAGTCCAAGGCATGCTCAACAGTCCTATGTTATGTCAGCATTTTGTAGGAAAAGCTTTAAAGGAGCCTCACGATATATTTCCCAATGCCTACATCATTCATTATATGGATGATATTCTTTTGGCCGCTCCTACAGATCAAATGTTACATCAGTTATTCAGGGAAATAAAATGAGCCTTGACTGCATGGAATCTCAAAATAGCTCCTGAAAAGGTGCAAACAACCTCCCCATACCAGTACTTAGGTACTATTGTTACTGGAAGAAGTGTTCGGCCTCAGAAAGTAACTTTCTGTAGGGAGAGGGTACAAACTCTGAATGACTTCCAGCAATTATTAGGGGATATCAATTGGCTGTGCCTGATGCTAGGTATTGCCATCTACCAACCCACACACCTTTATCAAACCCTCCAAAGAGATTCTTCATTAGATTCTCCTCGGCAACTTACTAACGAGGCAGAAGCTGAGTGACAGTGTGTAGAACAGATCCTTCAGCAACAACATGCCTCCCGGCTACAGCCACAAAAGCCTTTGCTTTTGTTTATTCTTCCTACCCCCCATTCTCCATCAGGATTTTTAGGCCAATTCATAGACAAATCTGTAATGGTAATATAATGGCTTTTTTTTTTATTCAATCAGACAGTGAAATCTTTGCAAGTTTATCTTTCTTTAATTACTCAACTTATAACAAAAGGTAGGCATAGGTAAAAAATGCTTACGGGATATGATCCTGATAAAATTATTGTTCCCTTGGATTCGCAACAACAGGCCGCAGCATGGGAAATGTCGACTGCATGGCAAATTGCTTTTGCAGATTTTGTGGGATTAATAGATAACCATTATCCATCAGACAAGATTTTGCAATTTTATCCTCCCTATAATTACCCATCACAAGCCCATTCCAGGTGGAAAGACATATTTTACTGATGGCTCTTACAAAGGCTGCACAGCTATTTATGCAACTAAACATACTCAAACAATAAAGATCTCTGGAGTTTCAGCTCAATGCTCAGAGTTAATCGCAGTTATTCAGGTTTTAGAGCTCACGGCTTTATCTCCTATTAAGATTGTTTGTGATTCAGCCTATGTTGTAAATGCAGCTAGTTGCATTGAGACTGCCACTATTAAGGGCACCCTAGAACCAGAGCTGCTTAATTTGTTTCTAAGACTTCAACAAGCCATTCTCTCTCGTGCTGCTCCTATTCGCTCTCATACGCAACTTCCTGGACCACTATCTCAAGGTAATGATAAAGCAGATAAATTAATTGGTTCTGTATTCCAACAAGCCCAAGCTTCCCATGCATTACTGCATCAAAACACCTCTGCCCTTACTCATATGTTTCATCTGCCTTGCAGTCAAGCTCAAGCTATTGTGCAAGCCTGCCCCACTTGTCAGCATGTCCCTGGTGTTGCACCCGTGGAAGGATGCGACCCATGAGGCTTGGCTCCAAATGAAATCTGGCAGATGGATGTTGCACATACAGCAGCCTTTGGCAAACTTAGCTATGTTCATGTGACTATAGACACCTACTCCAATATGTTACATGCCACATGTCAAACAGGGGAAACTGCTGGCCATGTCCAATGGCATTGTTTGTCGTCATTTGCCCATATGGGGGTCTGTAAACAATTAAAAACTGACAATGGACCTGCTTATGTTAGTCGTGCTTTTCAAAATTTTTTACAGTTACGGGCAATCACTCATAAAACAGGAATTCCTTACAATCCCCAAGGACAAGGCATTATAGAGCGGGCACATCAAACACTACAGCGTATGTTGAGAAAAAAAGGGGGAATAGGAGACCAGCTACCACCTTAAACAAAATTACATTTAGCCCTGTTTACTTTAAATTTTTTGATGCCTGGTATGGATGGTAAGACTCTAGCAGAACAACATTGGCAAGTGTTAGAGGGAAAGAGGCAAGTTTATCCAAAGGTGTTATGGAAATCCCCGGAAAAAGGACAATGGAAAGGCCCAATGGATTTGCTGATGTGGGGATGAGGGTATGCTTGTGTTTTTACAGGAGATGGACAAACTGTGTAGGTGCCCTCCAGGTATGTGCAACCATGGAACGGGAGACTGGAGGGATCCGTGGATCGCGACCATGGGCCCGGTTCCCCCAATACAAGCCATAGGCCAGTTGAATCTGAATGCAAAGATGGAACAAGGGCTGACTGGAGTCACATTGACATCCACCCTCATAACATGGGGACAGATCAAGAAAACCATGCAGGAAGCTGAGAAAATGCTGGAGTGCCAGGGTCAGGCAAAAACCCCTGAATCAATGTTCTTGGCCATACTAGCTGTAATGTCCTGTGTGGTATGTTTCCCCTGTGTAGAAGCAAAAACACGTTGGGCATATGTTCCTAACCCCTGAGTAGTGCGACCCGTACTCTGGAGTGACACTCCTCCTGAGGTATATAGTGATCAGGGAGCATGGACCCCAGGACCCCTAACTCCCCCTGACACAGAACTATTAGACTCTCAGAACAATAGTATCAATTACACTGCCCCATTGGAGGGACTCCCTTTATGCATCACCAAGGATACATCGCTCAATGGCAGTTGCCTTGCAGTCCAATCCCAGGCATGGTTGAGTCACCATGGAAAAATTATGTACCTATTAGGCCTTAGCTCTATTAATATTACTGGTGGATTTACTAATCTCTCCCAGCCCCATCGTCCAAATTGTATTGATTATACAGCATGGGCTCCCTTCAATAATTCTCACCCCCCTCCTTGGATCCAGTGTCTTGACCCCTTAGCTAGACAAGTCTATGTTAATGGGAGACATTATTGACTGGGGTCCCTGTGGTCATTTGGATGGGAGAGATGAGAATTAGACCTCATGGCACAAACTTCGCTGCCACTGGTGGTGAACATTTAACATTTCTTCGCTATATCGCATTGGGATTCAATCCTAATCTGCCACGCAACTGGCTTGGCATGGAACAGGCTTTAGTCTGCCTTTGCCTCAGTGGCATCATCAAGGAAAGAGGGGCCCAATTCAGCAGTCGATATGGAAGTTAGCACTCCCATTTATGAATGGCAGCATCTGGGTCAGGACACTATCCAATAATAGTAATAGGACTCAACACAGTTTTAATGTTACCTTTGTAAGAAATATTACCACTCAATTTACAATTTGTGTTTTTAATCCCTGTATCTTTCTGGCGGCTAAAAAGGACCAACTCCAGGTAAACGTCACCCATTTGACTTGTGACTCCTGTCAACTGTATCACTGCATAAATCATAGCATGATACAAACACACAACATATCCACCTTAATAATTCCGGGTCGCATTCCCAGATTATGGATTCCTGTCAATTTGTTTGAGCCTTGGGTGGCTATCCCGGCTTTATATTTTGTACAACTCCTTCTTACTCAGCTCACTCACTGTGCTTGTAGAGCCTTAGGCATAATATTTTTTGCTACAGTCTCCCTAGTTACACTAATAACCTCTATTGTAGTGTCCTCAGTAGCACTGCACAGCTCTATTCAAACAGCTCAATATGTGAAAAATTGGACACATATGGCCAACCAGGCACGGATGCTTCAAAATAAAATTAACACCAAAATACAAACAGAGGTGGCAATGTTAAAGACTACTGTCCTGTGGCTAGGAGAACAAATACAATGTTTGCAGTTGCAGCAGCAATTGCATTGTCATTTTAACCATACTTATATTTGTGTAACTAATTTGTGTAATATAATCAAAGTGAATATCCATGGAGACTTGTAAAGGCCCATTTGCAAGGGCTTTTACATCCAATGTTACTTTTGATATTAATGATTTACAGAGTAAAATTCTTGATTTGAATAGGCAAACTTAAGACTATCAGCCCTCTTTAGAAGCTTGGACCTAATTCCAGCAAGGTTTAGAGAAGCTTAACCCTTGGACCTACTTTAAACAGCACCTCAATGTCTCTTTTATAATTATAGGAATGATGTTATTGTGTCTCTGTTTTCTGTTCATAGTCTGTAACATCGGCTGGACCACCAACTGGCAATTGAAAGCTGCAGTCTGGAATTGCCTTTATTCAATTAATGCAAAAACAAAAAGGGGGAGATGTTGGAGGCCAAAGGAATGAGGGACGTGACCAACTCAATATACCACTGGAGGCTATATGAGCAAACAGCAAACTGTTCTCATGAAAGCAGGATGCTGGCAAACTGACAAGTGCATCTGCCACTAGAAGGAATGCTGAGAGCAATCATGTCCCAGGCACTGTGTTCCTTAAGGTTATCTATAGGAACATCTAGAGTCTGTTGAACAAAGAAAGCAATCATGTGAGCCTGTGATAAATCCAGTAGCTGACCGACAGTTACCCCTTCCTCCCTGTTCACTCTACCTAATAAATACGAAGGGTTGTAGAAGCTCAGGGCCCTTGTTCTCTAGAAGCTAGGAGCCCCCTGACCCCTACTTTTAAACAAATCCTTTTGTCTTTGTCTTCATTTCTGTGTTCATCCTTCTTCATTCAGTCCTATAGTAACAGCCACATTTACCTGTGTATATACATATTTTTTCTGCTTTTCTTGCATTGTATCCTGTGCTATAATGAATCTTTTTTGTTTTTATTTTTAAAACATGTTCTTTAACCCAAACAAAAAATGCTCAATAGATATAATAAATCTTAACTGAGAGTATACTGAGTCATGTGATTACTTCTGGTGAATTACTGAATTAGTGGGTGGTCATGGGATTACAAGCACTATTTTCCTTATTCCCAGTGCACTTAGTGTACAATCCTTTCACAGAACTACTGTATTGCACTCTACATATTTACTTGTTTAAAAGCATATGGGCCAGGTGCGTTGGCTTAAGCCTGTAATCCCAGCAGTTTGGGAGGCCAAGGCTGGCGGATTGCCTGAGGTTAGGAGTTCAAGACTAGCTTGGCCAACATGGTAAAACCCTGCCTTTATTAAAAATACAAAAATTAGCTGAGTGTGATGGCAGGCACCTGTAATCCCAGCTACTTGGGAGGCTGAGGCAGGAGAATCTCTTGAGCCCAGGAGGTGGAGGTTGCAATGAGCCAAGATTGTGCCACTGCACTCCAGCCTGGGCAACAAGAGTGAGAGTTCATCTCAAAAACAAATAAACAAACAAAAAACAAAAAACAAAAACAACAAAAGCATATCTAGACTGTAGACTACTTAAGGTTGTTTTTTTTTTCTTAGTTCCTAATACAGTATGTGACACATAAATATCTGAATAGGAATCCTTTCTGAGAGAGAGAAGCATAAAGCAGTCCACACATATGTTTAAAAAATAAGCACAGTGAATAGTTCTATTTGAGATATTAAGAGATGGTAGAGAGCAGAGACACATTTACCAGTAGGGTCCGCAAAAATGTTTTTCTCAGGTCAGAGTTCAATCAGTGCTATGAAGACTCCACACCCACCTCAAAATGCAACTCATTTTCCGAGATTAAGATCCTTGTAGGCGAAAAGAATCTGTGTGGGGATTTAGGAATTCCTAGTCGATTGCCTTAAGTACTTGGCAAATAGTGCTTTCTGAATTATGTATCAAAAGATATAAAACTCCATTCCTGGGCTCCCACCCCACCCCACCCTTGGCACTCAGTTTATGTAAGCATTCTCCTTGCTTGGCAGGTTAACTTACAACTGTCATAACTGGCTGCAACAGTGGTATAGTCTCTAAACAAGAGAAATTTGCTTTGTTTACAGATGAAATATTGATTAATGACACTTGGGTGTCTATGAAAATCAAAATTGTACATGCAGAGATTGTAGTTTCACATTATTTCCCGGAAATGCTTGTAATTCTGGAATTAAAGAAATACTCGGCTTCCTTTTGTTTTCTTTCGTCATTGTTTAACCTAAAAAACTGTAACTTAAAAAAAAAAGGGATCCTCAGGAAAATAGACAAGGTGGAAAAAAGAAAATAGACCTAGCAGAGGATGGTTTCGATCCATCGACCTCTGGGTTATGGGCCCAGCACGCTTCCGCTGCGCCACTCTGCTGTTCTGCTAAGCCCACTTTCTCACAGTACTCTTAACTACTTACAGGAGCTGCGTTCAGACTACCTCGTAATTTAAGAAAAAACCTAAGAGCAGTTGCCTACTTCTTTGGCTACCACAGGTTGCCAACTCACTTTGGAAAAAAGCATCACCAGAATCAAACAGAAAACAAAACTAGGGATAGAAAAATAAATATCAATACACTGGTGGGCTAGGCGCGGTAGCTCACGCCTGTAGGCACCGCACTTTGGGAGACCCAGGCAGGCAACATACCGAGACCGTCTCAATAAAATTAAAAAAAGGAAAAAAAAAAACCCCACCCCGAAACCTACACACTGGGTGCAGTTGTGAGGGGCAGTTAGATATTTAAATGGCAATTACAAATTTTAATAAGCAGGAAAAGAAGAGAACAAACTGGGAATAGAATCAGGCCTCCGCGCGGAGGGCGATAATTCTACCACGAATCACTAACCTATCATGCCTTCGCCATCGGGAAGAAAACCCTTTTGGTTATGTTTCCCTTGGCTTGGTGATGGAGAGGGTGAAATCTTGCAGTTTTCAAACACTTCCGAAGGGGGGTTTCGGTCCGCATGTGCTTTACAGCAGGCAGCAGAAAGCCAGTCACTGTGACCTTGGGGACAAAGCTGCACTCCTCAGGCTTCCGGTCTTGTGGACCGAGGCTCCTCTCCAATCGTCCTAAAGCAACTGAAGGAACAATTGATAACAATTTAAACATGTTAATTTCTTTAATCTGATTTGGTTGTTAAAACAGCCTTAAAACTCTCATTCCTATTTCCCAGCAATTGCAAGAGACGCCTCCGTGGAGCCGGCGCTCAGATGCCAAAGGCTGGAGTTGTTGGTGACGTCATCCAGGGCTGGGCTATGCAGGGTGGGGTCAAGAAGCAGGACCAAAGTTCCGGTATGCGCGCTTTCAGTCTTCAATTAGGTCCGAATTCCCTGCATATAAGGGCGTTGCTTTGCTTTGGCGTTTAGGTTTCTTAAGCTGGTTTTAGGAGTTGCTTAGTCATGTCTGGCCGTGGTAAGGGTGGAAAAGGTTTGGGTAAGGGAGGCGCTAAGCGTCATCGCAAGGTTTTGCGCGATAACATCCAGGGCATCACTAAGCCAGCTATCCGGCGCCTTGCTCGTCGCGGCGGTGTCAAGCGAATTTCTGGCCTTATCTATGAGGAGACTCGCGGTGTTCTGAAGGTGTTCCTGGAGAACGTGATTCGTGACGCTGTCACTTACACAGAGCACGCCAAACGCAAGACCGTGACAGCAATGGATGTGGTCTACGCGCTGAAGCGACAGGGGCGCACTCTTTACGGCTTCGGTGGCTAAAGCTTCTGCTTGCTCCACTCTATTTTCATTTTCAACCAAAGGCCCTTTTCAGGGCCGCCCACCTTTTTCATAGAAGAGCGGACATCTTGTTATCCTGTTTTGTTCCAGATTTTTGCTGAGAAGTAGTTACTGTGCACATGTGTAGATTTGCAGGTAACGTTTAATTACTCGTGCTTAATCTCGCATGTTTAGGATTTGGGCATAAAGTACTTAAAGTCACTGTTTTCTGCTTGAGGGAAGTTGGTATGTTGAATATGTTTAGCTTTCTTGTGGCATTGTAACACTTTAAATATCAGTGAGTAAGCTGGATTGCCACAGTTTATAATTCCCGTGGGCCTTCCTCCTTCGGTTTAAGCTTGAAGCGTTCGTAAGGTTCTCAAAGACTACAGAAGTTGGAAACTCGCGGAGAGACTGCAAGTTACCCTTTCCAAAATGGCGGGAAGGGCTAAAAACAAAGAAAGCTCGCACCCAGACGGCGGGCCTTAAACCAAGGCGAATCCGTGAGCGCAACACATCTGCGTGAGTAGGATCGCAGACCCAGGTCCAGGCGGCGTGCGCGCTGCTGCTTTTGAGTTGGTGACAAAACTCTTCAACAAAAGGCAGTGTGGGGTAACAATATAAATGTTCACTTGAGAGCTTGCAAGTATTGTTTCCAATAGACCTAAAATGTGTTTTTGAATATTACGAAAATATTAAAAGGTAGGTAGGGTATCGCTTAGTGAGCCATATAGAAACATCACCATAACTTATTTTGTTGTTGAGACGGAGTTCTGCTCTTTCATCCAGGCTGGAGTGCAGTGGCGCGATTTCGGCTCACCGCAACCTCCGCCTTACGGTTTCAAGCGATTCTCCTGCCTCAGCCTCCTGAATAGCTGGTATTACAGCCGCCCGCCTAATTTTTGTGTTTTTAGTAGAGATGGGGTTTCACCATGTTGGCCAGGCTGGCCTCGAACTCCTGATCTCGTGATCCGCCCGCCTCGACCTCCCAAAAGTGTTGGGATTACAGGCATGAGGCACTGCGCCCGGCCACGAAAACTTAAATTCTTAACCAGCAATGATCGCCTTTTGAAAAAGTATACATTCAGGCATCAGGACAATAATTTGCTAGAGACCAAACCTGTAGGAGATTTGGATTGGCTTTTTTTTTCCTTTTTTGAGGCGGAGTCTCACCCTCGCCATGCTGGAGTGAAGTGGCGTGATCTCGGCTCACTGGAACTTCTGCCTCCCGGGTTCAAGCGATTATACTGCCTTAGCCTCCCAAGTGACTACAGGCTCGCGCCACCACGCCCAGCTAATTTTGGTATTTTTTAGTATAGGTGGGGTTTCACCATGTTGGCCAGAATGGTCTCCATCTCTTGAGCTCGTGATCCGCCCGCCTCGGCTTCCCAAAGTGTTGGGATTACAGGCGTGAGCCACCGCGCCCGGCCTGGATTGGCTTTTCTTATGGCATCATTTTACTTGGCTTCTATACTCTGTCCTGAGCAGAAGTGACTTTTATATACTTAGTTGAAATCAGGTTAATATGCTTGTCAGTTTATACAGAGACATATGTCTGGTTTATCTACGTTGAAGATAATAGGACAATTGCTGCTTTAGGATGATAGTTCCATTGTAAAATCAGATTTTTCCCCTTTGTGGTCAGCAAGCAAATTGTAGGGTTATAACTTTGAAATCGAGAAAATCAATGGAGTTAGGGTTTCATCTTTTTTAAAGATATGGACTTGTACATTAATATGAACGATGTTATCAGAGCTAAGGCACTGGTTTGTATGAGGATATAAATTTAACAACAAAACTTGAGCACATAACGTATGCCAGGTACTGTTCATGGCTCTGAGAATTATAGGAGTGAATGACAGTGAACAAAACAGTATTTTCTGTATGCATGGCGTCTATTGGGTGTGCGTTTACACGCAAAGTAAGTGAAACTATCAGATGGTGCTAAGTGCTATCACTGAAACAGGCTAAAGACGTGTGGAGGGACGAGGTGATGTTTAATTAGTTACTTTTTTTTTTTTTTTTTTTTTTTTTTTTTTGAGACGGAGTCTCGCTCTGTCGCCCAGGCTGGAGTGCAGTGGCGCGATCTCGGCTCACTGCAAGCTCCGCCTCCCAGGTTCACGCCATTCTCCTGCCTCAGCCTCCCGCGTAGCTGGGACTACAGGCGCCCGCCACCACGCCCGGCTAATTTTTTGTATTTTTTAGTAGAGACGGGGTTTCACTGTGTTAGCCAGGATGGTCTCGATCTCCTGACCTCGTGATCCGCCCGCCTCGGCCTCCCAAAGTGCTGGGATTACAGGCGTGAGCCACCGCGCCCGGCCTAGTTACTTTTTTTGAGATAGGGTCTTGCTCTGTTGCCCAGGCTGCAGTGCAGTGGCGCGATCTCGGCACATTCCACCTCTGCCTCGCTTGGGTTCAAGCAATTCTAGTGTCTCAGCCTCCCGAGTAGCTGGGATTACAAGCATGCGCCACCACACGCAGCTAATTTTTGTATTTTTAGTACATATGGGGTTAGGCTGGTCCTGAATTCCTGCCTCATGTGATCCGCCCGCCTCGGCCTCCGAAAGTGCTGGGATTACAGGTGTGAGCACACCGCGCCCAGTCGAGAACGTGATAATTTTAAATGATAGAGTCATGGAAAGCTTTACTGATAGAGCGATGGTTGCAGAAAAAAAGACGAGAGAATATTCCAAATAGACGACCAAGTAGCAAAGCCTTGGAGATAGCAGAGAGTTATTGTGTCTGGGCAAAAGGGCAGAAGGGGTGCAGAGGAATGGAGATGAGGTCTGAAAGGCAAATGGAGGCGAGAAGGGTGCAGAGGAAAGGAGATGAGGTCTGAAAGGCAAATGGAGGCGAGCAGTTCCTATATGGGCGGTGTAACTACTTTGGCTTTTATTCCTAGTGAGGTGGGAGCCACTCAGGGTTTTGAGCAGAGGACTGAGATGATCTGATTTATATTTTAGAATGAGCTGTCTGGATGCCTGATGAAGAATAAACTGTGATGGAACCTGGATAGGAGCAGAGACCAGTTAGGAGGGTACTAAAATAAAGGAGTTGAGATGGCAGTGGCTTGGAGCAGTGTATTAGTGGTAGAGGCTGTGAAAAGTTGTTGGATTCTTTGTTTATTTTGAAAGAAGGTTGATAGTTCGTTTCTGAGTCACTGAATGTGTAGAGTATGAGAGAAAGAAAATTTATGGATGATTCCAGTGATTTCATTGACAGCAACTGAAATGGAGGTATCAATTGCTAAAATGGGGAAGAATACTGAAGGAACAAGTTTTGGAAAGAATTCCATATCTTAGTTTTGGACATCCAGAGAGAGTGTCAGATGCTTATTACACATATCTAAGAGGAAGATACGAAGTAAACAGTTTGATATATAAATCTGGATTTCAGAAAAGAGGTCTGGGCTGGAAACATAGATTGAGTTTTTACTCCCATGAGAGTAAAAAAGCCAGAAGGTGAAATGATATCTGTTAGGAAAAGAGGATTGATAATGAAGAGAAGCAGTGCAAGGACTGGGCCCTGGGTTAAGGAAGTAAGGAATGTTTGCTTTGTATATACGACATCTGGATTCCTAACTTACAGTTTTACAAGTGCTTTCTTTAGTAATTCTGTTTCTGTAATTTTTGGAACAAACAGAAAAAGTTATCCCTATTTTACAAATGTGGAAAAATGCCCTTGGTAATAAGGGTATGCAATAATATTGCAATTTTCATTCAAATAACCTATTAAAGTTAGAGCCATGAAGGGGTTACTTTGGAGACCCAGTGATAGATAGTCACACCTTTTTCAAAATGTGCCCACTTTCCCCATATATTTTGCTTGCAATTCCAGGAGTTCTCAGGCCTCCTGAAATGTATTTGTGGATCTCAGCTTGAAAGCTCTGTATTTGATGCTGCCTTTTTTCTTCCCTTAGTTCTGTGGCTCCTGATGGATCTGAGAAGATGGACGTGGAGGATGAAAATCTGTCTGAGTATTTTGAACTGATGTTTGTTGCTATGGAGATGCTGCCTATATGTTGATGTTGCAGACGTTAAGTCACTAGCCCACAGCCTTGTATTCCATACTCAGAGACCCTGCTACATACTTGACATCTCAACTTGAAAGTCCAATTAATATGCACTTCAAACTTTAATAGGCTTCAAACAGAATTTCTTTCATTATCTCTGCAAAACAGCTTCTCCCATCATCTTGAAATTAGTGAATGGCATTTTACTGTTTTAGCTGGAGTCATTTCTGTGGTTTTCTTTCACATCCTACATAACAATCCATCAGTAAGTTCTATGAGCTCTTCTTTGAAAACAAACAGAATCCAACTGTTTCATTCCCACTTCTGCTCTGGTCAAGCCACTGCCAACACTCACCTTTATTATTGTAGCACCCTCATTGCCTAGTTCTGTCCCACAGATTTCCAATAAAAGGGGAATAAAATCAGGTCACTCTTCTGCTGAAAACCCTCCAATGGCTCTCATTTCGCTAAAAAGAAAACCCAAAGTCCTTTCAGTACCTTGCAAGGCCCCACACTCCGGCTCTTGTTATCTCTTTGGCCTCAAATCCCACTACTCCTTTCCTTCCTCGCCCAGCTCCGCTAGCCTCAAACTTGCTGTAAGTATGTATCTCTTTCAGGGACTATATATTGACAGTTCCCCTTGTGTGGGCAACTCAGCTTCTAGATTTAAGTGTTGCTGCCTCACTTCTTTCAAATAACACCCTCTCTGTGAGGCTGGTTGTGACCCCACTGGCATTACAATCCTGCTCCCTTCCTCACGGCCTTCCCACTATATTTTTCCCTGCTCCTAGGGATCCTGCAGTCTATTTGGAGAGTGAGAACATATGCTTATGAAAAGGAAAGCAGGAATGGAATATTATATGGAATGTCAGATGAGTGTAATTCAAGTCAGTATCAGAAGTGATAGTTCCCGGCTTGGTGCCAGATGTTGGAGGCCTGTTGGGCCAGTGACAGGAATGTAGACTTTACTGTGGACAGCAGAGAACCATACAAAATCTCCCCTCCCTGCTTTGGTTCTGATTATGTCACAATTCTAGCATCTTTCATGAAACTAGTTTTTTAACTGAGCATATTAGACTCAAATTATGTGTTTATCTTAATAAGTGCCTAGATGAATATAAATAAAATGAATATAAATCTAAATTTACAATTGACAAAATGATATACTTTAGTGTACATAAATCTAAATTTACAATTGACAAAATGATATACTTTAGTGTACATTTTAGGTTATGTCCTTCTGGCAGAAAAGGAAGATATTTCAAGAATTATCCTTTACACAGCAAGTCTTGTATATTAGCAGTGATTTTTGTAAAGTGCCTGGTCTTTTGAGCATCTACAGACTTTGAGTATAAGGGGAGATTGCCTTTTGTATAACCAAATTTCTAATACCAGCAATATTTATGGAGGTTCTGTATTTTTATGGAAGGCGAGATGACTTTTCCGTGAATACATTTGTTCATTATTGTTTCTTTATTTGCTTTAAAATTTATAATTCTAGATACATATAAAAGAATGTAGGCTGGGCGCAGTGGTTTACGCCTGTAATCCCAGCACTTTGGGAGGTCGAGGTGGGCGGATCACAAGGTCAGGAGATCGAGACCACGGTGAAACCCCGTCTCTACTAAAAACAAAAAATTAGCCAGGTGCAGTGGCGGGTGCCTGTAGTCCCAGCTACTCGGGAGGCTGAGGCAGGAGAATGGTGTGAACCTGGGAGGCGGAGCTTGCAGTGAGCTGAGATTGCGCCACTGCACTCCAGCCTGTGTGACAGAGCGAGACTCCGTATCAAAAAAAAAAAAAAAAAACAAAAAACTGTAAGGCCAGGTACTGCAGTGCATGTCTGTAATGCTGGCACTCTGGGAGGCTGAGGCAGGTGGATCACCTGAGGTCAGGAGTTCGGGACTAGCTTAGCCAACATAGTGAAACCCCGTCTCTACCAAAAACACAAAAATTAGCCAGGCATGGTGGTGCGTGCCTGTAGTCCCAGGTACTCTGGAGGCTGAGGTGGGAGAATTGCTTGAACCCAGGAAGTGGAGGTTGTAGTGAACTGAGATTGCGACTACACTCTAGCCTAGATGACAGAGCAAGTCTCCGTCTGAAAAAAAAAAAAAGTATTAAATCCACATACAAGTTATAAAGGATAATATGATGACCATGCTTGAACCCAGTTGCCAACCAGGTATAACAAATATTACAAATAACAACTTTGACCTCATCTCTCAACCTCCCACTACTTCCCCTTGAGGTAGCCATTGCCTTGAAATGTTGCTTGCTAGGCATTAAAATTCCTTATGCTTTTCTGGTCCTTACACTAATACTGCAAGTTTTGCTTGACTTTCCCATTTGCTCCTCTTTGAGGTCACTAGTGCATTATTTTATAAACAAGAACATATACTTAGAGTCACATGGATTATTAAGTGGTTCACTAATCTTACTCTATTCTTTCCTTTAATGTTAGGATACTTGTCTCTTGCCTTGTTTTTCAATTTCCTTAGTAAGGAATTGTATCTTACAATTATCCTATTAATTTTTTATATACCAAACCTAGAATAATACTGTATACATAGTTGGTGTCCAATAATTAATTTTTTTCCTGAAAATATGGAGGCAGTAGAAAAAAGAAAAAAATTACTTTTATTTTTCTTAACACAGGACAGAGAAACTTGGAAAAGGAAAGGGCTTAATGGAGAACTTCCTTTTTCTTAACCACAGTATTGGGAGTTTTAGAGACAGCCAAATAGAGAAAGTTCTCTCCAGAGGAGCTGATCCTTTCATCCCAAAGAATGCAACAGAATTGTTTACATTTTGGCATTGAGCCTTCTAGTCAGTTTTTTTTTCCTGTTACTAGCTATACTACACATGTATATGATATATTAATATAAATGAGAATATATGATTTGGCACCTTTCCCAAAGTACTATCCTTCAAGCATATTTTATGTTTATTTTTTTGACGTTAGTTTTAATAGCTGCACAGTATTTCATTATGCATAAACCATTTTTGTCTTTTTTCTTCTCTTAAGACAGGGTCTCTCTCTGTTGCTCAGGCTAGAGTGCCGTAACGGGATCATGGCTCACTGCAACCTCTGCCTCCCTGGCTAAAGTGATCCTCCTGCCTCAGTCTCCTGAGTAGCTGGGACTACAGGTGCACACCACCACACCGGAGTAATTTTTGCATTTTCTGTAGAGATGGGGTTTAACCATGTTACCCAGGCTGTCTTAAACTCTTGGGCTCAAGTGATCTGCCTACCACGGCCTCCCAAAGTGCTGGGATTATAGGTATGAGCTACTGTGCCGGGCCTGATAAAACCTATTTTTAGTGAAACTCCTGCTCTTCAACATATTTCCAATTTTTAGCCACAATAAACAAAAATATGTTAAAATAGAATCAATAGAATAGGATTTGGTATATTATTAAATATATGATGAAAATGAATGGTGGTAATCTAGGATGAGGACCAAATTTCAAACTTGGATAAACAGAGCTATGAGGATAATGAGGACAGTCTTGGTCCTGCTGGGTTTGAGCCACCTGTGGAATACTTAGTTCATATAGTATTTGGAAGACTAATTACTGCACTTGTTGTTATAGACTGATTTACCCTCCTCCCTGCTGCATATGTTGAAGTCCTTGAAAATATGACTGCATTTAGAGTTAGGGTCGTTAAAGATATAAAATGAAGTTATTGAGGTGGGTCTGAATCCAATCTGACTGGTGTCCTTATAAGTAAAGAAGACTGGACACACACAGAGAAAGATAATGTGAAGACACAGGGAGAAGACAGTTATCGACACACCATGGAGAGAGACCTCAGAAGAAATCAACCCTGCTCTCACAGGTTAATCTTAAGAGTCGTAGCCTCCAGAATTGTGAAAAAATAAATGTTTAAGCCACTCAGTCTGTGGTACTTTGTTATGGCAGCCCTAGCAAACGAATACACATCTCAAACATTTTCATTCTGGGATTATTTTTCTCTGCATTTTTTCAGCGATATGTCTGCTTCTCTACCCTAGCAAGACAGACATAGAGAACACAGATGCCTGCCCACACCTACTGTGTGCTGTAGGGAAGAAAACAGCTTTCCCTTCTACCCATCTGAAATTCATTGGCTGGGGCCCTGTAGCAAAAGACAGAGTAACAAGAGAAAAGCATATACATTTGATATGGTTTGGATCTGTGTTCCCACCCACATCTCACATTCAGTTGCAATCCCCAGTGTTGGAGGTGGGGTCTGGTAGGAGGTCATTGGATCACAGGGGTGGTTTCTCAAGGTTTAATACCACTCTCTTGGAGCTGTTGGGATAGTGAGTTTTGTGATCTGGTTGTTTAAAAGGGTATGGTACCTCCACCTCTCTCCTTGCTTCTGCACCACCATGTAAGATGCCTTGCTTCCCATTTGCCTTCCGCCATGAGTAAAATCTCCCTGAGGTCTCCCCAGAAGCAGAAGCTGCTATGCTTCCTGTACAGCCTGCGGTTTCATGAGCCAGTGAAACCTCTTCTCTTTATAATTACCCAGTCTCAGTTATTTCTTTATAGCAGTGTGAGAATGGACTAATACAACATTTATTTAATATAAATTTCACATGACATGGGAGGCTTCGTAAGGAAATGAAGACCTGGAGAAGGGGTAAACCTGAGTATTTTTACACTAGGTTTGATGAAGAGTGGAGAGTCATGCAGAAATATAATAGGACAAAAAGAAGACTGTCAGCTAAGGGTAAAACAGAAACCTAGCAAGGTCTTTTTGTTCAGATTTCTCTCAGACTCTCTAGGACTCATATGAGGGTCCTATGACCTGTTTCAGGGGAGAAGAGTTGGGAAAAATCAGAGAGACCTTCCTGCCCACGATGCTTCTCATATTCTTTCACCTTAAAATTTTCAGTATGTCAAGGGGCCATATTTTGAGATAGTATGTTCTGAATGACATCAAGATACACGCTGCTGAGGGTAGATGGGAGATAGTAACTTCTTGTTTCTTTTCAGAAATTATTTACCGCAGGAGTGACAAATACAATAGTAGCAGCTACTCAAATCAGAGCCTAAAAATGATGTTACTTCTCTAGTGGTGAGGTGGTGTTCTTCAGCTTTTCAGGCCAGGAATTTACACCAATCAGTTTCCTTTGAAGTGACCTATGTCAGGGATACAATGGATTCAGGAAAGTGTGGCCTTCATTAGCCAGCCAATTTCCTATGTTCCAATTAAAGAACATACTTATCAAGGTGCAGAAGTTCATCTGAAAACAGGGCTGTGATTTGGAGGTATATGAGGGAAACCTAGTCAACAAATGGATGGAAAATAAATGTAGCAAGGTTAGCAAAGTTAATAGGAAACTTGGGAAGAAAAAAGAGTAAAAAAGTACTAAGCACTTCTCATGTGAATTTCTAGGTTTCCTTACAACTCAACACATCTGACCATTAAATGAGGCACCCCTAGTTCCAGTGAGGGCATGAGACAGTCCCTGGAAAATATGAGACATGTTGCTTGAACTGGCAAGCAACGATAGGGAAATCAAACAGCCACAGGCAGTAGGATGTCTATAGGGGAAAAAAACAACGAACCTGGATTTTTTTTTGAGAGAAGTCTCGCTCTTATACTCCAGGTTTGAGTGCAATGGCTCTATCTGGGCTCACTGCAACCTCTGCCTCCTGGGTTCAAACGATTCTCCTACCTCTGCCTCCCAAGTAGCTGGGATTAAGTTGCCTGCCACCACTCCCGGCTAATTTTTGTATATTTTAGTAGAGACGGGGTTTCACCATGTTGGCGAGGCTGGTCTCGAACTCCTGACCTCAGGTGACCCGACCGCCTCGGCCTGCCAAAGTTCTGGGATTACAGGCGTGAGCCACTGCGCCCGGCCGAACTTGGATGTTTCAGTAAACCCTTACTATCCCAATGTGTTGCTTAGCCATTTTACCTTGCCAATGCCAAGTCTGGAAAATTACAGATCTTTAAATGACAACATGGGTGGCTCTTAGAAGAGCCTTTGGGTCGTTGGCGCTTTTACCCAGGTAACTAGTTTACTTGGAGCTGGTGTACTTCGTGACAGCCTTGGTGCCCTCCGACACCGCGTGTTTGGCCAGCTCCCCGGGTAGCAGCAGGCGCACAGCCGTTTGGATCTCCCTGGAAGTGATGGTCGAGCGCTTGTTATAATGCGCCAGGCGGGAAGCCTCGCCTGCAATGCGCTCGAAAATGTCGTTGACGAAGGAGTTCATAATCCCCATAGCCTTGGACGAGATGCCGGTGTCGGGGTGGACCTGCTTCAGCACCTTGTACACGTACACGGAATAGCTCTCCTTGCGGCTGCGCTTGCGCTTCTTGCCATCCTTTTTCTGTGCCTTGGTCACCGCCTTCTTGGAGCCCTTCTTCGGGGCAGGAGCTGACTTAGCTGGTTCAGGCATGTTCGCAGCTGAAGTAATACCGTCAGATGACCACAGGAAAATGCTGGTGAGCCCAAACGCCGTCATTATTTATTTCGTGCATATGCAAATGAGGCTTGCTGAGTTTCGGTTTCTGATTGGTTCTTTTAGTGTCTGAATATATGATAGGCCATTTCTGAACTCCTAAATCTCATTGGCTCTCCCAGAAGCTCAACCTTGCATAATTTGACCTTTCAACTATAAGTATGTAAGTCAGAGTTGGGTTTTTTCTTCTTTTTCTTTTTTTTTTTTTTAATTTTTTTAAACACCTGCTTTTCGATTGGCTGAAATCTGTGTTCAGGAGGTAGCACAGTCTACTTTGCCGAATATAGATTATAATAGTTTAGCTGCTTGCGTTTTACTAGAATCAATCACTTTCCTTCTTCTAAACAATTATTTAAATACTTCAATGCGTCTGGATGTGGAATGCAGGGCAGCAAAGCTCGCGCCAAGGCTAAAACGCACTCTTCCAGGGCTGGTCTCCAGTTTTCTGTGGGCCGAGTACACCGCCTCCTCCGCAAGGGCAACTACGCCAAGTGGGTTCGGGCCGGTGCGCCGGTGTACCTGGAGGCGGTGCTGGAGTACCTGACCGCCAAGATCCTGGAGTTGGCGGGCAACGCGGCCCGAGACAAGAAGACCCGCCTCATCCCCCGACGCCTGCAGCTCGCCATCCACGACGAGAAGCTCAACAAGCTGTTGGGCAAAGTTACTATCGCGCAGGGCGGTGTCCTGCCCAATATTCAGGCCGTGCTGTTGCCCTGTCTATACAAGTGACTGACTAGGCAAACAGGACTAATGAGAAAATGTTTAACATCTCAAGTAAGTGCTTTAATGTAGTCGGGAAGAAGCAAGTTCAGTAACGTTTACAAAACCTTGTAAAGTTTAGATGGACAGGGCCACTGCAGTGTTCAAGTTATCCTGCAGAAGAGGCTAGTGGGGGTGGTATCCTGGAATATCATCAATAGGACCCAACGAAAAGTAAATGATAAGAGTCGTTGGAAAACCTAAAATTAGCCTGTGCTTTAAAAATTCTCAACCGAAGCAAAACACCATTTGGGACAAAATAGAATTCAGTTAACACTTGTTGCTCACTGTTGTATGTCGGTGACTTCTTGGCTTGTGATTTCCCAGGTACATCACCCAGGAATCCTGCCTTATAATGGTCAAAGGTTTCTAGCTAGCAGCAGTCCAGGTGACTCAAGAAAACGGCACAAGATAAACTTCTCAAAACGTGGTCCTCCGAATCTGGCCCCACAACACATCTGCTGAATGAGAATTCGCGTCTTCCAAAGTCTTAAAGTAGTCGTTTACGGACTACAGCTTGAAAAGGGCAGAATTAGAACTTTAAGAAGTTAACGCTCTTGGATCGCAGACTAACCGAGAAGAGAGGATTCAAAAATGAAGTGATTCATCCAATCAGATTTTCCAGTAATTCACCAATCACATCGTTGGACTCTTCAGCCAATGGTTTTGTTGCGCGGGACTTTTGAAAATCAACAAGGCCAATTAGAATGTTTCTGAGTATATATAAGGGCAGTTTCCACTCTGCCAAGTGGCTGAGTTTTTTTTTTCAGGTAGTCTGAGATGGCCCGCACCAAGCAGACTGCACGCAAGTCCACCGGTGGCAAAGCGCCGCGCAAGCAGCTGGCCACTAAGGCGGCTCGGAAAAGCGCGCCGGCCACCGGCGGCGTGAAGAAACCTCATCGCTACCGCCCCGGCACCGTGGCTCTGCGCGAGATTCGCCGCTATCAGAAGTCGACTGAGCTGCTGATCCGAAAGTTGCCTTTCCAACGCCTGGTGCGAGAAATCGCTCAGGACTTCAAGACAGATCTGCGCTTTCAGAGTTCCGCGGTGATGGCCCTGCAGGAGGCCTGCGAGGCCTACTTGGTGGGGCTCTTTGAGGATACCAACCTGTGTGCCATCCATGCTAAGCGAGTGACTATCATGCCCAAGGACATTCAGCTCGCTCGCCGCATTCGTGGGGAGAGAGCGTAGAGGTTTCTGGGCAGTAATTCTATCCAACTTAAAAAGGCTCTTTTAAGAGCCGCCTACTTTCACCCGAAAATAGCTGTGATTAACTAATCAAATCTCTGAAACTAGACGTTGGTTTTAGTACTTAAGTCCTCATTTGATTGGCTAAAGTTAATGGTAAGCTTGCTATATTTGTTCCCGTGCTTTTTCCCGAAAGTGCCAGATTGTCAGCGTCCTTTTCTAAACTGGCTTTTAGGGGTTTGGTGCTTCGATTTGGTAGCGGAAGGGGCCACCTAGGGGCGTTTTATACATTGTTTGTCTCAAGCGTTAATCGCGTTGTCTACTTATCCCCATTATAGATGGGATTTTTTTTCGTTGTGTATTTCTGGTTAATCCCTTTTAAAACTTTACAGGTATGAGCATTGGCAGTTGAGAGTAGGTAGGGATATCCTTGGTTGCTGCTTTTTAGTGTCTGAAGCAAGCTATTTCTACAATTCCCCCTTTTTTTAAACAGTTCTTGGTTTTTCTGTGAAATGATCCATTTTTGGCTGATAGTTAATTCAATATTAGAAATTGGCGACAGAAACGAAAGCCAGATTGGCCTCTACATTACTGGCAGCATGGGCATTACCTGGGAACTTGTTAGAAGCTCCCAGGGCATTATATGGGAGCTTGTTTCAATCCCCATCTAGGGCTGGAGTCAATCTGCGTATACCTCAGATGATTCTCATGAACACTGATTTAGGAAGCCTAGGTTGATGGTTTTGGTCTCAACAGTAAAGGCATCCTGCCTGTGAACTCTTACAAGGAGTGAGCTTTTGCAAAATGCATGTTTATTTATGTTACAGAATGAAATATTCTATGAAATGTTCTCTAAAGCAAGTGCACAGAACAGTCCCCTAAAATAGTTTGATTTCTCTACAGATCAGTTTTCTCAATGTAAGATTACAGTCACATGGGAAGGCCTTAGAAAAATCTACCTGGGGTTCAATGAGACTAATAGCAATCTAGAGTGGGCCCAGGGAATGGTAATTATTAAAATTCAGGTGCTTCTAACAAACAGCTGGGGCTGAGACTCCTTGCTACATAAATTTTAATACTCTCATTAGCTCTGGTTTGACTCTAGGCTTAGCAGTTTTCTAATTGAATCAGTTTCCTTGTAGTTTGCCTTCAGAGAGAATATACTGGTCTCTAAAGACTTTCTGGCTTGCTTGACTATCTTTCAACACCTGGCTTTTATAAGAATTTCTTAGGGCAACACTAATGTAAGTTTTTTCTTTTTTGTTTTGTTTTGTTTTTTGTTTTTTTGAAACACCGAGGTCCTTTCAGTGATTGGAAGTATCAGGTTTTTAGGGATGTTACAAGGAGGAACACATACCATCCTGGGCTGCTTGGCATACAACCAAGATATGTTTTCATATAGAACCCTTCCTTTACAGATTAGCACAAGGCCCTGTTTGGGTATTCAGCAGATCCTTCTTTATGATCTTTATTAATTTAGCAACTTGTCATTTTTTTTCACAAATTGCTTTTATTTTAAAAACTTATTTGACATTCCAGAATATATGGGAAAGGAGATAATAGTTTAATAAAACCCATGTTCCTCTCATCCAGCTTCAATAACAACATTGGCTAAGTGTTTTATCTATTGATTTTTGTAAAGCAAATAATGAAACTGCCTAATGGGTTCAACTTGCCCATTGCCTAGACAAAGCTGATTTATCTACGCAGGGAATTGCAATAGAGAAAGTAATTCACGCAGAACCAGCTGTGTGGGAGACCCTAGTTTTATTGTTACTCAAATCAGTTTCCCCAGCATTCCAGATGGGGGGAAGCCGATGAACCAGGAGTCCTGATTGGTCAGGTCAGAGATGTCATTATAGGGAGCCGAAGGTGTCTCCTTGGGCTGAGTCAGTTTCTGGGTGGAGGTCACAAGATCGGATGAGTCAGTTTACCAATCTGGGTGGGGCCAACTGATCCATCAGGTCTGCAAAATATCTCAAGCACTGATCTTAGGAGCAGTTTACGTGGGGTCAGAATCTTGTAGGTTCCAGCTGCAGGACTCCTAAACCATAATGTGTGTGTGTTTTTTTTAATTTGAGACAGTCTCACTGCGTTGCCCAGGATGGAGACTGCAAACTCTGCCTCCCAGGTTCGAGCGATTCTCCTGTTCAGCCTCCCAAGCAGCTGGGATTACAGGCTTGCGCCACCATGCCCAGCCAATTTTTGTAGTTTTAGTAGAGACGAGGTTTCATCATATTGGCCAGGCTGGTCTCGAACTCTGGACCTCAAGTGATCCATCCGCTTTCGCCTCCCAAAATGTTGGGATTACAGGCGTGAGCCATTACGACCTACCCGTAAACCATAATTTCTAATCTTGGGAGTAATTTGTTAGTCCTACAAAGGCAGTCTAGTCCGCAGGCAAGGAGGTTTGTTTTGGGAAAGGGCTGTTATCATATTAGTTTTAAACTATAAACTAAGTTCCTCCCAAAGGTAGTTCAGCCTACACCCAGGAATGAACAAGGACAGCTTGAAGGTTAGAAGCAAGATGGAGTTGGTTAGGTCAGATCTCTTTGTCTCAGTTACAATTTTGCAATGACAATTTCAATATCATTTCATCTATTTTATATATGTTATCTGCTATTTAACACCTTATTATGGACCAGGTGCCTTGGCTCACTCCTGTAATCCCAGCACTTTGGGAGGCCGATGTGGGAGGATCACATGAGGTTAGTTCTTGACAAACCTGGCCAACTTGGTGAAACCCCATCTCTACTAAAAATATAAAAATTAGCTGGACCAGGCCTGGTGGTGCACGCCTGTAATCCCAGCTACTGGGGAGGCTGAGGTAGGAAAATCTCTTGAACCTGGGAGGCGGAGGTTGTAGTGAGCCGAGATCATGCCAGTACACTCCAGCCTGGTGACAGAGCGAGACTCCATCTCAAAAATAAAAACAAATTATGATGCCATCATTACTTTTATAACAAATAGTATTTTTTTAAAAAAAATTTAATATGATCCATTTTGGGTGACATGTTTCTTCAACATTGATTTTTATTTACTGCAAACAACACTGGTTGAGAATTTACAATGTACCAGATGCTGGTCTGTGCATTGGAAATACACCCAGAGAACAAAACACAAAATTTTTGCTTTCATGGAATTTACATTTGAGTCTGGAATAGACAGAAAATAAACTAGATATGTTTATGTAATATGTTAGATGGTGAGAAGGAAAAAAAAATAAAGCAAGACTAAGGAGTGTCATGGGAAGGTGAAATTTAGATAAGGCAACCAATGAAGACCCCACTAAGAAGATAATATTTCAGCAAAGAGCTGAAAGAGGTGAGGAAGCAACCTGTGAGGATGTGTTCAGGGAGAAGAGGAGGGAGACTGCTGAGGCACCATGGTGACTATGGGGAATGAGCAGGGGACAGGAGATGAAGGTGGAGAAAGGGCAGAATAATTTTCCCTTCAACTCCCACCTCTCACACAGGTTCTTAGTTGAAACAAACCCATGTAACAAAAGACAGATTCACAAATGAAAAACAAGCAGAAGTGTATTAACATATATATTACATGTACATGAATGACACCTAGGGAATGAGTACACATTGAGGTGGCTTTGAATTCCAGCTTTTGTGTAGTGTCTTCAACAAAGAACAGTAAATTTTTAGATAATTTAGAAGACAAAGGAGAAATACTTTGAGTCTCCAGGGGCAGCAATGTTGGGGAAAGCAAACAAATAGATAAAGGGTAGTTAGTAAACCTTGCTTTATAGAATCTTCTGGTGCATCACCAGGCCCATAAGAGTGAAAGCTCTTTTCTGTACTTCTTTTGTTCTCCCCGATAGTGTAAACCAAAAAGTGACTGAGCAGATCACTGATTCACAGGTTTATTTTTGCCAAGGTTGAAGATGCATGTGGGAGAAAGAAACACAAGTTACACAAAGTCTATGGCCTGTGAGGCCCAGGTGGGCAGATCACTTGAGGTCAGGAGTTCGAGACCAGTTTGGCCAACATGGCCAAACTCCATCTCTACTTAAAAAATACCAAAAAATTAGCCATGCATGGTTGCACGTGCCTGTAGTCCCAGCTGCTCTGAAGGCTGAGGCATGAGAATCGTTTGTACCTGGGAGGTGGAGGTTGCAGTGAGCCGAGATCATACCACTGCACTCCAGCCTGGGCGACAGAGTGAGACTCTGTCTCAAAAAAAAAAAAAAAAAAAAATTTAGTATATTAAACATTGTTCTATAGGGCTGTTACTGAGGAACCCCACCAGGGGTATGTTTATCCCTCCTACCCAAGCAGTCACATTGGTAGAAGCTGGGAAGGGGGTGTCTGCCCAAGTAACAGGGCAGAAGAAAGGTGGATCTAGAAGATGGGCCTAATAGAGTGTAGCAGGTACGAGTTGCAGGCAGAGTGAGAGAATAAGAAAAACCAATACCCTACGAGTGTTGCAATGTACAACGGAGGGGATAGCAAGGAACAGATTATCTGGAGTGAATGGTGTTTGTGTCTGGAGCAGGATTTGCTCAGCTTCCTGAGTTGTCTTCTTCAGCATAATGTCCGGGGCCTGTGTCGTCCGAGGTAGCCGCATCGTTTTGGGGCTGCGGGTCCTGCAGGGTCATTTCCTTTATTTTTGGTACTGGGTTGGGTTCCAGCCATGCCATGGTATGGTTTCATATGTCGCGCAGAAATCCAAAGAGGACCTGAGGGGGTGTGAACACAAGCATATCCTCTTCCCCACGTTAACAAATCATTTGGACCTCACCATAGCTTACTATTTACATCTTTCCATAAAAACTAAAGGTTTTATGTTTTGAAAGGTTTTTGCAAAGTGGTTTTCTATGGCTGATTGAAATTTATCGTTTACATTTAGGAAGTTAAGGGTAAATAAGTCTAAATTTAAGAAGTTAAGGGTAAATAAGCCTTGTGCTAGTAGTGTTGTAGGGTCCTTACTCATATTCCCCCTTTTCTGTTTTATGGCTTGTCCTTATATAGAAGGGGGTTCTTTTCCTGAGTTACTTTGGTCTTTACTATTGGGGCATTCCCGCTTCATATGACCTGGCTTTTCTCACTGAAAACAATTTGGATTTTTATCCCTTTTTACTTTTGGAGGCTTTAATGCCATAGCCAATATTCTGGCTTTGTGTGTTTCAGTCCCCACCAGCTGACATGCTCGTATGAGTTCCCCTACTGTAGCTGCTTTCCCTCTGACTGCTTGCATTGCTTGCTGGCAATCCACATTAACATTTTCATGGGCCAATTGCAACAATAAGATATCAGCGGCCTTGGCATGACTAATTTGTCTCTTAATTGCCTGGGTTAACTGATTGATAAATTCAACAAATGGCTCCTGACGACCTTGTGGAACATTTATAAAAGATCCCTGTTGAACTCTACCTTCGGGAATTTGGTCTCAGGCCCTGTGAGTGCACAAAGACAGTAGCGCATAGGCTTGAGGGACAAAATTTAATTGTTGTTGTACATTAACATAGGGACCCCTCCCCTGGAGCATAGCAGCAGATGTTCTGTCCTGCCAATTGATTCTGGTTAGCCTGTTGTTTGCACAATTCATTATATTCTGCCCTCTAGAGGAGGTATTGACGGGCCTCTAAAGTTGTTTTAGCTAGCACTGACGAGTCCCATGGAGTCAATATGGTAGTTATCTGCTATGACCTCAATTAATCCTCTTGTGAATGGGCTAGCAGGTCCATTTTCTCTAATGCTTTTCCTGATTTCCTTAAAAGTGTTGAAAGTAATAGGCTCATGTACCCAATTGGCCTGTTGATCTTCCATCACGGGACAAGCCAGGAGCTCCCCTTCTAATGCCGCTTGCCTAAGACAGGGTCCCATAACTGTAGTATATCTCTTGTCTTCTTCCCGATTTATTGGGGGAGGGGAATTAGGAAAAACCTCCGTCTCCTCTTTGGTATCTTTACCCGGGTAATGGCGGGGCTGAGGGAGGAGGAGGAGGCAGTAAGGTGGTTCTTCCTCCCCTCCTTTTTTAGGCTCTTCTGTGTAGAGCAGGGCCAAAGCAGCCCTAACTGAGGCCCATAACATTAAAGATGTTACTGGGACCTGTTGCCCTTGTACATGATGTTGTTTAAGATTTCTTCCCAATTGCTCCCAGAGCCCTAGGTCTAGTGTGCCTTCTTCTGGGAACCATGGGTTATGGAATACAACAGTTTGCATTACATCCCTTAATTGAGCCTCCGAAACCAAGTCTCCACTAGCTTTAAGCAGCTGTTTCAATGCTTTTATCTACTGTTGCTGTTGAGCTTATAACTGTTGTCCCATGATGAAACCCTAGCTTGAAAATCCCCTCGAACTTAGAAATCCCCAGTGGGGACCAATTACTTACTGAGCAGTCACTTTACTTTATTTTTGAGGGTTCAGTCCAGATCCGTTGCAGCATTCCTCACACAGGGCACCACTTGCCGGATCTGTCCCGCAGACCCTGGCTGACTGATGGATGAAAAGAGTACTCATACACAGCTATGCAGTGTGTAAGAGCAGCTAGGAGACTGCCTGGCTCAAGTGGCCAAAGTGCAGCCCCGAGAAGCTGGAGCTGCTTGCTTTTATTCAGTGCAGGCAGAATGCCGAAAGCCTGGGGCAAACACAATCTGTGGGTAATTAATATTTATTGTTCCCCTTTCAGGGAATGTCACACACACATGGATGTTCAAAGGTCAATTCCAGGATAACTTCAAACAAGCCTGATCAAGATAATTTCCCCTTGCTCCCTTGCACTTGCTCCTTACCCTCTGCCTCAAGGTTAGAGAACAGTTGCCTTCAGCTATTCTCTATTCAGCTATTGGTATTTCCAGGTGTTCCATCCTTATGCTTTGTGCTTGAATAAATTCTTTATATTCTTCAGTGTGCAAGAAGAAGGGCTTAAACAAAAACAAGAAAAATATATTCTGACCCTTTTGGTTATTTTTGTTTGATAAGTTGTTTTCTCCATGGGACAATGTTTTCTCCATGGGACATTATTTTCTCCATGGGACAATGTTTCATATCCTAGATAATAAGGACCATGTGTGGTTCACCTTTGTGGTTTGATTCAAGTAATGTGGGCATTTCAGATGTGAAAGGCTTTGAGGAACAACGCAGAGTACCTTGAAATGAGAAAGCTGAATTGTTTAAAGCAAAAGGTGTCTGGGTGTGGTGGCTCATGCCTGTAATCCCAGCACTTTGGGAGGCCAAGGCGGGAGGATCACCTGAGGTTGGGAGTTCAAGACCATCCGACCAACATGGAGAAACCCTGTCTCTACTAAAAATACAAAATCAGCCGGGCGTGGTGGTGCATGCCTGTAATCCCAGCTACTCGGGAGGCTGAGGCAGGATAATCACTTGAACCCTGGAGGCAGAGGTTTCAGTAAGCCATTGCACTCCAGCCTAGGCAACAAGAGTGAAACTCCGTCTCAGAATAATTAAATAAATAAATCAAGCAAGCAAGCAAGCAAGTAAGCAAAAGGCAAGGTTGAATCTTATTGGTGAGGGTCAGGGGGAGTCAATGCATAAAGAACATTGACACCAATAGGTATGTCTCCAATGTTGAGTTGAGAAAATCCAGGAAGATAGAGGACAGGACTAAGGCAGGTAGAATTGGAACTTCACCAGATTGCTGGCTAGAATGGATATTTAAAATAGCATAGCCAGACACAGTAGCTCACACCTGTAATCCTAGCACTTTGGGAGGCCAAGGCAGATGGATCACTTGAGACCAGGAGTTTGAGACCAGCCTAGGCAACATGGCAAAACACTGTCTCTACAAGAAGATATTAAAAAATTTGCTGGGCATGTTGTTGTGTGCCTGCGGTCCTAGCTACTTGGGAAGCTGAGGTGGGATCACCTGAGTCCAGGGATGTCGAAGCCGCAGTGAGCCGTGATCACACCACTGTACTCCAGCCTGGGTGACAGAGTGAGAGCGCGTCTCAAAAAACAAAACAGAAAAACAGAGTGCCATTGGACTTCAAACTCAGCCCAGTCTCATTCATGTTAGGCATTGAGTCTGACCATGTAGCCCTGACTTCACTTCTCAAGGTGTTTTTCTGATTTCCTAAGCCCTATGCTGATTGCAAACAGCTACATTTGAAGTCAGCACCGTCTGTTCATGTTAAAATGAACATTTGATTCTAGTTAGAGATGCATTGTTTTCTTATCTTCCTAACTGAAGCAATTCTTGCCAATGTTTACTTTTTTTTTTTTTTTTGAGACAGGGTCTCTCACTCTGTCACCCGGGCTGGAGTGCAGAGGTGCAATTTTGGCTCACTGCAACCTCCACCTCCCAGGTTCAAGTGATTCTCCTGCCTCAGCTTCCCGAGTAGCTGGGATAACTGGCACAGGCCATCATGCCCAGCTAATTTTTGTATTTTTAGTAGAGATGGGCTTTCACCATGTTGGCCAAGGCTGGTCTCGAAGTCCTGACAGATGATCCGCCTGCCTTGGCCTCCCATAGTGCTGGGATTACAGGTGTGAGCCACTGCACAGGCCTTCCCTTCCTTCAGGATTAAATGTAAACATGATAGCTGGAGCTGGAACAGGGATATATTCAGAAAGACAAAATTACAATGTCATGCGGAAAACTACTTTAATGCAATGATAGCCTCCAAATACGCTACCAGGGAGGCTGTTCCAGAGGCTATGAATAGAAAGTCTCATAGCCCAATGTAAGTTTCCTGAGCTCCACGGCTTATTTAATTTTATTGAATCAATTTGAAACATATAGCTAGAAACAAGCGGAAAGAGCTTTGGCAAGTGAACACATTTCAGATAGGTTGCAAATGACACAGTCTCACTACCTGAATCCTTGGTTATGCATGTCATATGTGTGAGGTTTCTCTCTCCCCCTTGCATATTTTCCCCACTGAGAGGGTGATTTCGAGAAACAGAGTTCATGATAAGCAAAGGAGTCAGCAGATGCAAATTATGTGGAGCCAACACATGCTTGCTCTATTGGTATACAGCCACTTATATTGCTCAATAGTGGCATACGGACCAGCCATGCCTTTTATATGCATGCTGTCTGTAGAGGGCCAATGAAACCAGCCAAAATGGATGTTAACAGTGGGCGGTCAATTTATGACCCCATAAATATTGAGTACTTTATAAATATGTGGTGTCTCATAAATATCCAGCAGTTTTTGGTTCTTTCATCTCTTCCTGTCTCTGAGTAGTGCACACACAAGTCCTACTGAATTTCTCTATGTCTAACACGTCTCACAGGCTACTGATCTATGACTGATTATGAATATAGGTTTTGAATTTTGTCTACATCTCACAGACTTCTTGTATAGGTAATACTTAACACTTCTTGTGAATTTCATCTGTCCCATTTGTTAGGTTGGTCCTCCATGGGAGAATTCAATAGCACAATATATTTGAGAGAATTCCAAATAATAAGAAACACATATATAGAGGACAAACACACATTTTATGTATATATGATATATATATATACACAGAGAGAGAGAGAAAAAAATTTTTTTTCTTTTCTGAGACGGAGTCTCGCTCTGTCGCCCAGGCTGGAGTGCAGTGGCACGATCTTGGCTCACTGCAACCTCCGACTCCAGGGTTCACGTCATTCTCCTGCCTGAGCCTCCCAAGTGGCTGGGACTACAGGCGCCTGCCACCACGCCCAGCTAATTTTTTCTATTTTTAGTAGAGACGGGGTTTCACTGTGTTAGCCAGGATGGTCTCAATCTCCTGACCTCGTGATCCGCCCGCCTCGGCCTCTCAAAGTGCTGGGATTACAGGCGTGAGCCACCACGCCCGGCCGTGAGAGAGGGAATTTCTTTTTATTTTATTTTTTTTTTTTTGAGACGGAGTCTGGCTCTGTCGCCCAGGCTGGAGTGCAGTGGCGCGATGTCTGCTCACTGCAAGCTCCGCCTCCCGGGTTCACGCCATTTTCCTGCCTCAGCCTCCCGAATAGCTGGGACTACAGGCGCCTGCCACTGCGCCCGGCTAATTTTTTTGTATTTTTAGTAGAGACAGGGTTTCACTGTGTTAGCCAGGATGGTCTCGATCTCCTGACCTCGTGATCCGCCCGCCTCGGCCTCCCAAAGTGCTGGGATTACAGGCGTGAGCCACCGCGCCCGGCCGTGAGAGGGAATTTCTAAGGATATTCGAACTCCCATGTCTGGGCTGTATTAGCTTTGTGTGAGGGAAAAGTAGACTTTCATTTTTATTAACTAGTAGCTATTTTAAATTGTTACTTCCAGAGGTATCAAATACTAACTCACACAGGTGGACATTAAAAAAACCTTTTATTAAAAAATTATTTGCATAAATATACAATATTTGCTGTCTTATAGTATTACTTTCTATATTTCAGTGAGGTTGTACATTTTGCTAAAGCACTTCTATGAAATCCTTGTAAACCACTGATGAGACATGGCCAGATGAGAATATAAATGGGTTGCCGCTATTTGTAACCATAGTTCCATCAATATAGACTTAAACTCTGTGCTCTCTCCCTTCCTCTGTCATGGCTCTCTTGTGCTCTCCCCACCCCTCCTCCCTGTCCACTAGGGGAGGAGGCAAGAATGTCTACTTTTGAATTCCATGCTGCTGGCTCCTCTTCTTCTGCCATCTCTTTTGCTCCACCCTCCCTCCAGAACTGCCTCCAGGAACTTGCAAGTTTTCAAGATTATGTTAATTCACCTTTTGGCAATTTAAATTCAGTCCCATCAAAAGCCAGTTAAAAGAAAAACGTGACCTTCAGACTTATGTTTCTTTCTTCAGTTTGTGAGTTTATTGTACAAATATCCACTTTAGATTTCAATCCAGGTAAAGGACAGGGATAGTTTCTCTTTCTCACTGCTCTTTACTAAGTATTTTCTGTAATTTAATAGGTTCTCAATAAATGAATAAATTACTAGTCCAACCACCAGATACTTTTGAGGAAAAACTGAACGTACCTCTCAGATATAGGCTCTTAAAATAATCTTCCCTTTCCTCCTGCTACCCCCACATTTTATGAGCCAAGAGAAATGCCCATGAGGGTGGAGGAATGTGGGAATTTCAGTCTATATTACCCTACCATTAAAATCAGTAATCTTGGTATTTAAAAAACCCACAGCAGGAGTTGTATACATAGTTTTGGTGATTCCTGTTAGCGTTTTCAAGTTAAGACTGCCTGAGCCTGGCCTTTTTGCTGACTGCCAACCAACATTACCTAAAAACAAAGACACATTGTTGCCAGGACCTTTACTATTTATATTCTCTGCTCTTCCTTGTCTTAACAAATCTTAAGTTTTTCAAAGACAGCTAAAAGCCCTCATACTACTTGCCGAATAACTAAAGGTTTATTCCATGGCATTTTTTTTTTCATTTCCATAAAGTTTGTCTCCTAATCCTTATCTATTAAGAAATTTAAATTTTTCTTAGGTACTTGGTAAACTACAATATCCCAGTTGACATTAACTTCCACGAGACTCCTACAAAGACCACATTATGCTATCTAGAGTGGGTTATTATAGGCACTAAATGTACTTTCAACTCATTTTGAATACTCAAACTTACCAGCTCTAGACTGGTGGACGTGTTGCTCCAAATCGATTGCATTTTAAGTTGCAAACTTAGTTTTTGGTTCCTAAACAAGAATGCCCACTTTTCCTGCTGTGTCAAATTATCTGCTCAGTAATACAAGGCAAGGCCGAGGTGGGAAAACTTGCTTGAGTTTCAGACCAGCCTGAACAATGTAGTTATACCCCACCTTTATAAAGACAAATAAGCTCTAAAAGCTTAGTGTTTGTCAAACGCACAGAATAAACAGGTGATGTAGGAAAATTTTACCTGTATTGGCGACACTTCTGCCATAGAATACAGCAGCACCCAGCATTAAAACTCTTAATTGAAATCATTAAGTGGCTCTGAAAAGAGCCTTTGGGTTTGAACATGCGTCCATTTACTTGGAGCTGGTGTACTTGGTGACGGCCTTAGTGCCCTCGGACACGGCGTGCTTGGCCAGTTCCCCAGGCAGCAGCAGGCGCACGGCCGTCTGGATCTCCCTGGAGGTGATGGTCGAACGCTTGTTGTAATGAGCCAGGCGGGAAGCCTCGCCGGCGATGCGCTCGAAGATATCGTTGACAAAGGAATTCATGATCCCCATGGCTTTGGAGGAGATGCCGGTGTCGGGGTGGACCTGCTTCAGCACCTTGTAAACGTATACGGAGTAGCTCTCCTTGCGGCTGCGTTTACGCTTCTTGCCGTCCTTCTTCTGCGCCTTGGTCACCGCCTTCTTGGAGCCCTTCTTCGGGGCGGGAGCGGACTTAGCTGGGTCAGGCATTGCAACAAGATAAAGGAGTAAGAATACACCCTAAAGTGGAGGCTCAACAGCACAGCTGGCCGTTTTTGTAGGTCTTTTATGCAAATAGGTGCTTAATCATTCTGAATCCCTGATTGGACCAAATCAGCCAATAAAAAAGTTAAATTCAAGTCTACTTTTTGATTGGATATTTATGCGAAACCTACCCTAAATCCTTTTCTACACCACCCGGGGGAAAAAAACGTAGTTTTTCATTCAAAACATTAGAAAAACTAATGCCTTGCCAGTAACATCTAGCTATAAGTTCTGTCTCCTTAGGTGCGAATTTAAACAAAGACGGAAATTATGTTTCTAGTTTCCTACCAAATTGCAGCTTCCGGATTTAAAATTATCTATGAATAACTAATTCTAAAATGGAAATTAGCTAAAGATTTACGTGTTTCCAGAATTATACTTTTGGCTTTCTTTTATAATCTGATCAAGGTCATTAGCATTCTTACATAAAAATTTAAGCTTTTTCAGTAATCAAAGGATGAACACATCTCAGGAGCGATGGGATTTTAATATCCCCTAGGAACGGAGTGTCTGGAAGTGAAACCAGTGTTTGTTGAAAGGTTCAGAATATATGAAATAGGGTACTTATATTAAAAATAAAATATTTCTTCAAAGTAAGAATTTTTAAAAAAATATAAAGGAGAAATTGAGCTGGACCAATCACTTTCAAACGCGGTATTTTTGAAATCGCTCCGGAACTGCAGAACGTTCATTTCCGTCTGTCAAACATAATCCCAAACAAGCTGATTAAAATAAAATCAATGAAGGTACGTAATACAGGTAGTCACATAAAACATAATAAAATGTAAGGAACTAGGGAAAAAAGCATTTAGATAGGTTAAGATTTTCTAAAATGAGACCTAGTAGCTGATCACAAGTCCTATCACACTACATAATTCAGGGCGCGAAACTGGAAGATTCGGACCAATCAGAAGGACTTTGCCTTTATAAATAGGAGTAAGAACAACTGTTTGTTCAGTTGTGACCGTTGCTTGAAACCCATTCCCATGGCACGCACGAAGCAAACAGCTCGTAAGTCCACTGGCGGCAAAGCCCCGCGCAAGCAGCTGGCCACTAAGGCGGCTCGCAAGAGCGCGCCAGCCACCGGTGGCGTGAAGAAGCCCCACCGCTACCGGCCTGGTACTGTCGCCCTCCGTGAAATCCGCCGCTATCAGAAATCGACTGAGCTACTGATTCGCAAGTTGCCATTCCAGCGTCTGGTACGTGAGATCGCGCAGGACTTCAAGACCGACTTGCGCTTCCAGAGCTCGGCTGTGATGGCGCTGCAGGAGGCCTGCGAGGCTTACCTGGTGGGGCTCTTTGAGGACACCAACCTGTGTGCTATCCACGCCAAGCGAGTGACTATCATGCCCAAGGACATCCAGCTCGCTCGCCGCATTCGCGGAGAGAGGGCATAAGTTGTACTTAGGGTGTGCGCCAACTTAAACCAAAGGCTCTTTTCAGAGCCACCAACAATTTCAGTTGAAAGCGCCGTAGCACTAGGGAGTAACGTCTCCTAAAACAAGGAGGGTGGAGGGTTAGGGGATGGGGGCAGGGCCGGTGGCTCGTCTAAACTAGGCTTTTGTCTCTTGGCCATTGTCTTCAAAATGGCCGGTAGTGGCCGCTCACGCCTTGTAATCCCAGTACTGTGGGAGCCCGAGGAGGGCGAGTTACTCATACAAAGGTCAGGAATTCGAGACTAGTCTGGCTAACATGGTGAAACCTCGTCTTCACTAAAAGTACAAAACCAAAAAACAAAAATACGGGCGTGGTGGCGCCCTCCTGCAGTCCCAGCTATATCGGGGGCTGAGGAAGGAGAATCGCCTGGACCTGGGAGGCAGCCGTTGCAGTAAGCCGAGATCGCGCCACTCCACTCCTCCGTGGGTGACAGCGAAACCCTGTCTCAAAACAACAGAAAAGAAAATGGTTGTGTGCTGAGGCAAAACCAAAACTACAGGGACAAAGGAAACAACTTGTTGACAAAAATGTACGAAAGCTTTATTTGTGACATTATGGGGAGTTAAGTCATTATTCTTTTTGGCTTGCCCTGAGAGTTCATTTGAGACATCAACAGGAGAAACGGATACAAGTTAATATAATACAAATTTTACGTGGCATGGGAGCCTTCCAATTAAAACCCCGAGGTGCATGTGGAGCTGTACACTATGCTCAGGGAAAACGGGGTTCAAGGAAATATTGCAACTTTTTTTTTTTTTTTTTGAGACGGAGTTTCGCTCTTGTCAGCCAGGATGGAGTGCAGTGGCGCAATGCGGGATCCCGGCTCACTGGGACCTCCGCCTCCCGGGTTCAAGCGATTCTCCTGCCTCAGCCTCCCGAGTAGCTGGGATCACAGGCGTGTGCCACCACGCCCGGCTAATTTTGTAGCTCTGGCAGAGAGGGGGGTTTCACCATGTTAACTATGATTGGTCTGGAACTCCTGACCTCAGGTGATGTGACTCCTTGGCCTCCCAAAGTGCTAGGATTACAGTCGTAATCCACCGTGCCCAGCGCAATTTCTTGTTATTCTAGTTATTTAATCAGTCTGGCCAACATGGAGAAACCCTGTCTACTATAAATACAAAAAATTAGCCGGACGTGGTAGCAGGCAACTGTAATCCCAGCGACTAGGGAGGCTGAGGCAGAAGAATCACTTGAACCTGGGAGGTGGAGGTTGCAGTGAGCCGAGATCGTGCCACTGCACTCCAGCCTGGGCTACAGAGTGAGACCCCGCCTCAAAAAAAAAAAAAAAAAAAAAAAAAAAAAATCTAATTATTTCAAAATAATGTAGAAATAGGCTGTGATGTGATTGCTGCTTTTATTGCTTGGAATTCCATGGTTTATCAAGTTTGTTTGTTTGTTTGCTTTGCTTTCCCCACAAATAGTTGTTTGCACTCTTGGCTTTTTGTTGTGGTGACGTGCTCATTAGGCCATAATTCATTTATGCAGTTACATGATTTTTTAGATATTGCTGACCCTGCTTCAAAAACCCATGATCTTTAGGACTGTGTGTTTGGTGCATCGTAACTGCACAATAAAAAATCCACTGTTATTTTGAACATTCTATTTTAGAGACATCATTTATTTCCACTAAAATGCTCTCGTTTAACTAGCTCTGCAAGTATTTAGTAATGTAAAAATTTAGTGGTGCTTATGTCTTTATTTTGGCTTGTGTGCAAATTCCCCTTTTCTCCTATTAACATTTATGACAGCTTTCCCTGAGTTTCCAGTTGTATCAACCCCAGAAGACAGTCACCCCCTGTACCTTCTGTCCTCCACATGAGAAGAACAGGGCATGGAGCCTCTGGCAATTTACACTATCTTTTTTCTGGGCAATTCTTCATTGCTTAATTGTATAGTGCTTAATATAAGTGATAGCACACTGAATGTATTAGTGTTGCAAAGGCAATGTTTTAAAATCCTTCGGTGTGCTTTACCTCTGCATTATTATTTTGTCTGTAAAAAATAGGCTGTGGCAATAAGAATTCGTTTACCAACTGGCCGGTGAGGTGGCTCACGCCTGTAATCCCAGCATTTTGGGAGGCCAAGGCGGGCGGATCACCTGAGGGCAGGAGTTGGAGACCAGCCTGGCCAAAGTGAAATCCGGTCTCTACTAAAATACAAAAATGAGCCGGGAGTGGTGGCACATACCTGTAATTCCAGCTACTTGGGAGGCCGAGGTAGGAGAATAGCTTGAACCCAGAAGGTGGAGGTTGCAGTGGGCAGAGATTGCGCCATTGCACTCCAGCCTGGGGAACAAGAGCGAAACTCCGTATTTAAAAAAAAAAATCATTTACTAACTATATGCCAGTGTTTTGCTTAAAGTAACTCAATTATTAACAAGTATTTACCCTTTTTACAGATAGGGCCATTGAAACTCAGATTAACATGTCTAATATCGGTGAGAGAGCAGTCACTCACAGATTCGAAACCAAAAACCAGGCTACTTCTCTTTAGCAGGGCGTCTTGGCAATATGATTAGGAATTCCTTTATGTCTTGGAATTTGGGCTTGTTTCAACTTCAGCATGGTACATGCTCTACTATACAGGGAAGGAGTAAATCTTTTTTTTTTTTTTTTTTTTTTTTTTCTTTTTTGAGACGGGCTTCGCTGTTGCCCAGGCTAGAGTGCAGTGACGTGATCTCGGCTCACTGCAGGCTCCGCCCCATGGGGTTCATGCCATTCTTCTGCCTCAGCCTCCTGCATAGCTGGGACTACAGGCACCCGCCACCTCGCCCTGCTAATTTTTTGTATTTTTAGTAGAGACAGGGTTTCACCGTGTTAGCCAGGATGGTCTCGATCTCCTGAGCTCGTGATCCGCCCGCCTCGGCCTCCAAAAGTGCTGGGATTACAGGCGTGAGCCACCGCGCCCGGCCAGGAGTAAATCTTTAAACACATACAGACATCAAAAATCGAGATACTTTCCTCTAGGTACATGTTTGACACTTTCGTTTAGAGATCCTTATTCTCTAAATGCCAGCAAATCTCCCTACTACAGGAGGATTTCTTATGTCTTGTTATTACTAGAAGTAGATGAGCGGGGACTGAATACGTTTTCCCGCCTTTCCTGGTCTTTCAGTTTTCAAAAAGGTCTACTCCACCGTTATATAAAAGGCTGCGGAAAGCGAGTAATCGTTTTGTTTAGAGATAGTTCTGACTTGTTTATCATGTCTGGTCGGGGCAAGGGCGGAAAAGGCCTTGGGAAAGGCGGTGCCAAGTGCCATCGCAAGGTACTGAGCCATAACATTCAGGGCATTACCAAGTCCACTATCCTGCGCTTGGCCCGGCATGGCAGTGTCAAGCGCATCTCGGGCCTCATTTATGAGGAGACCCGCCGGGTGTTCAAGGTGTTCCTGGAAAATGTGATCTGGTACGCCGTGACCAACACGGAGCACGCCAAGCGCAAGACGGTCACCGCCATGGCCGTGGTCTACGTGCTCAAACGCCAGGGACGAACCCTGTAAGGCTTTGGCGGTTAAGTGAGGCCAGGCCTTTCCTTGCAATATCGTTAATGGCCCTTTTCAGGGCCGCGTACGTTTTCTTCCGAAGGGCTCACGTTTGACATTGTGGAAACTTAACTAACGCACTCAGCAATATTGTGTGTTTTATTGCTGTAGGTGCCCAAAAGCTGTTAAGTGTATAATGCTGTAAAGTATAAATTTACGCCAAGGCTGACATACAACATGGAATACAGGTGGTAAGTTAATCATGTGTTCAGAGATTAGAAATCTGGTGGGCTGGCTGAGGACATCAACGGCTACATCGTCACTTAAAAGCTCTCAAAATGTGGTTATGGTAGTGTGTTTTTCTCCTTACTGTTAGGATTACCCTCCGTAATTAAAATTGTAGTTTTAGTGCCAAGATAACCCGACTTTTATATTCTGCTTAATAAGCAATTTCAATAACCAGAGAATACACAATAATTAGCACAAACTTGCCAGGTGCCGTTCTGACAAATGTGTCTGAGGTGGAGGGACTGGCCCCCTTGCTAGTTCAATGATCTAATTTAGCAGCACTAAAAGAAGTTTACCTGTTTTGTGCCTTTGCTTGTGATCCATCGTAAATATAGAAACACCTTGATAAGGTGTAACTGCAATAATTCGTGTCTCAATTTACTGTTTATGCAAGTACAGGGGTCAAAGAGCCAATTAAACATCTCAAGAGGGGGAAAAAACCTTCCAGAATGTGGAACATTTGGGACAATTGCTTTGTTCAAAAAGCCACCGACAAAAATTGGAGGACTTTAAGTTTGAAGGAGATTAAAGTAACATAGCAACTAAATGTATTAATTGCATTCTGTGTCTAAAGTTTTGAAGGGCATTTTGGAGATAATCAAGCAAACTTGAACGTGAACTGGATAACAGGTCATTTTAGTAAGTTTTTAAAGAAAGGTTTGATATATTGAGATTACATGGAATTTCCCTTATTGTTAGGGGTTAGATGCTGAAGTGTGTAGGTGTAAATTCTCATGAGTCTGTCATTTACTTTTGGATGGTGGTAAAATCCACTCTATTGAATCTAGGTAGTGGATGACTGATAAACCCATCTTTTGTTATGTTTTATTCTGAATATTTTTATAATAAAAATTTGGGAAAAATTAACATAATAAACTGTTACAAACTCTGGTGCCATCACGGGAG
Organism: Gorilla gorilla gorilla; assembly: GCF_029281585.2. Taxonomy (NCBI): domain Eukaryota; kingdom Metazoa; phylum Chordata; class Mammalia; order Primates; family Hominidae; genus Gorilla; species Gorilla gorilla. The sequence goes on along the minus strand of NC_073229.2, from coordinate 43,930,135 downwards.
AGGTCTCTGAACAGGTAAGTGTAAAAGACCTGTCTGCAGAGAGAGGATGCAAGTAGCAGGACACTGAGCTGCATGACACTTGTCATATGCAGGCACATTTATTCCTCTTGCTCTCACTCTGATCAGCTGTTAGCCAGAGGGGAGGGACATGGGAACAGGGCATTTCAGGTACTGTTGGGAGAGGGTAGGTCTCCACTAGTGTGAAGACACAAGGGGCAATAAGTAGTTTGATGCCATGGAGACTGGGAATACATATATGACCAAAGATGCATGCCTGGCAGTTGCCTGATTGAGGAGGGCCTCCTCTTGCAAATTGAGAAACTGACAACCTTATGCTGTTGGAAGCATGTTAACGAGATGTGACATGGAGAAACTTGCATTTAAGTTACATCAATTCTTTTGGATATTATGGCCATAAACTTTGTGCTGTGTAGTGAAAATATTGGGTTCTGCTAAAGTCAAGACAGGAAACAAGTAGCCTACTCACGTGGGATAATTGGAGGAGGGTTTCTTAAAGAAATTATTTGCAAATTAAGGGCAGGATACAGAAAACTAAAAAAGTAGTGCCTCCATCCAGGTCTAGTAAGGATCACTTATAACCCCGAAGGGGCATGGGAAGCAATTGCTATAGCTGCAGAGAGAGGGATCCCTGGTCTGGAGAGATGCTGCTAACAGCCAATGAAAGGGAAACTGGGGAATAAATACCTCATCTCATTTTCCTCCTTTCCTCCAGTCTCCTGCGTGGGATTTCCACTGGCTGAGTACTTCCAGAAGGTGGAGGTCTGGGTAGCATATTGGTCAGAACCATACAGTTAGTCTCCCAAAGCCCAGGGCTTGGAGGAGAAAGTGGAAATAAGTCTAGAGGTCGGACTGGAAGACACTTTATGAGGAAATGACACCACTTACATGTTTCATAAAATAAATGTCGTGAACAGTTCTGTGTTTCTATTACATGTGTGTTTTTTTTTTTCTTTTTGGCCAATCCTTTGCCTTGCCACTGGAAACAGCTTGTAGAGACGGTGTCAAAGTTTAAATTTTCTGTAAACCACACAGGATCTACAGACTCTTATATAAGAAAAACTTTATATACTTAATTCCACAGAATTAAATATTTACTTTCTCAATCTATGAGTTTTTACCTTACAATGTTGTATGTTTGATTTGTACTATTTCGCTTTCATAGGGGAAAATGAAACGACACAATAATCATTGTTTAACAACAACAAACACATGAAGCAGAACACAACAAAACTTTTTCAAAATAGATTTTAATGCAAGAGTCAGTCTAGAATTTAAAAACCCTTTCTAGGATACACATTTTCTCATTGTTATTTATTTTTTCTGTCAAAGCCAAGCTTTTTACCTTTCAGGGTTTCTCCACTCTATTCTGGCAAACGACATTCCAGAAATTGCCATAATTTTCTATGGCCCTGTAAAGTATGACATAGTGTTTAAACAGTGAATTGTAGCCAAAATGACTGGCTTAAATATCACTGCTCTTGTGTGAAGTCACACATAGATTGGGAGCCACGCCAAGGATGTTCTGGGCCAGAGGACATGCAAGTGGAAAATCTCAAGGTGAGAAAAGCTTTATGTGTTTCAGGAAACAAAGGGCAACCAGTGTGGCTCCTTCCTCTGTTTACAAAAGGCATCACACTCCATTACCCTTATCACTTCTCTGACTCTGACTCTCCTGGCTTCTACTTATAAGGATCCTTGTGATTACAGTGGCACCACTCAGGTAATCCAGAATCATCCAATCTCAAAAGCCTTAATTTAATAACATTGGAAAGTTACTTTTACCATTTAAGGAAACATATTCGCAGCTTTTGGGATTAAGATGCGGGCATCTGGGGGGGAGGCATTATTGCTACCAGAAGTATAGTAAGGCATAAAACCTTTCAATAGTGTTGTAAAACGACTCCGAATTCCTAAAATACACAAAAGTCCATTAGAAAATAGTTAAAACCCTTTTTGTTTGAAACTCTGAATTCTTAGTTGCCAGCTGACTGGTAATCGCACATTAACTGTGATGTTTAAAGGGATATTGAATAGATATTAGCATTCTTGGGAGGGCTGTAGAACCACGCCTGATGACACTTCCAGGGACAAACTCCAAAGCTGTGCTGCAGAACTAGTCAGGTGCTGGTGTGTCACACCTGTTATTTCTGAATCAGAACTTGACTCACCTGTAACCTATGGCTGCTGCTACTACCAAAAGTTGGCCCATCTGACATCTGTCACAGCAGAAACAGAAGCTTTAGGCAGTCTCTTCTCTCCTGGGTCCCATTTTTGAAGAGAAGTCTTTTAAACCTGTGACTCATTGGTGAAGCCTAGGTTACATATCTGCATTCCAGCTGCAAATGAGGCTGAGTATTGAAGTTCTGAAACCCAGGGAAGTGAGGCAATGTCCTAACCTGAGAATTTGACAAATATATACATTAAATAAATGGACCAGTATTTTTTGAAACTTTTCTCCTTCAAGTTCCAAAGTAAAACCAAAAGTACATCTATTTGAAACTAAAATTTTATGACACAATATTTTTACTTACTAAATGGGATACTTTGATAATTTCTAGTTGTTATATTGGATTCTATTTACGTTTTATATGCTGGTTGGGACCCACTAAATTATTTTCATTACCCGTGAATGGATCTCAATCTGCATTTTAAAAAGTCTGTAATATAAATTATTGGCAGCCATGAATATTGACATTTGTGTAAAGGTGAATAGAGAAGATGGTTCTGTGGGAGTAGAGATATTGCTTAATTAAAGGGGAATGATTCTTATAACGGTATATTGGTGATGGCCCAGATAGCTGTATTTCATTGATTCCTTCAGTCATTGTACAAACATTTATGAACTAAATACTACGTCCTGAGGATACTAAATTAAAGACATTGTTCAAGGCCTGAAAATATCTTGGGAAGAGGGCAAGAATTACTGCCAACTATTTAAGTGTGCAGTAGCTCCTAAGTCATATAGGGAATTCTGAAGTAGGACTAGGGACATGTGTAGAGTGTGCTTCGTGAATTGTAAGGAAACCCCAGATATTGATTTTGCCCATAGGAATCAGGTAAAGGCTTCTTGAAGAGGAAACCCCAAGTTGAAGAATATTTGTGGAACAGTGTATGTAATGAATTACCATTGACAAAAAAAGAACAGATGAGAAGCCACTTCTTCGGTATGGTGAAAAAATGAAAACGTTAGGAGGCAGGATCGCGGGTGATAACCGGGTAGGTTGACAAAGCACAAGGAGAAACACTTTAGGTTATAAATTACTAGTACTTGAGAAATAAAGCAGTAAAATTATCAATGACCTGAAATCACAGTAAGTGCCCCAACAAAGAATTCACTGGGTAAGACGAAAACTTGGGCTTTTTTTTTTTCTTTTTGAGATGGAGCCTTGTTCTGTGCCCCAGGCCTGGAGTGCAGTGGCGCGACCTCGGCTCACTGCAACCTCAGTCTCCCGGGTTCAAGCAATTCTCCTGCCTCAGCCTCCCGAGTAGCTGGGACTACAGGCGCGTGCCACCACGTCTACGTCTAATTTTTGTATTTTTAGTAGAGACGAGGTTTTGCAGTGCTAGCCAGGCTGGTCTCGAACTCGTTGAGCTCAAGTGATCCACCCACCTCGGCCTCCCAAGGTGCTGGAATTACAGATGGGATTGCAGACACGAGCCACCGAGCCCGTCCAAACTTGACTTTTTTTTTTTTTTCGAGGCATGGTCTCTGTCGCCCAGGCAGGAGTGGAGTGGCACCATCTCAGCTCACTGAAATCTCCGCCTCCCGTGCTCAAGCGATTCTCCTGCCTCAGCCCTTGCAGATTAGCTGCGACGGCAGGCGTCCGCCACAACGCCAGGCTAACTTTCCTATTTAACATTTTTAGTTGAGACGGAGTTTCACCATTTTGGTTGCCCAGGCTAGTCTCGAACTCCTGAGCTCTAGTAATCCGCCCGCCGTGGTCTCCCAAGGTGCTGTGATTGCAGGCCTGAGGCACCGCGCCCGGACACAAGTGGTGGATTAAGTTTACCAGTAATTGATCTGTCCACAGCCGCCCTTAGATTACTCAGGTTCTATGGCTAATAAATAACACTAAGGCCGGGAACGGTGGCTCACGCCTGCAATCCCTGCACTTTGGGAGGCCAAGAAGGGCGGATCACCTGAGGTCGGGAGTTCGAGACCAGCCAGACCAACACAGAAAAGCCCCGTCTGTACTAAAAATAAAAAATTAGCCAAGCGTGGTGGCGCATGCCTGTAACCCGTTACTTGGAAGGTTGAGGCAGGGGAACCGCTTAAACCCGGGAGGGGGTGGTTGCGGTGAGCCGAGATTGCGCCATTGCACTACAGCCTGGACAAGAGCAACTCCGTCTCAAAAACTAAACATGTAATGCTAGTGTAGTTAAATCCCAGCCACCTAACATAGGAGTAGTTAAATTTTAGAAACCTGGGAATAAAACACATCACATACGTCATAAAAGACTGCTGGTATTCCTAAACCATTTCCACCATCTTTTCCTGTGAATGTTTGCGATCGAAATACCTGAACAAGTTTCTAATGTTTCGCCTTCCCTTTCTCCTTAGCACATCCGCCATCTTGGGAGGATCGCTAAAAACGGCTCGGTTTAACTCAGCTAGAATCCCAAGTTTACAAATCGAAACCCAAGTCGTCATCAGTTACAGACCTTCGTGTGACGAAGAAGGCGGCCCTGAAAAGGGCCTTTTATGGGTAAGCTGTTAAATAAAAAGCCGGGGTGAGGCTCAGCCACCAAAGCCGTACAGAGTGCGTCCCTGGCGCTTGAGCGCGTAGACAACATCCATTGCAGTGACTGTCTTACGCTTGGCGTGCTCCGTGTAGGTTACGGCGTCCCGTATCACATTCTCCAGGAACACCTTAAGAACACCGCGGGTCTCCTCATAAATGAGGCCCGAAATGCGTTTCACGCCGCCGCGTCGGGCCAAGCGACGAATGGCGGGCTTCGTGATGCCCTGGATGTTGTCACGCAGCACTTTGCGATGGCGCTTGGCGCCTCCCTTTCCTAAACCTTTACCACCTTTGCCTCTACCAGACATAATCGAAAAACAAACAACTCTTAGTCTGCAACTTTGCTACACACTGAAGCCCCTTATATATCAATTATGCGGACCTTTTTGGAGACTGAATTGGAGGGGCGGGAACCAAACCTCTGTCTCCGCCTTTTCCGTAACTTACTGGGCGTCCCCTACACTATTGCCTTGGGAAGGAAAGGGGGCGGTGAGGGTAGGGGAAATGCAAGTTGATTTGACTCCTTCATGTTTCCTTGTTTGGGTCTTTAGTGTAGGTTTCTGTGTCTTCTAGTCCAGTGCCTGTGGGCTCTCGAACTGATAATGTCTGTCTCCTAAAATCCTTATTATTTGCAAAAAGGAGGCAGTAACGCTACACTTGTCTACCGAATGGATAGACAAGAGAATAAAATTATTATTTCTTTTGAAACAGTTTTGCTCTGTCCCCCAGGCTGGAGTGCAGTGGCGTGATCTCGGCTCACTGCAACCTCCGCCTCTCGGGTTCGAGCGATTCTTCTGCCTCAGCCCCTGCAGTAGCTGCGACTACAGGCGCGCGTCACCACGCCCGGCTAATTTTTGTATTTTTAGTAGAGATGGGGTTTCGCCATGTTGGTCAGGCTGGTTTTGAACTCCTGACCTCTGGTGATCCACCCGTCTTGGCCTCCCAAAATGCTGGGATTACAGGCGCCTAGCTTTAATTTTTAAATGTGAAGATTCTTTAAAAATGTATTTTTACTAATTTTTTTTTTTTGATACGGGGTCTCACTCTGTTGCCCAGGCTGGAGTGCAGTGGCGCTATCTCGGCTCACTGCAACCTCCGCCTTCTGGGTTCAAGCGATTCTCATGCCTCAGCCTCACGAGTAGCTGTGATTTCAGGCACGCGTCGCCACACCTGGGTAATTTTTGTATTTTCTTAGTAAAGACGGGGTTTCGCCATGTTGGCCAGGGTGGTCTTGAACTCCTGACTTCAGGTGATCCACCCACCTTGGCCTCACAAAGTGCTGGGATTACAGGCGTGAGCCACCACGCCCGGCCATTTTTATTAATTCTTAAAATGTAGCAATACTTCTTAAATTTGGCCAATCATGAGACTTAGCGTTTGGCAGAGACATATACATTCACATCGTTTTTGGCATTCCTAATAAAGACCTCTAGTAAGGGAAACCAATATTAATTGCAGTTTCATTCTTAGTTTTTCAATGTATAATGCATATCTGAGGTGTAAAGATAAGGAACCCCAGGCTTGAAGACATCCTCTAATAAATGGCATCGTATTCTTGGCTCGATTCTGGAGTCTCACTACCTTGCTACCTACCACTGCTTTCATGCCACTAAAGCATACATGGTAAATCATGGCGAATAAAGGTTTGTAAATTAACAAAAATAATACTAATAAATTCTGTGAAATACTGCCCTAATAAAAGATTCCGGAAGAAATGTTCTACACACAGATCACAGGGTATGTGTAGTAGAAAAATTCAACATTAACTCTTACAGTCTACTGCTTCACATTCATTGCCTCCTATATACTGCAGGGGTAACTTAAAAATCCCTTCTCTGCTGGTGCGTAAAAGCAGTGAGAAGATTATTCATTTTGTGGAGTTAAGAGTCTACTTAAATTTTGGCTTAGGTTCAGTTACCTGTAGGAATAGACACAAGGATCTCAAGTGCTCTCCTTTTTGAGGTAGGCACCAAACAAGCATCATTCATTCATTCAACAATTTAATGTCCACTACATGCCAAGAATAGTGTACAAATACCAGGTTTACAAAGATAATCACACTTATTCTCTTAAAGAACTCAAAAGTTTAGTAAAGGGAAAAGTACACTCAGGGTTAGGGGGCAGATATCAGACCAGCATACTTCTACTTACTGTCAGGTATTTAAGGGCGGAGCAGCCATATCCTAGCTATACTGGCATCACTCTGAAGCTTGTTAGACATACAGAATTTCGGGCCCAACCCCAAATCAATGGAATTGATATTGCATTTTTAATGAGATCTCTAAGTGGGTGGTAGGTATGCTCTTCCAAGTTTGAGAATAATTGTTTTAAAGCTCTGCTGTCCTATATTAGCCACTAGCAACATGTGCTCATTTTTATTTAAATTAATTTAAATTAAAAATTAATTTGTAAGCTTACTCTAGCCACATTACGGTACTCAGTAGCCACATATGGTTAGTGGCTACCTATTGGACAGTGTTAATACAGAATATTTTTATCATCGCAGAAAGTTTTATTGGGCTCTATCTGTGATAAGGGGGTTTCTTCTGAAGAGCTTCTAATCCAGTCTAGAAGGGAGGAGGGAGTTTGGTGGATGCCTGAGACATGTAAAGAGAAAATTGTAAGTTTGAGTATAGTAGTGGCCTTCTTAGGAAATAAAATTAACACAATACTGTTGTACTTGAAGAGGAATTTCAAGGAGCCAGTGTCCTCAGGTAAGACTACCTCATAGACGGTTACAATCGATGTGATTTCTCATGGACTTTTTGAACACGTTTGATTCTAACACAAAGCTTTATTTTCTATAATAGTCTATATATGTTTTTGCCCCTTTTAATATTTATTCTACATAGTTTCTTTTTTTTTTTTTGGAAATCTTTAAAATCTGAATTGTGTGATGCTTAAGCACAGTGTCACTGGATTGATCTATTGAATACTACCTACAACTCTCATAGTCATTTACTATGGTGGTGGTGGTGGGGATGGGGGAGTTAACACAAAATGAAGAGAACACTGGGCCTTAAGTTAGATAGCTATCACTTATCTAACTAGTTTTTCCTAGCTACTTTTTGCATCTATAAAATAAATGGTTCTAACCTCAGTGTAATGGGAAATCTACTGTTTTAGATTATATTCAGATGTAGGATTCCAAAGCAACACAGAACTCTTTTTGAGGGCTACCAAAGTAATAGGTGAAACTTTGCAGAACTTCAAGTTTACAGTCCATGGGGTGATCCAGCTTTCAGGAACCTTGTCCGTGCTACAATTACAGAGAAGATAAGTACCAGGTCCCAACTTATGTAGCCTAGCCCCTTTCCTCTTTGAACATCTGGCGAACTTTGTTGGTGAAACTGAGTCTCAGTTATTGCCCTCCAGAAAGGGCAGAGATTAGTTAGCCCAATGCCTTTTTACTTACTGAGATCCTAAGTAGCCATGGGAACCAGTCAGTGTTGCACAAGAATGAAATGGTGGCATCTGTTAATTGAGTATATCTAACACGGTGAACAATTCCAACAATTATTCAACAACTATTAAGACTACAATAATGATCAAAATAATAAACAGTAAACAATCTGAATTTTAATTGTATCTTTACGTCTAGGCAATATAAAGCTATGGCCCCAAAAAAGAAATACTTAGAGTATGCTTGTGACTATCACTGTTGAAAATGATATCCATAATGATGCACCGCCCCTGCCTCCAGAAACCTATAAAATGCTTCCCTACTGGAATTGTGGGGTCCTACTAATCCAATTCTATAAGTTTAGCTTTTTTATAAACCACATTTGTATTTCTGTGGTATATAACACGGTCTTAAGTCCCAGAGACTTGTTTCTAATACATGCAAGAGAGTAAATAATTACTTAAGACAAGCTTAGTAATTTTTTTTTTTTTTGAGACGGAATTTCACTCTTGTTGCCCAGGCTGGAGTGCAATGGTACTATCTTGGCTCGCTGCAACCTCCGCCTTCCGGGTTCAAGCGATTCTCCTACCTCAGCCTCCCGAGTAGCTGGGATTACAGGCGTGTGCCACCATGCCCGCCTAATTTTTGTATTTTTAGTATAGACAGGGTTTCACCATGTTGGTCAGGCTGGTCTTGAACTCCTGACTCAGGTGGTCTGCCCAGCATGGCCTCACAAAGTGCTGGGATTACAGGCGTGAGCCACTGCGCCTGGCCAAGACAAGCTAAGTAATTTTTATGAAATTAGTTGAATGAGGAGAGATGACATCTTTAAAGTCGATTATTTTATCTAGGATTTATATGAAAAAAATCCTCTAATCACTATTGAGTGTAGGCCAGAATAACTTGATTTTTTGAAATGAGTATTTTTGTTAGAAGAAACATAACATCAAACTACTTCTCTTGTTTCTTCAACATAGGAGTTCATTTCAGCATCTGATTACTTGATGGAGAATATAAATTTTGTGCTTAATTATTTAATAATAACCTAATTCCATCAGCTGTATTGCAAACTAACAGATAAAGAATACTGAAGTTACTCATGTTTGCTTTGAAATGTTTGTTCAGCTCCTTAGGTGGACATATTCAACCAATTAATTTAGGGTGTGACAGCTTAGTTCATATTTTGTGTGTAAAAAGCCAAGTAGAATGATGAAAATTTACAGTGATTTAAATCAGATTTTTTTCTTTCTAACCCTTGATGCCCACACTTGCAATGTTGAAAATTTGTATTTTCTTTTTTTAAAGTGACTTTTACCAGTTATTCAAACAGGTTGTACAGAGAAAGAGGAAGGGAAATTTGTATTATAAATATGATTTTAAAATATAAAAAATGTACAAAATTCTATGATGAATATTAGCAAAAAATAGTGTCTTTCATTAAATTATTTATAAAGTGATGGGACACGAACATGTACACAAGCTCTCAATGCTCAGTTTCCAAAATGATGTTGGGCTGCCATTCTATTATTTGTTGGTTCAGTTTTCTTTTTTGGAGATGTGGTAGTTGATCTTTAATGACCATTCTAGGTCGGAAAAATCCATGATCCTAACTTTTAAGAGAAGGTTGGTAACTCTACTTAGGACTTTTTTTTTCTGTAAGAGGAATAATGTAGCCTCACCCTTATCTTTCTGGAAATGTTTAAACCACTGAAATATGGAGATCAAATCCAGCTTACACACTGGTAACTCAAATACTATTTTTTTTAAACTATCTTTTCTAAACTAATCACCCCTCTTGTACATAGAACTGTCTACCTCAGTGCCAATTCCTAGAGGTTGATGCAAACAGAGCTGTTTGCATCAACAGAGAGCCTGTGCTATTGTTCCTGCGAAAAAACCCAATTTCCCTGCACATTTGGATAAAAATGAGTTTATCTATATAAAGTTGAGACGGTAAGAATTCACAGAACAATGCCCTGGAAGAGAGATTTGCAAATGAAAGAGGGAGAAATAATATTTTTAAGGAAAACCTGAAAGTTGTCTCGATTTGACCGAAGTTTGAAAGAGAGTTGGGGGAATAAGAAAAGTTTCAAGATGCCGGTTTTAAAACTATGCATAGAAACAAAGGTAGGAATGAAGCCCGAACTCTCTCGGATCAGTTTCCCCCAAATCTCTAATTATTTCATGCCCAGATTTCTTATATTTTTACTCTTTTTTAAGGGGCAACAAACACAGCAGCGCGGTAGATACGAGGAGTCCTTTTCCAGCAGCGCCGCGCATGGAGCAAGGAACCAATCATCACTCAGCGTCTCTCTATATAAACCCTCAGCCTCCCTCAAAGAGGACATGCTGTTCTGACAGTTTGAGATTACTTTTGTCTTTTCTGGTAAGACAAAAACATGTCGGAGACTGCTCCAGTTGCTCCTACCACTCCTGCACCAGCAGAAAAAACACCTGTGAAGAAAAAGGCGAAGAAGGCAGGCGCAACTGCTGGGAAACGCAAAGCATCCGGACCCCCAGTGTCTGAGCTTATCACCAAGGCAGTGGCAGCTTCTAAGGAGCGCAGCGGCGTTTCTCTGGCCGCGCTTAAGAAAGCGCTTGCGGCTGCCGGCTACGATGTAGAAAAAAACAACAGCCGCATCAAGCTTGGCCTCAAGAGCTTGGTGAGCAAAGGTACCCTGGTGCAGACCAAAGGTACCGGTGCTTCTGGCTCCTTCAAACTCAACAAGAAAGCGGCGTCCGGGGAAGGCAAACCCAAAGCCAAAAAGGCTGGCGCAGCCAAGCCTAGGAAGCCTGCTGGGGCAGCCAAGAAGTCCAAGAAGGTGGCTGGCGCCGCTACCCCGAAGAAAAGCATCAAAAAGACTCCTAAGAAGGTAAAGAAGCCAGCAACCGCTGCTGGGACCAAGAAAGTGGCCAAGAGTGCGAAAAAGGTGAAAACACCCCAGCCAAAAAAAGCTGTCAGGAGTCCAGCTAAGGCCAAAGCCCCTAAGCCCAAGGCGGCCAAGCCTAAGTCGGGGAAGCCGAAGGTTACAAAGGCAAAGAAGGCAGCTCCGAAGAAAAAGTGAAACTGGCGGGAAGTTCGTTCCGCTTTGAAAATTTTAAACGGCTCTTTTCAGAGCCACCCACAGGTCTCAGTCAAAAGAGCTGTAGCTTTTTTGGGGGGGGGCGGGGGGAGTGGGGTGGAGAGGGGTGCGGGTGCTGCGGTGTTGTGCGGCCACGGTCTATCCCAGTCGTGCCGGTTGGGGGTCAGTTATTAACAGCTCCTAGCAGCCTGGGCGCAAAGATCCTCCAGTCTCAGTTTCAGCCACAGTCACCGCATAGTTAAGGCTGCTTGAGCCACCAGGTCCTACTTTTTCTTCAAATTCCCGCGGTGGTGTGTGATTGGCCGGCCGATTTCTCTTAAAGCGCGGCGCTTAAAAGTGGCCCTGAAAAAATTTTATTTCTGGCACAGGGATGTGGTCTAAATGCTTTAGTTTACTTTAGCGTTGAGGTGACTTCCTGAGCACAGCCCGTCCTGGTTGTGAGCAGTACGTGGCATGCCCAAGGTGCTTGCGGCCCACAATGTTGTGCAGCTGGTCGTTGAGAATGGCCAACTGCAGGTGGTGCCCGGTGTCTGTCTTTTCGCAGGCCTTTGATAAGCCTTAGCTTTGGGATATTGGCCCTCAGGTACTGTATTTGTAAATAGGCAGTGTGGGGGCTGCACTGCCTGACGTGGTGGCTCTCCTGTAATCCCAGCATTTTGGGAGGCCAAGGCGGGCGCATCACGAGGTCAGGAGTTCGAGGCCAGCCTGAAGAACATGGTGAAGCCCCATCTCTGCTAAAAAAAATACAAAAATTAGTCAGGCGTGGTGCCGTGCGCCTGTAATTCCAGCTATTTGGGGGCTGAGGTAGAAAATCACTTGAACCCGGGAGGCGGAAGTTGTAGTAAGCCGACATCGCTCCACTGCACTTCAGCCTGGGCGATAGAGACTCCGTCTCAAAATAAAAATGTGGCCATTGTCTTTTTCCGTCAATGGCTAGCGTCTCCAGGACTTATTTTCCCAGGGGCTCTCTTGCTTGTTCGTTTATTTCTGCCTACTCTTAACCTCCTAGCACTGCCGCCAGGTAACACTAGCATGCTGGCCCAACCCGCTCGGAGTAGCTGTATTTGCGGAGGACGCGGTGTATTAGCCCTACTGGCAACTGTAGGCCCGCGTGGCAAAGCAGGTCTTGCTTTTGGCGCGAGTGTGGTCTTGCTTCCCGCGTCCAGGTAATGTTAGAAAAAAATGCAATTCTTGTATTAAGCCAATCGGAGGGATAGTTCATCATAGCCTCTGGCTCAGTTTTGTAAAACTTGCTTTTTCTATTGGTTTGCAGAGCCTGCTGAATTAACCAATCAGAACGTATTCTTAGATTTTTATTTGCGTGGTTTTTCCGAGAGAAAATTTTTCACCAATCAGGTTGCGATATTAACAGATGTGTATGCTGGGACGTAGTCGAAAAGGCTGTTTTTTTTTCCACCTCCCCCTCAGATGGAATTCTCCAAATGGAATTCTCTTTTTGGAGACTACTCACCTTGTCATTCTGCGTCAATCTGCACAAGTATTGCTACCACCCTGATGCTGAGAGATAGTAAAAAGTATGAAAGGAACCTGTGTCAGCTTATAATCTGCTTCTTTTCCCAAATTGCTTTCTCACAGATTGAGCTGAACCATGGAGCTAGAGTTAGCTATCCAATACATATTTGGTGATTAGATAAGAAATAGAGAGGGGAAAATAAATGAAAAAACTTGGAGAAGGGAGGAAGAAGCCTGAAATTGGGGTTACCAGGACAAATAAATGGGCTATATAGGAAGTTGGGCTGACTTGGATGTACTACTGTTTCCATTGTATTTGGGAGGCTGAGGTTATTTTTTGTTTGTTTTGTTTTTGATTTTAGAAAAGCCCACTTAACAGTATGGAGAAATCTCGACAAAATCTGATTTCTACAGATGGTTATGGGACTCTAGATGGGAAAAAATTACATTTTCACAAATCCTAAATGCAATTTGCTTATTTCCTTTGTGAGTACAGGCAGCTAATCACTGGATTTCACATCAATGATAATCATAGATATTTTCATATCACTTTGTACTTATTACAGGTGTCTTGAAATAGTTTACACTAATTGTGAACCTTTCGAGCCAACATTATACTTGCTGCTAGATCTTATTATTTGATGTGTAACTAAAGCATATATACAGACTTTAAGAAAAAAAATTTAGTGTCACTACCTTTCTTACCCTGTATAAGTATTTTTTAAAAACATGGTTTTGAGAAGGCATCTATAGATTTCCAGAATCTCCAGAATACATAGCACAAAACAAGTCATGAACTCTTGAACAAGTTTGCAGTGGGACCAAATACTATAAATCCCTCATGATTATAATACCTCTTAATCTTACTTCTTTGTTTACATTCTGCTTATTAGTTAATATTTTATTATATTTTACATTATTATTTGCCTCCCTCCCCACAAAGAAAAGGATGTAGCTTGTGATATCTTTCTAGTTATAAGCAGGAGTTTAATTTTTTGGGAACCACGGCTACATCACACAATTTCTTCTTTGTAGAGAAAGCCAAAATACCTCCCTGTATGAGAGTGGCTTGATTGAGAAGGGGATCTGAATAAATGGGAGGATTTGAAATATTTATTCAAAATAATCTTTTTTGAAAATGAGCAAAAAATACAGGTATGTAGGGGTGAGCAAAACTTCACCCTCCGAAAGTTCACTGAAAATCAATGGAAAAAAGGCAGATTAATAGAAAAGTCAAACTTCATCATAGGTTTATGTGACATGGGAACCTTCACAATGAAGGCCCACAGGTACAGGGGAAACTGTCCATTTTTATGCTTAGGTTCAACAAAGTACCAACTGCCATGTAGAACTGTGATTGGATAAAAAGGGTGTCATCTAATGCTAATAGACTGGGGAAACATAGCAAGGCCTCTGTGTCTAGACTCTTCTTGGCCTCTGGCAAGATTCTTTCCTTCTGGGTATTCCTTCCTCATTCTAGAGGACCCTCTCGGGAATGAGGGAGGGTCTTATGACCTACAGCCAAACAACGTAAGACATATACTTTCTTATGGCTAGCTTTTACACAGAAAGGAGGCGGAAAAGTTACAGTAAGATTTTTAGGTTTTATGGCTGGCTTTGAAGAAAAAGGGGTTCTAGTTTCAGTAACCACCTTGGGGAAGAGGGATTCTAGTTATTATGTGTAGCCTCAACGGAGGATGAGAGGCCAAAGGATAGCAGGAGGTCACTTCTGCTTCTAAGGAATTCGTTTTGGGGTATTATTTTCCAATTCCCAATGGGGAGAAGAGATCTGGGAGGTCTTTAGTACCCAGAATGACATGATTTAGGCTTTTGATGAAACATGATAAGGAATAAGAGAATTAGTTGGGGAATGTGGCATTCCGCAAGAGCAGTCCAAATGACTATAACATACCTCTAGTTTCTTACTGTTACAAAGCACTTACTTAACTGCCTCACTTGGGCAGTTACAATGCATTTATATCAGGTATAGCTAAAATGCTTGATTTACTGTTAAGAAACTTGGGGCTTAGAAAGGTGAAATGGCAAGAAATGACCATTTGCTGTCAGTAAATGGTGGACCTAGGTCTCAAACAAGTTTCTTGATTCCTGGAATCATTCTTACGCTGCTTCAATTCTGTTACATCAACTGGAAAAGGAGTGGTATTTTCCGGTTCCTTTTTAGGCTCATTGAGAAATAAGCAGAATTTATATATTTCTGTTTCCTGCCCCTTGTGAAGTATCCATTTCACAATGTGTTTGGAATGCAAGAGAAGCAATTAAATGTGATGATTCAATCAATGATCTTCCAGAGTTGCTCTGATTTATATAAATTCATGTTCATATTCATTTGCCACAGAGGACATGCACTTGTTTTCAAGGAAATCTGAACTTGTTTAAATCTTTCTCCATGTCTTAAAATTTTGGTAGCAGTTATAATGAATATCTTGAGATTGGTAAAGAAAACTAACAGTGTCTTAACATGGAAGTTATGAAGGGCATTTTCATATTATCTTAGCTGTTGGAGAGTACTTATGTGTATGGCATAGGTCTGACACAAAGGTAATTTTTAGGATCAACCTGAGGTCACTACTTTAACTGGAGGATGCAGAATTTCATGGTATTGTGGGGAGGCCTCAATCATCCCTGTTACACAGTCAGTAAATCAGGTTGATTTTTAAAGAATCCTCAATAATTATGACATATTCTCCCGTCTACATTCTCTCTTCATTCTCTCATAGCTGGGATTATTCCAATGCTTACTAACTATTTCCCTAATTTCTCTAGCCTCCAATTTCTAAATTCTTAACTATTTATTTATTTATTTATTTATTTATTTATTTATTTTTTGAGACAGTCTTGCTCTGTCGCCCAGGCTGGAGTGCAGTGGCTCAATCTCAGCTCACTGCGGCCTCCGTCTTCTGGGTTCCAGTGATTCTCTTGCCTCACTCTCCCGGGTAGCTGGGATTACAGTCACACGCTACCATACCTGGCTAATTTGTTTTTGTATTTTTAGTAGAGAGGGGGTTTCACCATGTTGTTCAGGCTGGTCTCAAACTCCTGATCTCAGGTGATTTGTCCACCTCGGCCTCTCAAAGTGCTAGGATTACAGGTGTCAGCCACCACGCCCGGCCCATTTTCAAAAACAAAAACCAAATATGCCTTATGAAAAAGGTCACTGGCTTCTCATAGGTTCAAGGGAAAGCCCTGTAGCATCTTAGCCCCTTTTCATAATACTGTCTGCTGGCACTCACAGACACTAATAACAATGTAATATTTCTATTTCTTCTTCTTTGTTATTATTATTATTATTATTTTTTACAACTTTGTTCAGGAACAATTCCCTGTGAGAATCTTTCTAATACTTCCAATTCCTTCTGAAATTACATTTCCATGCAAAAATCCCTCTAATTCAAAACATAAACTTATCTCTGAAAATGTGCTTTCATGACATTTAATAGTTGAGAACAGTTATTATCAATAGAAAAATTTTAATGCATCTATTATTTTCTCCCATTAACTAAACTGAACTCTAGAGCATTTGTCTTATTTTCCACTACTCTAGGGGCGTGTGTGTGTGTGTGTGTGTGTGTGTCTGAATTAAAAAATTCCATCAATTGGGTTACATTATTATCAGATACTCATCAAATTCAGTGGTTTCATTTTCTGTTTTCTTGTGTGGGAAAACAAGAGTAACAAATTTCTCTGCCCCTTTCATGACCCTTGTTTCCATGGCCTGATTTACAGACTACCTTATCTTCGGAAGTATACCATTTTATATATATACAATTTTTAGTGGGGGCAACTACAAAACAAAAACAAAGAAAAAAAATTTCACCTTTGCCTTGCAAATTCCAAAATGTTACATATCAATATTTACTGTTGGCAGGTCGAGTAGGGTGAGTATGGAGAAATAATAAAATGGGATTTCTGAATTGTCTTGAGTTTTAGCTATTATCTTTATAATATGAAGAAGCTACTGGTTATTCAGAGATTACATACTTGTTTTATTTTAATTATAAGTACTTGCAGGCAACTATGTAACTGTGAAATGGATATATACTATATAGTGTACCAACAAGTACATAAAAAATATGATCTTACACATGAGTCAGATTTGAGATCTTCCCCAAATAAAATCACAATTTATTTTAAAGACATCTGGTATTATTTACTACTATCTCAGTGTATGCCTTTGAAAAAAGTTGCCTGTGTATGTGTGGTTAAATCAAGGCTACTATTTGAATAGTATGCAGAAAGGCTAAAATTTGTCAGTGTTAATGTCATATTTTCCTGTATGTACATCAGTTACATTTCTGTGCAATTTGCAGTACTAATTATAATATAATAGAACTTCACAATCATATAAGACCCTGTAAAGTTCATTTTCTTATTATTAGTATTGTTATTTGAGATGGAGTCTTTCCCTGTCACCCAGGCTACAGTGCAGTGGTGCAATCTCAGCTCACTGCAACCTCTGCCTCCTAGGTTCAAAGATTCTTCTGCCTCAGCCTCCTGAGTAGCTGGGATTACAGGTGTCTGCCACCATGCCCAGCTAATTTTTGTATTTTTAGTAGAGATGGTGTTTCACCATGTTGGCCAGGCTGGTGGTATTATTTTTTTAAGATGGAATGTTGCTTTGTCACCCAGCCTAGAGTGGAGTGGCGTAGTCTCAGTTCACTGCAGCCTCTGCCTGCTAGGTTTAAGTGATTCTCCTTGCCTCAGCCTCCCAAGTAGCTGGGATTACAGGCACGTGCCACCATGCCCGGCTAATTTTTGTATTTTTTTAGTAGAGACGGGGTTTAGCCATATTGGCCAAGCTGGTCTTGAACTCCTGATCTTAGGTGATCTGCCTGCCTTGGCCTCCCAAAGTGCTGGGATTACAGGCATGAGCCACCCTGCCTGGCCTAAGACCCTGTAAATTTTAAAACATCCATTTATTTTATTGTGTATGAAAAATTTAAACATGTTAGTAGGTCTTCCAGGTGATAAAGCCCTCAGGAGTAACTGATGAGGATTCTGCTGAGGCTGTTTATTTAAAACAGTAATGCCTAGTGGGGAAAGTTTTGGCTCCAGCACTATCGGAAATTTTCTTAGTTTCAGTTTTTAACTTTGTTTTAGATAATAGATAACTATTGAACTTACATTTTTGGAGGCTTCATAAAATACTGCATGACTTCTGGCCCATTGCAGCCACTCAATAAGTGTGGATTTTTCCTATTTAGAAAAACTATATATTAAAATTATATAAACTTTATCTAATCTTTTATTTTTGTAAATAGGAATGCACTCAATGTTAAATTCTGTTCAGTAATCTTTTATTTTACTTCTCAACTTGACTAAATTTCCAGAGGCTTTGTTTTAGGCAAATGACCATGCTAGATGTTCTGGTGGATTTAATGATATAAAAAGATGCATTCTGTGCCCACCAAGTCCAAGTCCTCACATACTGAATTCCAATAGCTGTAAGAGAAATACAGGTTAAAACTTGTTGAGCTAGAATCTTAAAGTACAGGATACAGGAAACAACATTCAAATAGAGAATGCTTCTATCCAGCATAATAGGATGTTCACTATGTTACAAATATCTGACAGTAGTTACCTTAATTATGGATAGTTAGGTTGTTTTCCTCATGCACTGAATCTCCAATTCACAAGACCCACATCTTCATTTCTGACAGGCTTCCATGAACAAAAATTTCTTCCATAAATCTCCAGGACTTCTTACTATGGCTACCTTGGCCTGCAGAGCTATTTACAGCTTTGTTACTGTTAATTTTACCACATGACTAACCTCTTTCCTTAGTGCAACTAGCGGGAAAAGAGCACATTCAAAAAAGTTAATAGAAATTTCTCAATGAGTTAAAAATACTGCACCCCATTTCTAAACTGAGGAATTTGCTGAAATGTTTAAATAAACAAAATTCTTCCAAATAGCATGCAGTATCCCATATAGTACATACACCCTTCTGTATTTCCAAATAACAGCCTGTATGATTTCGGAACAGAATTCCTTATTTTCCTTCCCTTCACCTACCAGTTTCGAAGCTGTGCCTTTGTATGGAAAGCAAAGGCAGAATATTTTCTGTAAGAACTTTGAAGCCGTCCAAGGATTTTCATGTTTTGTTGATAAATATGGGGTACCTTTAATGAGATTTGATTAAGACAGGGTATTTACTAAAGTTGAAAAGTTCTTTTAAGATATCAGCCGGAAGGCCGGGCGAGGTGGCTCATGCCTGTAATCCCAGCTACTCGGAAGGCTGAGGCAGGAGAATCGCTTGAACCCGGGAGGCGGAGGTTGCGGTGAGCCAAGATCGCTCCAATGCACTCCAGCCTGGGCAACAAGGGCGAAACTCTGTCTCAAAATAAATAAATAAATAAAATAAATAGAAAAGAAAAAAGCAAACAAAGGATATCAGCTGGAAAGTTGAAAAGGCTCATGATTTCTGCATTTTCCTTTCGCACTCAGGTCTGTCTGAGACACACCCATCTGCACCTTCGTTGCTTTGACTCCTGCAGTTTAGAACCTATGCAAGGCTGTCAAGTCTGCAAGAGCTGTGTGTTAGTGCCACGGGTCTAGGTGTTCCAGCTAATAACCTTAGCCTTAGACCAGTATCAGGCGCACAGAGAGTAACCTTGACCGCACCCAAGGCGCCGACCGTCGCCGGCAAGTAGCTGGGTCTCAAAACACTAGTGGAGTAAGGCAGCCTGATGTAGACCAAAAGCGCTGGCCCCTCGGGCAAGGTCAAATAAACATCAAGGAAAGGCAAAACCAAGGCGTTGAAAGCCTATGCAGTTAAGACCTAAAATGCCGGCCACCACATGAAAGAGCGTTGAGCCAGAAAACAAGAGGATGGGTTAAGCAGGGGACAATTAAGTAGCCAGGAGTTTAGAAAACGAGAACAATGTACAAGAAAAAAGCAGAGGGCCTAAACAGCAAAACAAAGCCAGCTAAACCAATGGAGAACGGCGTGGGGAGGCCAGCCCCAGGCGAAACCTGAGGAAACGCTTAAATTCGGAAATTTAAATGAAGCATCGAAGGGACTGAATGCCACTATTTCAAATGTCTATTTGGATCAGTGCAGTTTAGTGGTCTAATGCGTCTCAAAAGATTACAGCCTTTTTCATGGACAAAGTGGTTGGCTCTGAAAAGAGCCTTTGGATTTAAGGTTTGTACTCAAAACAATTTACGCCCTCTCTCCACGAATGCGGCGGGCAAGCTGGATGTCCTTAGGCATGATGGTCACGCGTTTGGCATGAATAGCGCACAGGTTGGTGTCCTCGAAAAGCGCCACCAAGTAGGCCTCGCAGGCCTCCTGCAGCGCCATCACCGCGGAACTCTGGAAGCGCAGGTCGGTCTTGAAGTCCTGAGCGATTTCTCGCACCAGGCGCTGAAACGGCAGCTTCCGGATTAGAAGCTCGGTGGACTTCTGGTAGCGACGGATCTCGCGCAGAGCCACGGTACCAGGGCGGTAGCGATGGGGCTTCTTCACGCCGCCTGTGGCCGGAGCGCTCTTGCGAGCTGCCTTAGTGGCCAGCTGTTTGCGCGGTGCTTTACCGCCTGTGGATTTACGAGCCGTCTGCTTAGTACGCGCCATAGTTCGTCTGCAAAGTAAGTGAGTTAGGAAGATTGGTTTGCCCCTCTATATAGGAACAGAATCACTCTGATTGGATTGTGGACAATCCCTGTTAGTGATCGGTTGCTAAATTCCGGAAGTGGCCGTAGAGATTCACGATTGGTTTATTTTTTCAGTGCAAGATTCTGATTGGTAAATTTGGATAGAGAACTGGCTCTTTTAAACAAGTCGTTTTGCGTTACAGGTTTCTTTGATGTTTCACATAGAGCATGACCTGCAAAGACATTGATCATTTAACTTAATAGACTGATCTGTTATCCTGTTTAGCTATAAAAAATCGAATGTGTTTGCGTTAGAAAGTGCTTTAGAATTTTTTTTCAGAAATCTCTGCTGCTTTTTTCTGCTTCATTTTCCTGAAGTTTTTCCCTTCCCTATTCACTCATTTAAAATCCGTTGTCTAAGTATCTCTCAATGATTCCTCCTTTCATTATACAGTGCATGGCTAATTCACTCAAACAAGGTTTTCTAAGATACACTGTTTAAGCATAAGGAACTTTGTGTTTCATTTGTGTTATAGTAAAATTCTAACATCCTGGAATCCCTACCTCTGTACTATCGGGTTTGACTCAAAGAATTTAACACTATTATTTCGTTTTGTTGAAATTAAAACGTCCAGACATAATGGCAAGAGCCGTCAAAAAAAGTATTTTCAATTTAAAATCTTAAAAAAGATGGCGGCGAAGAGAGACTTAGAAGGTTGTTTCTTTATAAGACAACAATGGCGCAGTTTCTCCGGATCCCTGCGGGAGAGAGCTAAGGTGCACCGAACAATTTAAGACATATCCAACAGAACTTTTATAGGAACTGGACTCACCCAAATAACAGGACTTCTTAACTTGGTTTTCGCTTCCAAACTCAACAGCTCCCAATTACTTTGAAAAGGTAACAAATGTTTACTGAAAAAGATTCTTAAGGAATGACATTACAGCCTAACACTATTGTAAATTAACCTATCGGATTCCCTGTAAGGTGTTCTTTTCCTAGCCAATAAAAAGAGCAGTTTGGGAATTCCTAATTTACATACTTTTAATCTATTGGCTACTTTGGTTCAGGCAGAGTTTTGATTTACAAGTTCGCGTTTGTGTAAGCGTACTATAAATATTTCAGAGAGGAATAGTGCGCGTGCGTGCCCGTTGCAAGGTCTAGTTTCTTTTTGTTTTTCTTTCCCAGTAGGTTTTCTTTCTGATTGGAAAGCTATTTTGTAAAGTGTTGTAGCAGGTTCGCAATGACGCTGGCATGTAGTCCAAGGCGATTGACATCATGAATATGCTGGAGCCCCCGTCCTCCAGGGAGGGGAGACGGCTAAACCAAATTTATCTCTGCCCGCAAATGCCCGCGGATGTCTGCAAGCTGGAGTGGGGAGGAGACAAAGGATGCTTTGTGCATTCCTGCTCATTCCCTGAATTCTGTTAAACCTGCCCTATTTTAGGGCATTCATCAAAATTCTGCTAACCACAGGATTGATACAATCGCACCTTTCAAGTTAGTGTCTATTTTGCAAATTTGAATTATCTTAGGACTCGTGGGCAAGTCTTGACTGAAATTACACATTGTCGTGCGTTTCAATCTCACATCTGAAATATATATGAGTCCCTTGCTTCTCTCCTTTTCAGAAAAAGAAAATTCTGTACACTTTAAATCAAGGTAAAACGGTGAGGTATGTTGGCAAAATTGTTTCATAGGAAGCAAGGAAAGAACTGAAATCCTTTTGTATAATATGATTACGTATTTGTGGGCTGGGCCGTTTGTTAATGAGAGCTATGCACCCTCTGTGCTTTTCCTTTCCACACTCCCTACATCTCATCTTCTGAGGCCCAAGACCTGTTTATTGATATTATCTTCTGTTTTCTCATTTTCATTTTAGTTTTTTCATTTCTATTATTAGAATGTTAATATCTACATCTAAAAAATGTTTCCAAAATCAAAAGATAAACTTTAGGTCACAGTCAGTGAGAATCATTAAGGAAATTCCATCTTTATGTCCCATAGTTTTATTTCCTCCCTAGTGTTCTTAAATATGTCAATCCGTTGTTTTGCCATCGGAACCTACCTTCAGTTCCTTTCATAATCCTCATCTCTAAATATGTGTAAAGCTTTATTTTAGAAGTCAGTGCAAAATTTACATGATTACATAAGAACTTAGCAGCTCACTTGTATTAATCAGTAATTTCCATCACTATCTCCATACCTGAACACAATTTCCCGTAGGATCTGCGTTATGTGATAAAACAGTCAGAAACCAGTTGTGGCTACTGAGCATTTGAAATGTGGTTGTTGCTGCTGAGGACTGACTTTCTTTTTTTTGAGAAGGAGTCTTGCTCTGTCACTCAGGATGGAGTGCAGTGGGGTGATCTCAGCTCAGTGTTAGCTCCACCTCCCGAGTTTAAGCGATTCTCCTGCCTCAGCCTCCAGAGTAGCTGGAGTTACAGGTGCTTGTCACCATGCCCGGCTTATTTTTTTGGGTGGGGTGGGGTGGAGGTATTTTTAGTAGAAACGGGGTTTCATCATGTTGGCTAGGCTGGTCTCGATTTCCTGACCTTAAGTAATCCATCCACCTCGGCCTCCCAAAGTGCTGGGATTATAGCCGTGAGCCACTGTGCCCGGCCTGAATTTTTATTTTACTTAATTTTCATTATTTTAATTCAAAGGCTGATACTTCAGTTACTGGAAAATGTTAGATATGTTTTAAACAATCAGATATATGAATTTAATTTTTCAGCACTGAAATTTATGAAATCAAAATAAAATTCCATTTATTTCCAACAAAAATGTAATATCAAATTGAATAGGATGTCCCTCATAGTTAGAAGACTTAAGATTTAAAAAAGAATGTGTAATATTGACTATATGGGATTACCAGCATGAGCCACCGCATCTGGCGGTGGCTTGGTGGCTTGCATTATTCTTTGTAGATAGCATTGTTCCAGGATTCTTCATTTCTCTTCTCTGTTTCTTGATTCTTTACCATATCTTGACAGCATAGGCCTTGAAACAATGAGGACATTCAATATATTTCTATGAACCCAGTTATAGCATCTGGACTTTATTTACAATAAATCAATATCTATATTTATATCTACATCTATATGTCTATACAGTTGTGTTAGGGAACTAAGGGGGCTTGTTAAGCCATTACTCAATGACGCAAGAAGAGGTGGGCAACTAGCAAAATTATTGATGTTTGAATTTTTCCATAGCAAAATATCAGTAAGTGGACAGTATTTGAAATTCTTTTAGCCAGGCACAGTGGCTCAGTCCGATAATGCCAGTGACCCAGGAGGCTGAGTTAGGAGGATTGCTTGAGGCTAGGAATTTGAGGCTGCAGTGAGTCTTAATTGTGAGACTGCAACCCAGTCTGGGCAACAGAGCAAGACCCAAAAATGAAAAAAAAGACAAAACAAAACAACAAAAAAAGAAGTGTTATATGAATATTTTCCCCTAGATCATATGTTTTTGAGGGACAGCCTCTACAACTGCTAATTCTGGTGTTTAAAAAAAGGGGAAGAGAAATCACTGTGGAAGCACAATGCCATTTCATGAAAAGAAGAAAGTCCAGAAAATAATTTGCTATTCCTGGAAGCTACATAAACTCCAAGAAAAACTCGGATGAGGACATCAGGTCAATTACTTTGAAGTCTAAAAAGAATAAAAAGTTAAAGTGTTTATTATTATATAGGAGCCAAGGTGAGCTCTGAAGCTTTGCTGTAAGATTAGCTTGCAAAAGGCAGATTAATTGGAGAAAAGTTACACAAATTTATTAACGTGTTCAAGGGAGCCTTTAGGATGAAAACAGGAAAAATTGTCCACTTCTATGCTTAGGTTCAACAACATATGGACAACCTTGTAGAAATTTGATTGGATAAAAAGGGTATGATGAAACGTTAATAAACCGAGTGGAGAAACACAGCAAGGCCTGTTTGTCTAGACTCTTCTTGGCCTCTGTCAACTGAAGAATGAGAAGGTTCATACATTTGCAAAGGAGCTTTATTTCTCAAAGAGTTGCATCCTGCAAGGTGGCCATTCTGACAGGCTGGGAAGGGTAGCTTTGTTTTGCTGAGAGACAGGCACTTGGAGGGAAGCAGGGAGGGATAAAACAGGAATTTTTGAGGAATGGGTTGGTGAAATATACATATTCAACAGGTTATAGGAGGAGCTATGAATATTCATGAAGGACACCCAATCAGATGTGTATTAGGTTTACATGTATGTAAGATATGTCCCATGATCACTTTGGGGTGAAGATTTAACATGTAAATGAGTTATAATTAGGTCCTACATATAAAACTGAAATGTAGGGCAGAAGTCCATGATCTGCATTCTCAGGAGACTGGTCACAACCAGTTGTGGGCCTGCAGTCATTTATCAAGAAACTCTATGGTCCTTAATATCTGTCTTGTCTGGACCACCATGGAGGAGGGTGGAAGAGGCCAGATAAAGTAAGTAAAGGGGCTTTCCGGTGTATTATTCCCTCAAATCGGACTTTGAGAAAATCTAGCAGTGATTAGAAAGGGGAAGAGGGGTAGAAACAAACAGGATGTGCAGCCTCCATCCTGTCATGCCTGGGAACTTAAACTTTTGGGGTCTTTTAGCCAAAGGAGGGTCCATTATTCTGTCAAAGGGGTTTAGAATTTTCATTTCATCCCTCACCTCTTTGAACATGCATTCCTTCCTTCTGGGTATTGGGTATGGGACCGCTCCATCTCTGGAATGGGGTCTTATGACCTGCAATTAAACAAGGTGGATCAAATAATTTCTCTGTGTCCAGTTTTTACACGAAAAGGTGGAAGGGAAGTTAGAGTAATATTTTTAGTTTTTATGGCTGGCTTTGGGGAAAAAGGATTCTGGTTGTCATAAGCCACCCTGGGAAACCGGAATTCTAGTTTCTATGTCTAGCCTCAGGGGAGAATGGGACTGAGAGGCAAGAGGGCAGGAGAAAGTCACAGAAAAATTTTGCTTCTGAGGTTGCTTCTTTGGCCTTCATTTTGGGGTACTGTTTCTGAGCCCCAATTTGATTGAGTAAAGAATGTCAGGGAGTTATACTATGGGGCTTCATAGACATTTATCTTGCAATTGCTATATTTTAATCGTGTTTTAGTGAAAATTTAATTTAAGAAACATTGTAAGACTTGTGAGGAAAAAAGGGAGGGGGAAGAATGTATCCCACTATAAAAAATTTATAGTTTTTACAAAGGTTGCAGGGAAATATGCTTACATCATCTCACAATTTACTATTGATTAAAGGTATCAAACTATCGAAGTTACTTCTTGGAGGCTTTTGTCTGGTGATGCAAATAATTTCTGTTATTTGTATCACCAGAAATTATTTTTGATGCAAATTATTTGTGATGCCAATAACTTCTGTTCAGTGGAACACATATAACTGCAATTATTTAGAACCCTAGGGGCATTAATTTTTTTAATAATCTCATTCAGCAACCTTGTCCTAACATTTAAGAAAGGGCAGCTTTTCCCTTAAGTAGCTCAGTGACTTCTGGTAGCGACGAATTTCAGCATGATTCAGGGCCTATATCTGAGGGACATCTTCAAGCTGCTGGTGGCCAGAGTGCTCTTGCTGGCTGCCTTGGTGGCCAGCTGCTTAGGAGGCTGTCTGCCACCAGCGGACTTTCGTGTGGTTGGCTTGGTGCAGGCCATTACCTTTCATATCAGATTTACAGATCACTTCTCTTTATAGGGCCTGGTGTGTGATCCACTTAGATTTGAGATTTTTTACAGAGAAATGTGACTGGATTTCTACTAAAGTTGAATAATTAATTGTGCTTTACAGTGTAGTCCATTTATAAATTTAGGTCATAAAACTAAGTTTTTGCTGCTGGGTTTTGTTTTTTTTTTTTTTTCCTTTCTAAACAGGATCTTGCTTTGCCCCCCATAGCTCGCTGCAGCTTCGAACTCCTGGGCTCAATCAATCCCTCCCCGCCTAATTCTCCCAAGTATCTAAGATCTCAGACTGAGCCACCAGGCCAGGTTTTTCCTTTCTTTTCTTTTTTTTTTTTGAGACGACGGAGTCTTGCTCTATTGTCCAGGCTGGAGTGCAATGGCATGATCTTGGCTCACTGCAACCCCCGCCTCCCGGGTTCAAGCGATTCTTCTGCCTCAGCCTCCCGAGTAGCTGGGATTTCAGGAGCCCACCGCCATGCCTGGCTAATTTTTTTGTATGTTTAGTAGAAACAGGGTTTTGCCACGGTGGCCAGGCTGGCCTCGAACTCCTGACCTCAAGTTATCCGCCCATCTCGGCCTCCCAAAGTGCTGGGATTATAGGCATGAGCCACCGGGCAGGGCAGGCTTTTTACTTTTTGTGGAGGTGAGGGGGCTGTCTCGCTTTATTGCCCAGGCTGGTCTTGATCTCCTGGGCTCAAGCGATTCTTCTGCCTTGGTCTTTGAAATTGCTGGGATTACAGGTCTGAGCTAGGGCGTCAGGCCGTTACTGCTTAGTTTCGTTTAGTGTTTATTTTAGAATACTGTGTTAATTGCTCCTTTTGAAAAGAGAAATCCAACAAACACAATTCTCACTGGAGGAATGTAGTCTTTTTTTTTTTTTGAGACGTAGTCTTGCTCTGTTGCCCAGGCTGGAGTGCAATAGCGTGATCTCGGCTCACTGCAGCCTCTGCCTCCCGGAGTCAAGCGATTCTCCTGCCTCAGCCTCCCAAGTTGCTGGGACTACAGATGCACACCACCACGCCCGGCTACTTTCTGTATTTGTTTAGTAGAGACGGGCTTTCATTATGTTGGGCAGGCTGATTTCGAACTCCTGACCCTATGATCCTCCCTCCTTGGCCTCCCAAAGTGTTGGGATTACAGGCAGGAGCCACTGAGCCCAGCCGGAATGCAGTCATCTTTAAAATTTAAAAAGCCCGCCCTGAAATGCTAATGGGCAGCTATCCTTCTTTGTTCTCTCGTTTCTGTATTAATATTTCAGCCTTTTCTGACAAGTGCACATGAATAAACAGCCTGTGTATTATTGATAAATTTGTATACACACCATGGACCTATACACAAAATAACGCAGTGAAACCTTGGTGTCACAACCTCGGTTTCTATTCTTGTATACCTTTATAAACGCATTTTTACTGCAAAGAAACACCAGTAAGATAAATTAGTGCATGAAATGTGAGCAAGGATTTCAATAAAGAACTGACCAGTGACGTCAGAAGCGTTCGTAAAACTAGCACAGTAAACATTGAGATTTCAGGCATCGTATGTGTATTCCAGCACTTTACAGAAAAGGTGGGTGGCTCTGAAAAGAGCCTTTGGTTTCTGGGACTCGGGATCACTGACGGATTTGACTAGCAATCATTTCACTTGCCCTTGGCCTTATGGTGGCTCTCTGTCTTCTTAGGCAGCAATACGGCCTGGATGTTGGGCAGGACACCGCCCTGCGCGATGGTCACGCGACCTAGAAGCTTATTTAGCTCCTCGTCGTTGCGGATGGCTAGCTGCAGGTGGCGCGGGATGATGCGGGTCTTCTTGTTGTCGCGAGCCGCGTTGCCAGCTAGCTCTAAGATCTCGGCCGTCAGATATTCCAGCACCGCTGCCAGGTACACTGGAGCGCCGGCCCCGACTCGTTCGGAGTAGTTGCCTTTGCGGAGGAGGCGGTGCACACGGCCAACTGGAAACTGAAGCCCGGCCCTGGAAGAACGCGTTTTAGCTTTTGCCCGAGCTTTGCCGCCTTGCTTTCCACGTCCAGACATAGTGGCTTCCTAACGGCAGAAGAACTGACAATCCACAGAATAAAGAAAAAGAATGGGCTCGATGGAGGAATAAGAAGCTAGTTATAGTCATCGGTAGAATTGTGAAAGGCGCAATTTGATTGGTTAAAATTATTCTTTGACGAGCCAACCAATTAGAGAGGAAATAAGGTGAAGGCTATTTTACATGTATGCGTCACTAACAGATTGCCCAATCAGAGCTGTATATTTTGAATTCTTTATTTGCATGAAAGGCCTATAAAAGGAGAGACTCTAGACACGAACTCATAAGTGCGTTCATTCTCACTGCTGTTATTGTTTTCTGACAGCATGCCTGAGCCTGCTAAGTCAGCTCCTGCTCCGAAGAAGGGTTCCAAGAAGGCTGTGACCAAGGCGCAGAAGAAGGATGGCAAGAAGCGCAAGCGCAGTCGTAAGGAGAGCTACTCCGTGTATGTGTACAAGGTGCTGAAACAGGTTCACCCCGATACTGGCATCTCATCCAAGGCCATGGGTATCATGAACTCCTTCGTTAACGACATCTTCGAGCGCATCGCAGGCGAGGCTTCCCGTCTGGCCCACTACAACAAGCGCTCGACCATTACCTCCAGGGAGATCCAGACCGCCGTGCGTCTGCTGCTTCCCGGAGAGCTGGCCAAGCACGCAGTGTCCGAAGGTACCAAGGCTGTCACCAAGTATACAAGCTCCAAGTAAATGTGTGTTTAGGTGCTTTAAAACTCAAAGGCTCTTTTCAGAGCCACTCAAGTCTCACATAAAGAGCTTTAATATTGAATTTCACCGTTTTCTAGGGAATAATTTTTCCAATTTTATAATCCCAGCACTTTGGGAGGCCGAGGCGTGCGGATCGAGACCAGTTTGGCTAACGTGGTTAAATCCCGTTTCTACTAAATACAAATATTAGCCGGGCGTGGGGCAGTCGCGTGTCATCCCAGCGACTCGGGAGGCTGCGGCAGGAGAATCGCTTAAACCCAGCAAGCAGAGGTTGCAGTGGCATTCCAGCCTGGGCGACAAAGGCGAGGCTTCGTCTCCAAAAAAGTTGATCAGGAGATACTCCTGTTCTGTGTTGGCAAGATCCTGTAATCCTAGTACTTTGGGAGGTCGATGCATGAGGCTTTCTTCAGCTCAGGAGTTAACAGATTTGCCTGGGCAACATAGAACTCGTCTCTGCAAAAAATGAAGCTAACCAGGTGTGACGGCTTGCGTCTGTACTATCAGTTACTCGGTAGGCTGAGGTGGTAGGATACCTTCAATTCTCGAGCTAGAGACTGCAGGAACATGTGAATACGCTAGTGCAGTTCCAGCCTGGGCAACACTGGAAAGGGTAGGAAGAGTAGTCTTTGGGTCCCTAAAGATCACCTGACAACAAGTTTGACTTTTCTGAGCACTCTTGTGGAGTTTGTTGTGGAGGGAATACCATGGGCATTGGCAATGTAAAGTTGAGCTAAAAAATCTCGTTTTCGGCCGTGCGCGGTGGCTCACGCCTGTAATCCCATCACTTTGGGAGGCCGAGACGGGCGGATCACGAGGTCAGGAGATCGAGACCATCCTGGCTAACACTGTGAAACCCTGTCTCTACTAAAAAAATACAAACAAAATTAGCCGGGCGTGGTGGCACTCACCTGTAGTTTCAGCTACTCTGGAGGCTGAGGCTGGAGAGTCCCTTGAACCCGGGAGGCGGAGGTTGCAGTGATCCGAGATCGCGCCACTGCCCTCTCCATCCTGGGCGAAAGAGCTAGACTCCATCTCATTAAAAAAAAAAAAAAAAAAAAATTACAGTTTTGGCTGGCTGGGCGCAGTTGCTCTCGCCTGTAATCCCAGCATTTTGGGAGGCGAGGCGGGTGGATCACTTGAGGTCGGGAGTTCAAAAACAGCCTGACCCACATGGTGAAACCCCGTCTCTACTAAAAATAACAAAATTAGCCGGGCGTGGTGGCGCACGCCTATGTAACCCCAGCTACTTCGGAGACTGACGCAGGAGAAACGCTTGAAACCGGGAGGCGGGGGTTGCAGTGAGCCAAGATCCCGCCATTTCATTCCAGCCTGGACAACAAGAACGAAACTCCGTCTCAAACATAGAAACCATTAGTTTATACTCATTAATCAAATTTCTAAAATAGGACCAAAAAAAAAAAAAAAGGTCACTACTCCATAGTACTCCATGAGCAACCTCAGGTTTCTGAAAACATAGTACTCCAAAGTATGGCGCCTTGACATAGTAAATATTCTAAGACATTAGTAGAACAACATAGACAGGAATGTTCGTATGACCTTCCTCTGAAGCAGGTCTTAAGACCCTCCTGTGAGTCTTGCAGAGTATGCGAGGAATCTGAACAAATAAACCTTGCTAGATTTCTCCTTGTTTATTATCCTTAGCTCATGTTATTTTTGTCTTGTTATATTTCTGCATGACTCTCTACTCTTCATCAAACCTAGTGCAAAAACACTCAGGTTTAAGCCCTTCTTCAGGTCCTTATTTCCTTATGTCATGTAAAACTTCATATTAAATGTGAATGTTTTTCTCTTGGCCGGGCGCGGTGGCTCACGCCTGTAATCCCAGCACTTTGGGAGGCCGAGGCGGGCGGATCACGAGGTCAGGAGATCGAGACCATCCTGGCTAACACGGTGAAACCCCGTCTCTACTGAAAATTGAAAAAAATTAGCCGGGTGTGGTGGCGGGCGCCTGTAGTCCCAGCTACTCGGGAGACTGCGGCAGGAGAATGCCATGAAGCCGGGAGGTGGAGCTTGCCGTGAGCCAAGATCGGGGAACTGCACTCCAGCATGGGCGACAGAGCAAGACTCCGTCTCAAAAATAAATAAATAAATAAAAATAAAGTGCATATTTTTCTGTTGTTAATCTGTATTTTGTTTCAGGGCCCCAGCCAATGAACATAAGGTGGGTAAAAGGAAACGCTCTTTCCTCCCCTACAACATACAGTAGGGGTGGGTGTGCATCTGTGTTGTGTGTGTTTGTCTTTGTGGAGTACAAAAGCCAGCATAACATAGAAAAAGTGTGGAGAAAAGTATTCCCAGAATGAAAATGTTTGAGAAGTGTGTTCGCTAGGGCTGCCAAAACAAACTACCAAAGACTGTGTGGCTTAAAAAAATTAATTTTGTCACAATTCTGAAGGCTACAAGTTCAAGATGAAACCAGTGAGCATGATTGATTTTTTCTGGGGCCACTCTCCTTGGGTTTTCCCCTCTCTGGTCTTCCCTGTGTGTGTGTGGTTTGTGTTTTAATATCATCTTATAAGGACAGCAGTCAGAATAGATTAGGACCCACCCTTAAAACCTCATTTTACACCTTTAAAGACCTTATCTCCAAATAGTCACATTTTCAAGTAGGTATTGGACTTCAGTGTTTGAATTGTGGGCTGACTTGGATTTCAGTCAGGCAATTCAGTCAATATCAAAAATTATGGTGATTAGGCTTCTAAATAGTACATGAAATAAGTATTTCACAGGCATCTGAAACTCAGCACAACCAAGACAGACCTTATGATATTCTACCTGGCTTCACTTACTCGTCCAAGTTTGAAATCTAGTCCCCATTCCAGACTACTCCCTTTTCTTTTCTGCAAATATTTAAAAATATACAAACTCATTGATTTTAACTTCTAATTTTGTTAATATTGTCCATATTTTTGTTTACTGTGGCTAACAACTGGAAATACTAATGTTGAAGAGTTGGACTTTGCCTGAAACTAGGTTTTATCCCTAATGGAATATTATGCAGCTGTTAAAAAGAATGCTTTAAAAAAAACGACATAAAATATGCTCATGGCATTGTATGGGGTAAATCCAAGTTGCCAAGTAGTGTATTCTTATTTACATGATGTCACACACACACACACACACACACACACACACACACACACTATAGTTTTAGGAAAAAAGAGTGACTATAAGGGTCAATGCCAAGATGTTAACAGTGCTGTTACATTTTTTTTTGGTGCAATAGACAACTCCTCTAAAGATAACTTTCTCTATTTGTCTCTATCCCAAACTATCAATGGTGTGGTTAAGAAATAGGAAACTCTCCCTAGGCCCTTTCCTCTCCAAGTCTCCCTGCTGCATGTTAAGAAAGATTAATTTATTCCACAAGTAATTATTGAGCACCAACTACATACCATCTATTATCCTATGCAATATAAAAATGAATAGAGTAAATTTAAGATACGCTGACTAAAGAAATCGAAAATCAAGAGAATAGAATATCCTAGCATAAAAGGAAATAAACCAGGAAAAAATAGACTAAGAATTATTTGTGAACCACCTAATAATATGTGTGACCCTGAGCACATGTTCATGTTTATGAAATAATGTCCTAATGACCTCAAAGAGGATCAAATGGGAAGGCTAATTTAAAAAGTACAAAATGACTGTAAGGAACAGAAGAACAAGAAGGATTAAGGCCAGAAAGTGACATAATTTATGGTCATGGTTACCTCTGGGGGCAGTAGCAGGAAGATGACAGATGAGGTCAAAGCAGTTTTTGGTAATATGACAAATATAACAGATATAACAAATATATTTGATTGACAATTGGGTTCAAGCATGGCCATCATATTATTCTTTATAACTTGTATATCGATTTATTACATTTTTAAATGTATCTAGAAGTACAAACTTAAAAGCAAATAAAGAAAAAATAATGTACAAACATGTTTGTGGAAAAGTCACTTCAACTTCTATAAAAAGAACTTCTGTAAACTATGAAATATTGCTTATAGCAAAAATTTGGTTATGAAAAAGGAAATCTCCCCTTATACTCCAAAAGTCTGTAGATGCTGAAAAAAGAGTGAGCGCTTAACAAAAATCTCTGCTACTATATAAGACTCGATTTTTTTTTCCCTTTTTCCCTTTTTTTTCAGATGGAGTCTCGTTCTGTCGCCCAGGCTGGAGTGCAGTGGTGCAATGTCAGCTCACTGCAACTTCCACTTCCCGGGTTTGAGTGATTCTCCTGCCTCAGCCTCCTGAGTAGCTGGGACTACAGGCCAAATGTGTGCCACCATGCCCGGCTAATTTTCATATTTTAGTAGAGATGGGGTTTCACCATGTTGGCCAGCCTGATCTTGAACTCCTGACCTCAGGTGATCTGCCTGCCTTGGCCTCCCAAAGTGCTGGGATTACAGGCTTGAGCCACTGCGCCTGGCCTGTGAGACTTGTTTTGTAAGGGATTCTTCTTGAAATATTTTCCTTTTCTGCCAGGGAAAGGAAATACTTCACATGTACGCTGAAGTATTTCATTTTATCATTTGTAAATTCATTTAGATTTGTATTTATTTTATTCATATCCATTCAGGCACTTGTTCAGATAAACACATAATTTGAATTCAATATACTCAGTGCAAGAAATAGTTTTGTAAAAGATATGAGAATTGTTTTACATAATCAGAACAGTTGAGGGGGTCAGGAAAGGGATTTTGCGTGGTTCCCGATTGTTCAGAAGAAAGTCCACATTCCTGTCATTGGCCTAACATGCCTCCAAACCTGGCACAAAGCCACTTGTCCAAGCATCAACCATCTCTTCCAATACTGACATGATTTATACTATTTTCTGAACTTCTATTTTCTTTTGAGATGGAGTCTTGTTCTCGTCGCCCAGGCTGGAGTGCAATGGCACGATCTCGGCTCACTTCAGCCTCTGCCTCCTGAGTTCAAGCAATTCTCCTGCCTCAGCCTCCCAAGTAGCTGGGATTACAGGCGTGTGCCACCATGCCTGGCTAATCTTGCATTTTTAGTAGAGACGGTGTTTCACCATGTTGGTCAGGCTGGTCTCGAACTCCTGACCTCATGTGATCTACCCACCTTAGCCTCCCAAATTCCTGGGCTTACAGGCGTGAGCCACTGTGCCTGGCCTCTTTTCTGACATTCTATATAATATTTAATTCCTGCTCTGCTTCCCATGAGGGCATGTTTTGACTGACCAAATAGACTGAAAGCTCCTCAAGGGCAGGAAAAAATATAGAGGGAGGTGGTGGGGAGGGGTTGTAATGCTAAACAGTGTTGTTATGGATAGCCTCAAGAAAACTGTGATATTTGAATACAAACCTGAAGGAAGTGAGTGAACAACACCTACAGAAACCTAGAAGCTGAGTGGACCACTCAAGGGGAACCATTAGTACGTCCTTCCTGAGAGTGATGAGCACTTCTAGCAAGTTCCAGGAACTAGTGGAGTTGGCTAGGAAGGAGAGGAAGAGTAGCGGGATTTGAGGCTAAAGAGGTAACAAGGATCAGACAGTGTGGCACTGTAACCCACTGAAAGGACCTTGAGGTTTTTGTTGTTGTTGTCTCGCTCTTTGGCCCAGGCCAGAGTGCAGTGACGCTATCTCGGCTCACTGCGTGCTCCGGCTCCCGGGTTCACGCCATTCTCCTGCCTCAGCCTCCCGAGTAGCTGGGGACTACAGGCGCCCGCCACTGCGCCCGGCTAATTTTTTGTATGTTTAGTAGAGACGGGGTTTCACCGTGTTAGCCAGGATGGTTTGGAACTCCCGACCTTGTGATCTGCCCGCCTCGGCCTCCCAAAGTGCTGGGATTACAGGCGTGAGCCACTGCGCCCGGCCTTGAGTTTTTCATTAAGTGACATGAGAACCACTTGGGGGGGGTTTCAGCAGAGGAGTCATCTGATCTGAATTGCCCTTTATTGGAATTCCTCTGGGAGAAGCAGGTGATGATGGTGTTGCAATAATAAAGGTAGGAGATGGCAGGGCTTCACCAGAGTAGCAGCAGTGGGAATGAGAAATGGTTGAATTCTGTTTGTGTTTTCAAGGAAGAGCTCATAGAACTTACTGATAGATTATTATGTAGGATGTGAAAGAAAAAGAGATGATTCCAACTAAAAGTGTATAAATGCCATTCACCAATTTCAAGATGATGAGATTAGCTGTTTGGCAAAGATAAGGAGATTCTGTTGAAATTGGAAGTTCATATTAATTGGACTTTCAAGTACATAACAGGGTCTCTGAGTATGGAGTACAACGCTATAGGCTGGTCATTTAGTGTTCATGACATAAATATATATAGTATCTCCACAGCAACAAGGAAATATCAGTTCAAAAGAATCAGATGGAGATTTTCATTCTCCAGGTCCATCTTCTCAGAGCCATCAGAAGTGGCAGTGCTAAGGGAAGAGAAAAGGCAGCATCAGATACAGAGCTCTGAAGCTGGTTTCCACGAATAGGCTTCAGGATGCCTGAGAACACATAGAGTTGCATCAGGGGATTCAAATGTCCCCAAATATGTGGGGAGAGTGGGTATATTTTGGAAAAACTGTGAATATCTATAGCTGGATCTCCAAAGTGATCTCCCCATGGCTCTAACTTTAATAGATTATTTAAGTGAGGATTCCAATGTTATTTCATACTCTTATTAGTAAGGGAATTTTTCCACATTTGTAAAATAGGGATAATATTTATTGTTTGTTCTGAAAATTACAGGAGAAAAGGAAAATTACTGGAGAAAGAAATTGTAAAACTGTAATTTAGGAATTCACATGTCATGTATACAAAAAAACACTCTTTACTTCTTTGACCCAAAGCTTTTTCTCTTTATTATCTACCTTCTTTCTTAAGAGATTTAATCCCATCTTGTGGCTTTTTCACTCTTATGGCAATTATGGTTTGCCGACTGTGAATTATATCTCCATGTTTCTTTTCTAACCTGCAGGTTTTTATAGCCAACTGCCTATTTCATATCTTTCATATCTTTCTCTTAGATATGTAACAGGCATCTTAAATTCTCTCTGGATATCCAAAACTAAGAATTTGAATCCTCTCCCAAACTTGTTCCTTCCTTATTTTTCCACATTTTAGCAATTGATACCTCCAGTTCCAGTTGCTTTGGCTAAAATCATTGGAATCATCCATACATTTTTGTCTGTCTTTCATACTCTACGCATTCAGTAGCTCAGAAAAGAACTATCAACCTTACTTCAAAATATATATAGAATCCAACCACTTTTCACAGCCTCTACCACTAACACACTGGTCCAAGCCACTGCCATCTCAACTGCATTACTGTGGTACCCTCTGAACTGGTCTCCTTGCTCCTATCCTGGTCTCATCATAGTTTATTCTTCATTAGGCATCCAGATAGCTCATTAAAAACATAAAAATCAGGCCCGGTGTGGTGGCTCACGCCTGTAATCCCAGCCCTTCCGGAGGCTGAGGTGGGCAAATCACGAGGTCAGGAGATCAAGACCATCCGGGCTAAAACGGTGAAACCTCATCTCTACTAAAAATACAAAAAATTAGCTGGGCGTGGTGGCACACACCTGTAGTCCCAGCTACTCGGGACGCTGAGGCAGGAGAATCACTGGAACCTGGGTGGCTGAGGTTGCAGTGAGCCGAGATTGCGCCACTGCACTCTCCAGCCTGGGCGACAGACTGAGACTCTGTCTGAAAAAAAAAAATATATATATATATATATGTGTGTGTGTGTGTGTGTGTGTGTGTGTGTTTGTGTGTGTGTCTATAAATCAGATTATGTCAGTTCTCTGATCAAACCCTTGCAGTGGCTCCCATCTCACTCAGAGTAAAACAGTAGTCACACTGGTCTGCAAGGCCATATAGAGACTCGTCTCCATTTGCCTTGCAGATCATATTTGCTTTTTCTTTGCACCCTCTCTGATACTGGCAGTGGGTTCTTGACCCTCAGAAAATAGAAATCGACCAAGAATCTAAGATGGGCTTGAGCAAGGAAGTTTATTAGGGCTTTCGGCTTGAGCAGAAAGGGAGACAGCAACCAGAGGTATACTTGCAGCTGGCTCCTTGAAAGCAAGCTAGTCTAGTTTGTTATTCTCTGAGCTTCGTCTAGGTGACATCATGGCATGTTTGGGGTGGTCTGTTGGATACACCTTTGCAGTCCCTTGTCATGCTTTTTCCTGTGTCTCAGGTCTCATTGGCAGCTTAAATTTCCATGCAGGGGTATGAATTTTATCATTAACATGATGCAAAAGTTAGGTTAGGATAATCAAAGTCCCTACAGCACATGTTCATTTGGGGAAGTCTTTTGGAAGTCCCTATGCTGATGGCGAGGATGTTTGTGCTTAGAGTGTTCTATTTCTTTTATGTCTGATTGGCTGATTTTATGAGCGGAAGCTTCAGTGGCTGCAAGGTTATGGAGCTGGGTGCTGCTGTAGTCATCACAGCATGTAAACAAGTGTGGAGGGGTCCCTTGTCCTGCCTTCCATTGTCTGCCTCACCTCTGCCCCTTTTTCCAGTCATAATACCTGCTTTTTACCTCCAGGCTTTCCTGCTGGGTATTCTATTTAGAATACTCTCTCACTTTCTCAATGTATTTTTTCTTTATCACTTTATGAGTAAAATTTTCCAAGACCATGTCATTTAAAATATCACCTCTTCCCTCCACATGCTATGCCTTTTCCTGCTTCAGTGATCTTCATAGCAGTCAGCACCATCTGACACACTGTTTCACTTATTTTGTGTGTGTACCCCCACCCAATAAATATAAATTCTATGCACACATATTGTTTTGTTCTTTCTCATTCACTGCTGTAATTCCCAGAGCATAGAACAATGCTTGGTACATGCTGTGTGCTCCTTTTTGTTGCTGTTGTTACATTAACATCCTCATAAAACTTTTTCTCCTCAAACTAGTGCCTTAGCACCAATAACATGATGCTTTTCATATATATGCACGAGCTCACACTTTTTAAAAATGACATTCAAAGTAACTATTTATTTTCCTGATTTCAAAGTATCAGCCTACGGACAACTTGCTGGCTAGAAGAAAAATCTGATTTTCAATGGAACTATCACCCTAAACCAACGGTTTTTTTTTTTTTTTTAATTTTTTTGGCAGTCTTTCTCTGTTGCCCAGGCTGGAGTGCAGTGGTACCACCTTGGCTCACTACAACCTCTGCCTCCTGGGTTCAAGCGATTCTCCTGCCTCAGCCTCCTGATTAGTTGGGATTACAGGTGCCTGCCACCATGCCCAGTTAATTTTTTTATTTTTAGTAGAGTCAGGTGTTCACCATGTTGGCCAGGCTAGTCTTGAACTCCCGACCTCAGGTGATCGACCCACCTTGCCCTCTCAACGTGCTCGGAATAGAGGCATGAGCCACTGTGCCCAGCCCAAACTTGCGATTTTTCTATCACTTGGAATTTACATAAACCGGACATCATGTGTTTCTGATGTAGTGCACTACTATGTACATTACATCTGTAAAATGTTCCTGACAGGCATATTCACCCGATTTCAATTAAGTGTATGAAAGTCACTTGTACTTTACAGGACATGGAGAGTACAGAAGCCAAGTAAAACGATTAAGAATCAAGCCAATACAAACAAAAGCAAAACAAAAACATTCTGTAAGTCTGGTCTCCGAGAAATCAATGTTCAAAAATGGGGAAGTAGGGGAGAGGAGCCTGTTATAGATAAGAAAACTGGAGACACAACGGAAGTTATGGCTGGATCCTTCTTTAAACAAACCAGATCTCCAAGACATCTGGGGCATAAATGTGGAATGACGACATATCTTTTTTGAACAATAGACAATGAGATCCAAGCAGGAAGTAACAAAGACTTTATTTTCAGAGGGAGAAGTAATCCCAGGATGGAGTGAGCGCTCTGTGGCAGTGAAGGGGAGCTGGAATATATATATGCCTTACAGAGTCAACCTTACATACAGATTGAGTAGGTTTGGAAAAATTCTATGAGTATTCATGAGGGAGATGAAATCACAAATCGGTCTCCCCGACCAAAACTGGGGGGCTTATGTAGCGAGAAAACAGGAAACCAGGGAGGGATAAGGAAGCAATCATGATGGATGAGACATAAGGAGTCTCACGGTCTCGATGCAAGTGATCTGGTGAGTTTCAGTTCCTTGCCTCAAGCAGGAACATGAGTTCCTAAACATGAGTTCCGAAACATTTGTCTCACGTGAGATAAATGCTAAATTTCAAGCTTTAAGGTTTAAAGAGTCAAATTCTTTTATTCAAAAAATAGCAAATATCATAACTTCTAAGGGGAAACTGGATTGGCTTAATAGAATTCCGAAATGCATGCTTGCAACCTCTCCTTGCGTGAGCTTATCTACCCCAGGAGCTTCTACACACCTAAACTCGGTCGTTAGGTTAAGTAATAGAAAACAGGCCGCTAGGATTTAAGGCCCACACTCCTTCCCAGGAAGATGATTGGTTGCGCTAATTCGCGGGTCCGGCCCATTGCCAGGCACCGGCTTTGTTCTTCGCTCTGCGCCATTTTGAGCGGTTACGCAGTGTCTTGCGGCTTTCCCACTTATGTCGAAAACCATGCATTTTTAAGTACTCAAAATAAAAGTGGTAAGGTAAACAAACACTATTACCCTAGCCTTTTCAGTGCAATCTAAGGCCCTACTACAATAAACATAAAGGGATCGTAGCCTAAGAAATCGTATGCCGAAACCCCAAATGTAATTTGGAACGGGAAAAAAAAACGGCTGAAAAATATACGTACCTGTTGACAGGAACAATTAACTTATAGAGACTAACCAATCGTCTAACAAAAGTCATGAGCTCTTTTGCGGAAAACTGTGGGCGGCCCTGAAAAGGGCCTTTGATTTGGGAAGTCGAGATGCTGAGTCGTTTAAGCGGTTGCATTAGCCGCCGAAGCCGTAAAGAGTGCGTCCCTGTCGCTTCAGCGCGTAGACCACATCCATCGCTGTCACTGTCTTGCGTTTGGCGTGCTCCGTGTAAGTCACAGCGTCACGAATCACGTTTTCCAGAAACACCTTCAGAACCCCGCGAGTCTCCTCGTAGATGAGACCAGAAATGCGCTTGACACCCCCGCGACGAGCAAGGCGCCGGATAGCAGGCTTGGTAATGCCCTGGATGTTATCTCGCAGGACCTTACGGTGACGCTTAGCGCCTCCTTTACCCAGTCCCTTTCCGCCTTTGCCGCGACCAGACATGACCAACACACCAAGGAAAATAGCCGCAAAAATCCGGAAAACAGGCGAAGATAGTATTCTTATATGCCGGGAATTCGGACCTAAATGAAGACTGAAAACGCGCATACGGGAACTTTGGTGCTGCCTGCTGGCCCTACCTTCACAGATCAGACTGGGATGACGTCACCAACGACTCCAGTTCCCGCCGGCAGAGTCCGCTCTCCATGGAGTCATCTCTGCAAGTCTTGCGTTCCCAAAGAGGAAATTTAGGCATTATTAACAACTAAATGAGATTAAATACATTAACATGTTTAAGATCATTTGCTGCTTGGGATGCTCTAGGACGATTGAATGGAGCTTTGGCTCACAAGACCGGAACTGCAGCAATCTCCTTCCATGAGGAGTTCAGCTTTGTCCCCATAGGCACGGTTCCTCTGGCATTTCTGCTGCTTGCTCTCTTGGGGACGGAACCCCCTTAGGAAGTGTTTGAAACTGCAAGATCTCACCCTCTCCACCACGAAGCCAAGGGAAATCTGACCAAAAGGATTTTCCTCCCGAAGAGAAAAACACGGATAATTAGTGATCCCGCCGGGCGTTGTGGCTCACGCCTGTAATCCCAGCACTTTGGGAGGCTGAGGCGGGCGGATCACCTGAGGTCGGGAGTTCAATACCAGTCTCCAACATGGAAAAACCGCATCTCTACTAAGAATACAAAATTAGCCGGGCCTGGTGGCGCATACCTGTAATCCCAACTACTTAGGAGGCTGAGGTTGGAGAATCATTTGAACCCAGGAGGCAGAGGTTGCGGTGAGCCCAGATCACACCATTGCACTCCAGCCTGTGCAACAAGAGCGGAACTCCGTCTCAAAGAAAAGAAAAAAAAAATTTTGATCCCGTGAATTGTGGTCCTTGCTGTGGACGCCCGTATTACATTTTTGGCTTATTTTTCTTTCTTCCCTGTTTATTAAAATTTATAATTCTCATTTAAATATCTAGCCAACTCGCACATCTAAACCTAGAAACTCACTGGTGTGTTAATGTTTACTTCTCTATTGTTAGTTTTCTTTTCTCTTTGATGCTGGTAGCAGCCTTTATCACAAGAGAATTGGCAACGTGTAATGGACCAAGTTATTAAATAGGCGACTTCCTACAGGCTTTTAAAATAAAAGGTGTTGGGACTCAGAAAACAATGCTACAAAATGAAGGCCTCAGCAGTAACTTTTTCTCCTTCTCCTACCTTCCTCTTTCTCCCTCCCATTCTTCCCCGAAGCTAGCTATAGGAACTAGACTGCTTCAGTCCCAAGATGGAACATATAAACCAAAGCTAGACTCAAAGCTAGCCATAAAACCTAAAAAACATTAATCCAACTTTCTTTCTGCCTTTTTGTGTAAAAACTGGCAGTAAAGAAATTGCCTGGCCTACCTCGTTTGATTGTAGGTCATAAGGCCCCGATTCAAGAGAGGGCTTGTCCTATTCCCAGGAGGAGAGAATACTGCCCAGAAAGTCCAAGAAGATAGACAGGCCTTGCTGGGCTATTACCATTAGCTCAGTCTTAGCATTAGCTCGTACCCTTTGTGTCCAATCATATTTCTACACAGCTATCCCTACTTTGTTGAATCTAAGCATAAAAATGTATGATTTCCCCTGTATCTTTGGGTCTTCAGTTCGAAGGCTACTGGGTACATGTTAGTTAATTTGTATGCCCTGCTAGGCATGCAAATGTTAGGATTTCTACTGTGAAAAGAAATCAAATATTTAGAAACTAAACAAAAAGGAACTGTAAATTGCTGCTGTTAAAATGCCAGCAATATCAAAACTCTGTGAGACTGTGATATTTAGGAAGAATTTACATGCTTCTATAATAATTTTAATAGTATTTACATATTTGTATTTAAATATATAAAATTGTAATTTAATAGAACATTAGTTAATACATTACTGAATTTTTTTTTTTTTTAAGTTTTTTCGGCTGTAAGTTTATTCAATGCAAAACAATCCTCTCCAGTTTTACTGAGGTAGCTGACCAGGTCCACGACCAAATCTGCCTCTAAACTGGAATTCGGTTGTTGACACAGCCCCAGCCTTGGCTTTCTTGTCAGCACCAGGGGACACAGCACTCCGTCTGTAGGTATCTCTGTCGGCTTCCCCTCTTGTGAGTCTTGCAGGTTGCTCACCCTCCAGACCTTCAGGCGGAGGCTTGCCAGTCTCTGGATGGCTGCGGTGTAGGGTGGCAGGCACAATCTCTGGGGGCAGATGAAGGTAATTACGGAGATACTGGATGCCCTCATTGGTAAGGTGCCACTAGAAATGTCTCCAGGCAAGCTGTTCCTTCAAGTAGCCCCGGGACTTGAGAGACTGCATGGCCTTCATGACACGAAGGTTGGGCACATTCTTGTCTGCCATTTCTAGGTGCTTAGGCATATGGACATCCTTCTTGGCCACCATGACTCCCTCCTTAAAAAGGAGTTCATAAATGGCAATCCAGTTCTTCTTACGCATTAACATCTCAGCAGCTGTAGGGTCCCGGGCCGGGGCTGGTACATTACTCAGTTTTTAAACTTGCATGGGTGTATTGGTTTCCTATTGCTGGTTTGAAAATTTATCACATTTTATGATTAAAAAATACAAATTTATAATTATATAGTTTTAAAAATTGGGACTCAGTCACAGATCTTACTGAGCAAAAGTGTCAAGGTGTTGGCTTGATATTAAGTAAAGAAATAAAGAGCCTGTATCTTTTCCCTTGCCTTTTTACCTGATAGATGCCACTCTCTCCTTAGATCATGGTCCTTTTCTTTCATTTTCAAAGTCTGCAATTTATGGCCAAATTTTTCTCATGCTGCCATATCTCTAGTTCTCTATTCCAATTCCCTTTTCCACTTTTAAGAATCTTTGTAATTATATTGGGTTAATTCATAACATGCAATATAATCTCCTTACTTTAAGGTCAGCCAATTAGTAGCCTTAATTCCATGGAAACCTTAGTTTCCCTTTGTCATGTTACCTAACAAAGACTCCAGGAATTTGCAGAATCCAGGGATTAGGATGCGGTCATCACTGGGGTATCCTTATTCTGCTTAACATAGTGGATCATAATATTTTTAGAATCTGATAGAAAGCTATATAATTTCTTCTGGGAAGGGGAAACACATATGGCCACATTTCTGCATATAATTTCAGAAAGTTGTTGTATTCCCCTTAAGCTGATGTAGACCTTAGTTTAGATATTTACTTCTGGAACTACAGAAAGCAAAAATTGACTGCTATGCCAATGTAAATTGGCACATGAAGCCATTTAGTATTTTTAGTTTTCATTTTCCTAGGTTTTTCTTGTTGCTTTCATT
Source organism: Gorilla gorilla gorilla (assembly GCF_029281585.2). Lineage (NCBI taxonomy): Eukaryota > Metazoa > Chordata > Mammalia > Primates > Hominidae > Gorilla > Gorilla gorilla. The sequence goes on along the minus strand of NC_073229.2, from coordinate 43,886,823 downwards.
TTTTCAGTTGGGTTTTGTTTATTTGAATGTTTACATATGCTTTCTATGTGCTGTGTTCTGTGTCCATTTATGTGCCGGACAGGGAGTGGGAAGTTGAAAAATAATTATGGGACGGGTGGGGTGGCTCACGCCTGTAATCCCAGCATTTTGGGAGTCTGAGGACGGTGGATCACCTGAGGTCAGGAGTTCGAAACCAGCCTGACCAACATGGTGAAACTCCGTCTCTACGAAAAATACAAAAAACAGCCAGGCATGGTGGTGCGCGCTTGTAGTCCCAGCTACTCGGGAGGCTGAGACGGGAGAATCGCTTGAACCCGGGAGCCAGAGGTTGCTGTGAGCCGAGATTGCGCCATTGCACTCTACTCTGAGCAACAATAGCGAAACTCCTCCTCAAAAAAAAAAAAAAAAAAAAGAAGTAATAATATAGAATACTATTCCTTTTTTCTTAGCTGGGTTGAAATTCTAAGAATATTTTGTATATAATATTTTAAATATTTTTAAGATACAAAAACATTTTGTAAAAATTTTAAGTATTCTACACTGGATGTCATTCATAACAGTTTATGATCTTAAGTAAGGCTTGTAATTACAAAGAATACAGTAAAACTTCAGTATCTTTATATATGAGTATATAGAATAGAAAAATTGTATTTGTAAGTAGAATGACAAATTATTTTTTCATTTAAAAATTACAACTTTTGCTTATTAGAATAAAATGAACACATATGAAGTCAACCCTGAAGGAAAAAAAGTCAAAAAGAACTTTGAGGAAGTGACAAGAAAAGATTTTAGGATTAGGGGTGTTTCTCTCCTGGACTTCCAGTCATTACTCCCAAATGGTATTTTGCCAGTGGCCAAATTTTCTTTAACTAAACCAAGAACAATGTTGATTATTAGTGCTGCATCCAGGCACGGGTGTTCACATTTTTTCAGTTTTCATGCACATTACTTGTCTTGCTTTCCTTATATTTTGAAGAATTTGATTACATTATTTTAACCAGCTAAATTCGCCAATGCTGCGATGACTAAACCGGAATTAAGGAAGACATTCCTTTCCCTCACACTATGTCAGTAGCAAAAGAAATATTTCAAAAGTTCTTTTCTTATGAAACCAATTTGACAAGGGACACATCACAGCACAACATAAGAAAAATGTGCTTATCAGCACAATGGGCTAGTCTTCTAACCATAACCAGCACTTGGGGTAAAACAAACATGCTACGATTAAGTACAGCACTTTCCTTCAACCAGTCAAAAGAACTGTGGTCTAGACCTACACAGCAGTAACCCCCTCAAATGAGGATAAAACCAAACCTGTTGGTGGTAAACAGAAAATATGCCGGTAATTACAACTCTATAGCTGAAAAAGTGGGTGGCTCTTAAAAGAGCCTTTGGGATTGGGTATGAAGACGTTAGAATTACTTAGAGCTGGTGTACTTGGTGACAGCCTTGGTGCCCTCTGACACGGCGTGCTTAGCCAGCTCCCCGGGCAGCAGCAGGCGCACGGCCGTCTGGATCTCTCTGGAGGTGATAGTCGAGCGCTTGTTGTAATGCGCCAGGCGGGAAGCCTCGCCAGCGATGCGCTCGAAGATATCGTTGACGAAGGAGTTCATGATGCCCATGGCCTTGGATGAGATGCCGGTGTCGGGGTGGACCTGCTTTAGCACCTTGTACACGTACACGGAATAGCTCTCCTTGCGGCTACGTTTGCGCTTCTTACCATCCTTCTTCTGCGCCTTGGTCACCGCCTTTTTGGAGCCCTTCTTTGGGGCAGGAGCGGACTTAGCAGGCTCAGGCATGATAAATAAACACTTCGTCCACAACCTAAAGAGAAATGCAAGTGTCCTCACTGTGCAGCTGGTAATATTTGTAGAGCTCCTATCGTAAACTGGCATTTAAAAGCTTACACATTGATTGGATAAATTGTCTCTGTGTGCCCTGTGGTATGCAAATTAGGTGATTCTCGCGTTTCTTTGCAATTGGTTGGTTTTTCTAGCCAATCAAATAGCGTTATTTACAATTCGACCTCCAAGTATAATAGTTTCTCACTTGGTAACAAAACTCACTTTTACATTTTTGTCTTCATTGCTTAGCGTCGTTTTTAAGAGTTCAAAATGTCCGGACGCGGCAAGCAAGGCGGAAAGGCCCGAGCCAAGGCTAAGACCCGCTCTTCGCGGGCCGGACTCCAGTTCCCTGTGGGCCGCGTGCACCGCTTGCTCCGCAAGGGCAACTACTCCGAGCGAGTCGGGGCCGGCGCGCCAGTGTATCTGGCGGCGGTGTTGGAGTACCTGACCGCCGAGATCCTGGAGCTGGCGGGCAACGCGGCCCGCGACAACAAGAAGACCCGCATCATCCCCCGACACCTGCAGCTGGCCATCCGCAACGACGAGGAGCTAAACAAGTTGCTGGGTAAAGTCACAATTGCTCAGGGCGGTGTTCTGCCCAACATCCAGGCTGTACTGCTCCCCAAGAAGACTGAGAGCCACCACAAGGCCAAGGGCAAGTAAAACGAGAACTCTTATATTGGCTTTTTACGGAAGCAATCTTAACCAAAGGCTCTTTTCAGAGCCACCCATGTATTCATTAAAAGGGCTCGCATTTTCTCTATGTAAGTAGCTATTTTGCAGTTTTCTTTAATAATTCTTCCACTTATAAGTGGGTGTTCTTAACACTGAATCGTGAAACTAACCGTCCATTTTAAAGATGCCATAAAAATACTTAAGCAAATTGGCGGGGCGCGGTTGCTTACGCCTGTAATCCCAGGACTTTGGAAGGCCAAGGTGGGCGGATCACAGGGTCAGGAATTCCAGGACAGCCTGACCAACATGGTGTGAAGCCCCGTCTTTACTAAAAATAAAAAAATTTGCCGGGCGTGGTGGCGCGCGCCTGTAATTTCAGCTACTTAAGAGGTTGAGGCAGGAGAAAAGCTTGAACCCCGGAGGCGGAGGTTGCAGTGAGTCGAGATCGCGCCACTGCACTCCAGTTTGGGCGACAGAGCGAGACTCTGTCTCAAAACAAACAAAAACCCAAAAAAGCAAACTAATTAAAATGCAGAGACTATGTCACATGTAATTTAAATCGATCAATGCAGCGGCTCCTTAGGATTGCGAAGCTGTTAAAAGGCCTGAGAAATACAGGAGAGAAGTTAATGTTTGTTAGTGTTTACATTTACATATAAATATAGTTAGTGACTTAAAGCAACAGAACCAGAACAAATCTTTTATTGTCTTTTGTATGCATCTTAATTATACGAAATAACCTGTAATTTGTAAGTATTTTTTGGGTTTGTTTTTGCAAGCCACTTTCAACTCTACTGAGCTAACCCTAATTAATTATAAATAGGAATACAAACCTACATCCCCTGGAGCCAGACGGCCCTTAGGTGGAGCTTCTTAGCACAGTGCAGCATGACTAAAAGGGCACACTGGTCTTTTTGTGCCATTTATAAATTTGGCTTTTTTTTTTTTTATACAGCAGATTACACAAATACCAGTTGAAGTTGTAAAAGATAAGAGAGTGCTTTCATATGAGGATGTCATATTGTGGTGAAATTAAATGTGTTCATGTAGCTTAACATCAGGTTTCATATTGTTACTTATGAGTTAATAGTCATGGTGCATTTGGAACAAATTATTGAAAATATCTCCAAGTTTAAATAGACAAATCAAGATATGAAATTAACCTTTCTAAACTTAAGAGGGTAAAAAGAAATCACTTGGCCAATCACAACTAGCGCGCGTCTTTTTAAAACGTTGATCAAAGCCAGTTTCAGCGCCAACATTAAAAAAAAAAGACACGTCATCCTAGTAGCTAGACACAATTTTGCCAAGGAAAACCAAAGTACGTTTTAAATAAAAGCTAGAAACATGGCACAGAGGGGAAAGGGTTGAAAACACCAGCAGTTAAAGGAGATGGACGGAGGAAAGTTTTAATATTTGGTCTACATGCAGGAGATGTTCTGTCAGGGAGTGGACGTCTCCACCAATCGAGCTGCAGGGGAAAGGCTGCCTTGTCCAATCAGAACAGGGCTGTCTTTATATATACGGGTACAAAAGGCTAGACTCGTTTTTTCGTCATTTAGCAGGGTTTAGAAGTTCGCAATGGCTCGTACCAAGCAGACTGCTCGCAAGTCTACGGGTGGGAAAGCGCCACGCAAGCAGTTGGCCACCAAGGCTGCTCGAAAGAGCGCTCCAGCCACCGGCGGCGTGAAGAAGCCCCACCGTTACCGGCCCGGCACCGTGGCTCTGCGCGAGATCCGCCGCTACCAGAAGTCGACCGAGCTGCTGATTCGCAAACTGCCATTCCAGCGTCTGGTCCGTGAGATCGCGCAGGACTTCAAGACTGATCTGCGCTTTCAGAGCTCGGCGGTGATGGCGCTGCAGGAGGCCTGCGAGGCCTACCTGGTGGGGCTCTTTGAGGACACCAACCTATGCGCCATTCACGCCAAGCGAGTGACTATCATGCCCAAGGACATCCAGCTTGCTCGCCGCATTCGTGGGGAGAGGGCGTAAATTGTCTTGTGAATGTGTGCTAACTGAAACCCAAAGGCTCTTTTCAGAGCCAACCACCTTTTCTATAAAAGTTGCTGTTTACTGTTGCTGTCCGTAAACTGGAACCTCTGTTCAGTCAAGGTAAATAAGCATTCTTGCCTCTATCCGTTCCCCCTCCCCTCACGGAATTGGTGCAAAAAGCTTTATTATAATTGGGGAGTTCTTAAAACAGCCTTTAAGGTACTCTTATATCTACTTGTTTTGGGGGCCGCTTTCTTAGGCTTGGATGCCTCCGGGTTGGGAACTTTCTTGGCCACCTTTGACCAACCAACCTTCTCCAGCAGCCTCCACCAGCAAAAGCTTTTGGGGTCTGCTTAGTACTCTTCTTCCGAATAAGGACGCCCCAAGCTTTCTTGGGCCTCTCGGCTGCCAGGACAGCTGTCTTGGGCATGACTGCAGCGGCTTTTCTGGCCTCGGTCTTCATTTTCCTAACACCGCCTGGTTTAGCGGGAACGAACCCGAGGCGCTGCTCTCCTTAGCACGAAGATGCCCTCGTTTGTTTTCAAGGCCCAACTTTATTCAAATAATTTTTAAAAATTTGTATTTATTTTTAGGGACGAGGTCTCACTATGTTACCCAGGCTGGCCTCAAAACTCCTCAGCTTGGCCAGGCGAGGTGGCTCAGGCCTGTAATCACAGCACTTTAGGATGCCAAGGCGGGAGGATCACGTGATGTCAAGAGTTCGAGACCAGCCTGCCCAACACATTGAAACTTCGTCTCTACTGAGAATACAAAAATTAGCCGGGTATGGTGGCACACGCCTGCAGTCCCAGCTACATAGAAAGCTGAGGCAGGAGAAGGGCTTGAACCCGGGAGGCGGAAGTTGCAGTGAACCGAGATCACACCACTGCACTCCAGCCTGGGCAGCAGAGCTAGACTCCGTCAAAAAAAAAAAAAAATCCCCCAAGCACAAACAAAACCACCAAAAACAACTCCTTAGCTTAAGAGATTCTCCCGCCTTGGCCTCACAAAATGCTGAGATTACAAGCGTAGGCCACCGCGACCGGCAAGGGCCGCTCTTCATAATCGTAGCCGCCAACACCTACTTGAGCGCGGCCACAGAGAAGGCCGCTGCGCTTCTTGGAGACGGCTGAGTCATTAGTGATGAACTCACATACCGGAGGGGCCTGGACATCTTGCGCTTCACTGCAACTTCGGACTTGCAAAGCTTTTTCTTTACGTCAGTCTTTGACTTGGGAGATAGACCAGGAGTCACGGCATGTACAGTTTCGGACATGATTGTAGGTTTGGATATCTAACAGTTAAAAAAAAAAAAAAGGCTGCGAGTGTGTCTGTGATTACGTGTATGTCACACACAGACACGCTGCGCGCTGATTGGTTCCCAGCTCAGTCTTTCAGCTTGGCAGCAACCTAGTCTCAACCCTGTTTCTGAGTTGTGTTTGCGGAAATTCAGAAAATCAAAATAGTTTACATTTCCTGAGGAGGAATCACACCAATTATATTCTACAATGAACTGGAACGGCTACGGCGTTATGATCTTTACATTTTCTTTCTCTAGTTTTTATTTAAGGCAGCCTCGGCCTTTATCAAAAGCTCCAACTTTCAGAGATTCACAGTTCAGAGGGACAACTTCTTGATTTTCATTTAAAATATAAATTCTTCCATTCGTGTCTTCAATTGCTTGCTGTCTTCTAATAATAGCCTACACATTTTTGGCTTCTCATACATTGAACAACTACTTGATTTTCATTGAGATTTAACGAGGAAATCTGTTTTATATGAGAAGAGAAACAACAGGTTCTTTCTTAATTTCTCCACAAGAACAGCAGTACGGATACTTAGAACAACAGCCCTTTCTGATAAAATTAGCTGGGGCTGAAAATATTTCATGATAGCTTCTTGTAACTATTTGGACGTTTAGTTACTTTGGGAGGGTTCCAGTAAATGTTCAACGTTTCCTTGGGAAAATGGGAAATACAATGATCAGTGATTCTCCTGATATTGGGACTGTTTGCATAGCTGAACTCAGGAGAGATCCATGAAAGGACATAAAAGAGAGAGAGTTTGACTCATTTAAGGGTCAAAAAAATTTTTTTTTAAATTTTTACTGGGGGAAATTTGTTATTAAAATATTCATGAGTCTTTGGGTTCAGGGGTCTGTCATGCTTGGTGACACGGGGAAGATAGACTTTGGCAAACTATTCAAGTACCAGGATCAAAGAATATACACACAAGCACCACACACACACAAAATTCCCTAGAGAGAGAAATTTAAAAAACAGCCATGTTTCATATTCAGTACTACATTTCTTGTTTAAACAAGGATATAGGCTTATAGTGATGAAGTACAGCTTATGTTCGATATGAGAAGAAAATGGAGTGATGGCAGAAAGTGATTTAACTGATTTTCTTCACTCCTCAATGTCTTGAACATATGCTGATCTGGGGAGCATATGCATTTCTATGTTTTACTAAGACTATGAAGGAGATAAATGCTGGGAACAGACAGAGTAAAGCCCAAAAGGTGAGGGTTTCACACTTTTTGATCTCATCAAAATACAAATGACTTCATGTAGCAAATTAAACTAGAACATGAACAAATTAATAAATGTTAATAAAAATTAAAATCAAATGAGATGAGACGAGCTAAATATGAATCACATTTACTTTGAGTGTGTATTCACTTTTTATGGATCCCATGTATTTCTAATCTTAAAATGGCTTTGACCCATTTTATATTTATATTTTATACTTATATTTGATTTCCTGGAGCACCAACAAAGGAAGAACTGACTTGTAGCCTTCCAACTGCAGGAATTCTCTAAGGTACTGTCCTATTTGCCTTCATGGGTTTGTGAGTTAGTTTCTTACAGGTAACTAAAGTCTCTCCCTTCAGGCCTGTCCTCTTGCCTAAGTATCAAACTTGGATTTCTGGATGATTGCTGGATATCTGCTTTTTCATCTTCTATACCAGAATCTCAGTATGACCATCCTCATCTAAGTAGCTTCTGTCTAAGATTGCTGGATATTGGCTTCATTGTTTACGTATATCACACCCTCAACATATCCAACCACATCTAGGAAGCAACCTTTCAAGTGACATTCCTATATATTCTGTTCACAACAACACTATTGCTTTGTTAACTGACACTTCAATTATTCCCTTTCCTTTGTTGCCAAATCCAATCTGTTACTAAGTTTGGTGAATTCTTCCTAAATTCATCTTTCCTTGTTTATTTGCCTTTTCATGGTTGTAATTCTTGCTCTTCTATCTCTTCTTTGGACTGGCTATTTTTATAGCCTTCTTATGGGTGGCTCCTTTCTCTCATCCCTTTGTGCTGTCATTCATTCTCTTCATTGCTCTGGGTGAAATATTCTTCATATGAGCTTCAAATTTATATGCCCCATCTCCTTGTAGCTTTATGTTTTCTTCACTTAACTGGTTTTCTCTATTCTTATAAGCCATGAAGAAAAAGCTGGATTCATATAGCTTTAGATTTAAGAATAATCTTAGTATGGCAATCAAACTCTTTTATATGGCCTTAAATCAACAATCTGGCAGTGTGGTTTAGTAGAAGCATGGAATTTGCAAACATGATGACATGTATTTCAGTCTTGTTTTGCCCCTTAGGAGCTATGTGATCTTGGTCTAATTCTATTACCTTGCAGAGTATCTTTTTTCAGTTTTCTTCTTTTTTTCTCTCTCCCACACCCTGTTTTAAACTTCAAACTAATCTAATGACATACTTTGAAATTTTTATATTTTTCATTCCCCATCTCTCAAAATAGATGAGATCTCTCTCTGTTTTGAATTCTTACATTGATGTCTTTCTTTTTTTTCTCTTTTTGAGATGGAATCTCACTCCGTTGCCCAGCCTGGAGTGCAGTGGCGTGATCTTGGCTCACTGCAACCTCCGTCTGCTAGGTTCAAGCGATTCTTCTGCCTCAGCTTCCTGAGTAGCTAGGACTACAGGCGTGCGCCACCACGCCCAGCTAATTTTTGTATTTTTAGTAGACATTAGAGACAGGGTTTCACTGTATTGGCCAGGCTGATCTCTAACTCCTGACCCTGTGATCTGCCCGCCTCCGCCTCCCACAGTGCTGCAACTACAGGCATGAGCCACGGCACCAGGCCCCCTACATCGATTTCGTAAAAGGCCATTATAATCTGTCTCGTATTATCTGCATACTTGTCCACTTTTAAATCTTCCTAGTAGTTTACAAACATCTAAAAGTACAGATTAGTATTATAGTACGGCATACAAATATTTATGTAAAAAAACCTGCAGAAATGCATATAGGGAATTGTGTGGAACCAGAACATAACTCAAGTGTCCTTAACTTTCCATTTCTTTATTTTGCCTTTATGGCTACTCCCCAAATGATTGTTTTCTGCAGCAGTATGCCCTGTGCAGTATTGTTGACATAGTAGTGCTTGACTCTTGTTTTTCATTTTAAACTGAATAACTAGGTGAGACATTATACACCATGAGGTGAGGATGCAGATCAATTATAAAATAGGTAACTTGTTCAAGTTTTCACCATTTAGCTCTGAGTGGCCCATACTATGCCTCTCCTTCTAAGAAGGATTTTATTTTATTTATTTACTTATTTATTTATTGAGATGGAGTCTCACTCTGTCGCCCAGGCTGGAGTGCAGTGGTGCAGTCTTGGCTCACTGCAACCTCTGCCTTCCGGGTTCAAGTGATTCTTGTGCCTCAGCCTCCCATGTAGCTGGGATTACAAGAGCATGCCACCATGCCCAGCTAATGTTTGTATTTTTAGTAGGGTCAGGGTTTCTCCATGTTACCCAGGCTGCTCTTGAACTGGGCTCAAGTGATCCACCAGCCTTGGCTTCCCAAAGTGCTAGGATTACAGGCGTGAGCCACTGCACCCGGCCAGAATAATATTTATTTATTTATTTTTGAGATGGAGTTTCACTCGTCACCCAGGCTGGATTACAGTGACTTAATCTTGTCTCACTATAACTTCTGCCTCCCAGGTTCAAGCAATTCTCTTGCCTCAGTCTCCCAAGTAGCTGGGATTACAGGTATGCACCACCATGCCCAGCTAATTTTTGTATTTTTAGTAGAGACGCGGTTTCACCACGTTGGCCAGGCTGGTCTCGACCTCTTGACCTCAGGTGATCCACCCACCTCGGCCTCCCAAAGTGCTGGGATTACAGGCATGAGCCACCATGCCCCGCGCAGAATAATGGTTTTAAATGCATTAGATAATATATAGGAATGCAAAGTGAAACAATTATATTAGTATGCCATTATCAAATTATAAAAAATCTAAATTGGTGAAATATTAACATATGTGCTTTTAAATTTTTTATTTTATTTACTTACTGATTTTGAGACAGAGTCTCACTGTTGCCCAGGCTGGAGTGCAATGGTACGATCTTGGCTCAGTGCATCCTCTGCTTCTCAGGTTCAAGCGATTAGCTACCCAAGTAGCTGTGCACCACCATGCCTGATAAATTTTTGCATTTTTAGTAGAGACATGGTTTTGCCATGTTGGCTAGACTGGTCTCGAACTTCTGGCCTCAAGTGATCCTCCCATCTGGGCCTTTCAAAGAGCTGGGAGTTACAGGCATAAGCCATGGCCTGGCATATGTCCTTTTAAAATTAATACATTAAATAATAATCTACCAATATGACTAAGACCTATTATAGTTTTGAAGTATTGAGGGTTTTTTTTTTTTTGAGATGGAGTCTTGCTTTTTGCCCAGGCTGGAGTGCAGTGACGCGATCTCCGCTCACTGCAAGTTCCACCTCCCAGGTTCACGCCATTCTCCTGTCTCAACCTCCTGAGTAGCTGGGACTACAGGTGCCCGCCACCATGTCCGGCTAATTTTTTTGTATTTTTAGTAGAGATGGGGTTTCACTGTGTTAGCCGGGATTGTCTCCATCTCCTGACCTCGTGATCCTCCCGCCTTTGCCTCCCAAAGTGCTGGGATTACAGGCGTGAGCCACTGCACCCGGCTTTAGGATTGAGATTTTTAAATGAAATTTCGAGATATTGGCAATGAGAATGTGATATAAATAAAAGCACTTGTTCTGCCAATTACACTGTTTGTTGCCTGAGTTCATACATAGAAAAAATGCTGTTTCTGTTGGAGAATAGTAAAAAGAAAAAAAAAAGATTTGACTTTTTTTTTTTTTCTATACTCATTCCCAGATCCCCTGAAGACTTTCTATGTATCCCAGGCTAAGAACCTTACTCTGCAATCTTTTCCATGTACCATAAACTCAACAAACAGCAAACAGCTGTGATAAACTTGGTTCTCCTCACAAGTCATGAAGGAAAAGCCAAATATTCCACCCAAAGGACCTGGAACTTTTTATGGGGATTAATGATGAGTTAAGTTTTTAATTATTTATTATTTTGAGGAGTTCTCGAAATCAGATTTTAGCAAATTAGAATACTCTCTCTCATCCCTTTAGAAGGGTGAACCTTAAGGATAGGAATTGAAAACACCCACAATATTGTACTATACCATAATTAATGTTTAGTCATTGCTTATTTGGAATCTAGACACTATTCTAAGCATTTTGATAGGATTATCTATTTCAACTTAACAAATACTTACAAGTTAGATTTTTAAAAATACATTTACAACAAGGAAACTTAGTATAGCTTGCCCAGGGTCACCCCCACAGCATGTATGTCGGTCGAGCAGGCTGTCTCTATGATAGTTTGGAGGGATACTATGATGCCAATTTGCTGGAGTAATAGAATGTGGTGAATGATGCAGTGCTAGCTACAATCTGTCCATGATTAAAGGCACAATCAAAGCATAAATTTTCATAAATTTCAGCCCAACAAGGTTTTCTTTTACGGATGTACATAGTCATGTTTTCAATCAGCCCTCAGTGATCTTATCCTCATTTGACCTCTAAATGTGTAACTTTCATATACTTTTAGTTCCCTCAGTAGCACTATCTAGCCTGCATGCCAAAGAGCCCTGCTTGGTTAACTAGGAATGCATAAATCAATAAAAATAATCTCAGAGACAATAAAGATATGAGTTACTTAAAATACTTTGAAAGCACCTTATGACCCGGCGCGGTGGCTCACGCCTGTAATCCCAGCACTTTGGGAGGCCGAGGCAGGTGGATCAGAAGGTCAGGAGTTCGAGACCATCCCGGCCTATGGTGAAACCCCGTCTCTACTAAAAAAATACCAAAATTAGCTGGGCATGGTGGCGGGCGCCTGTAACCCCAGCTACTCGGGAGGCTGAGGCAGGAGAATTGCTTGAATCCGGGAGGCAGAGGATGCAGTGAGCCTAGATCGTGCCACTGCATTCCAGCCTGGACAACAGAGCAAGAACCCGCCTCAAAAAAAAAAAAAAAAAAAAAAAAAGCACCCTGTGAGGGAAACAGTACTAATTATTTGATATTCTGGGAAAAGTGGGGGACAACTGTCAGGCTTCTTTGTCGAAAGTTTATGAACTGATGGCTCAGTTAATGGCTGCAAGTATAGTGTGTATATATATATATATACGTATATACCTAGGAGTATTTATTAAATCCCAGCTGAGGCTCTTTTGTTGCCTCAGGCCCCTCCTGGTCTCCTCCAGTCTGAGCAAGGGAGAATTGCACAGAAGGGCGGGAACTGACTGTAGTTCCCGCCCCTTCTCATGAGGTTTTCAAACAGGTCCGTCATGCTATTATAAAAGTGCTGCGTGGCTCTGCCAGACGTATTGCGTTACAGACTTCACAGCTGTGCTTTCAAGATGTCTGGCCGCGGGAAGGGCGGAAAGGGTCTAGGTAAGGGTGGCGCCAAGCGTCACCGTAAGGTATTGCGTGACAATATCCAAGGAATCACCAAGCCCGCCATCCGCCGCCTGGCTCGCCGGGGCGGCGTCAAGCGTATTTCTGGCCTCATTTATGAGGAAACTCGCGGAGTGCTGAAAGTTTTCCTGGAAAATGTAATCCGCGATGCTGTCACCTACACGGAGCACGCCAAACGCAAGACAGTCACAGCCATGGACGTGGTGTACGCGCTCAAGCGCCAGGGACGCACTCTGTATGGCTTCGGCGGCTGAGCTTACCTCTACAGTACACTACGGCAAAACCAACGGCCCTTTTCAGGGCCACCTATCCACTCAGGAGAAAGAGTAGTAGTCACTGCTAAAAATGTAGTTTCACGTGTTTAGTAGCTCCGGTTTTCAAGTTAAATGGTCTTATTACGCCTTGGCTTCATATCTTACTGGCCAGTGAGGATAGTGTATTAAAGTTTATTTTCACTCTTGCTGTGTCGCCCACGCTGGAGTAATCAATGGCGCGATCTCGGCAATCTGCAGTCTCCGCCTCCCGGGTTCAAACGATTCTTGTGCCTCAGCCTCCTGCGTAGCTGGGGCAACCGGCTTGCGCCACCAACACCCGGCTAATCTTTGTATTTTTTGTAGCGATGGGTTTTCGCCATGTTTCCCAGGCTGGTCTTGAACTCAAGCTCAAAAGAGATTTCCCTCCTCCGCCTCCGAAAGTGCTGGGATTACAGACGTGAGCCACCACGCTCGGCCTGTGTTTTCTGTATTTCTGTAAGGAGACATGGCAAACAGCCGCTAACATTCTTCATGGCTATCAGAGAAACAAGGTAGCAAAGACTGTAGCTGCTGGAGAAACAAGGTAGCAAAACCTGTATCTCAGAAGGCAAGTGGTAAAGGCTGATGCTGCCGTGAAGAATAGTGAAAAAAATGGAGGTAGCTACTAGTTCCTACCAAGGCATTATTATATGAAAGGAAGACAAAATGGCATTCAGATGATTATTGGTGTGGGGGGATGGGAGGTGTGTTGGAGGCACTTGACTGGCAAATACATTCTTTAAAGAAGAAAGTAGTAATTACCGTGGGAGAAACAACCATGAAAGTACATAAGATTCAACATTTTTTAGTGGAATGGGGAGAGGCCAACTTGTTTGGTTCTGTTCCTCTGAGCTGCCTTCCCTCCAGATCTACTGATTTTCTATTGTTGAATTTAAAAGGACTTTTTATTTATGTACCCGTGGCCAATTTAAAGGTATGTTGAACGAGTTCTTTTTTTGTTGTCCTTTTATCTTAAATAGTCTTAGACTTTATTATTAACACAAGTCATTTTGCCTTAAATCATAGATCAGGCTACTGTGGTTGCATGAATGGGCGTTTAAAACCGAGGTTGTCATGATTAAATTCCCACCTTCTTTCCCTTTACACCTCAGGAAATGAGACAAAAATAAGCCATTCCCTAGTGGGTTACTCCAGTCCTTACAATCTCAGGACTATCAGTATGCTACTGTATTATTCGCTGTCCTCAAAATGGATTTTAATTTGTGGAGAATATTGAGTAAACCCTTATTTTTCCAATAAAGTTTTTTCACTTTATCATAATAAAAAGAAAGCTGGACAGGTGGCTATCTAGCAAGAGACAACATTTCCTGGTCTTTCTGGGAGCAGATGTAAGCATGTGGCTACATTATTTCCAACACAGGTGAGACACATAGAAAAGTTACTACCAGGTCTGGGCTTTGAAACTTCCATGTTACCTTCTTCCCCAACTATAATGGTATTGATTTCATTTTGAGCAATTAGAGAACATCAGGCCCTAGGAGATGACAGAACATTGACTTGGAAGGAACGAAATTTCCTGATTGATCACAAGGAGCAGAGCTGCTTCACAAAGCTGGGCTAATCACAGTGGATTTGTTCCATGAAACAAAAATATCTGTCTTTAAGCTTATTTATTGTTGAGTCTCTTTGTAAGCAGCATAACTTTATCACACAAAATTCAGTTTTGTTACTAAACTTATTTAGTATTGTGGAATGTCCTTCCATTGACCTGAAAGCCCTTTACAGAAAAGCTGATGCCAAATGAGCCTGTCGACTTGGTATCACCTCTGTTGGGTTCCATTATAGACAGAACAGAGTGGGGCTAATTACAATTAGAGATCAGGCAAGGCACGTGGCTCACGCCTGTAATCCCAGCTCTTTGGGAGGCCAAGGTGTGTGGATCACTTGAGGTCAGGAGTTTGAGACCCTCCTGGCCAACACGGAGAAACCTTGTCTCTAATAAAAATACAAAAATTAGCCGGGCATGCTGGCACATGCTTGTAGTCCCAGCAACTTCGGGGTCACAGAGTGAGACTCTATCTCAAAAAAAAAAAAAAAAAAAAAAGAGTTATCAATGGGTAGACTAGATAGTCTCTATGTCTTCAGCAGTGGTAACCTGTATATTTCAATGGGCTGACTTCCCTTAAAGAGTGGTTCTGCCGGGCACGGTGGCTCTCACCTGTAATCCCGGCACTTTGGGAGGGCAAGGCAGGGGGATCACCTGATGTTGGGAGTTCGAGAACACCCTGACCAACATGGAGAAACCCTGTCTCTACTAAAAATAAAAAACTAGCTGGGCATGGTGGCACATCCCTGTAACCCCAGCTACTCAGGAGGCTGAGGCAGGAAAATCGCTTGAACCCAGGAGGCAGAGGTTGTGGTGAGCCAAGATCGTGCCATTGCACTCCAGCCTGGGCAACAAGAGCAAAACTCTGTATCAAAAAAAATATAGAGTAGTTCGTAGTAATAGATGGATCAAAAACTCCTTTGAGAATCTGTTGAAAATAGACATATGAACATAGACATTTTATGAGGCTCATTTATTCTCAGAAACTCAAGGAACTCCCAGGGCTCCATGGATTCCTGTCAACAACCAGAAGTCTAGGATTTCAGGGTCTGAGATCTAGAGATCCCAAATTTAAAGACAGAGAGGAATCGCAGACATAATACTAAATAATACATTGAACAGGAGTGAGTTTGTTACCATTTACTGAGTGAAATAGACCTATATTCTTCTTCTTCTTCTTCTTCTTCTTCTTCTTCTTTTTTTTTTTTTTGAGATGGAATTTCCCTCTGTCACCCACGCTGGAGTGCAGTGGTGTGATCTTGGCTCACTGCAGTCTCCGCCTCCTGCGTTCAAGCAATTCTCCTATTCTTCTGCCTCAGCCTCCCAAGTAGCTGGGACTACAGGCCTGTGCTACTATGCTCAGCTAATTTTTGTATTTTTAATAGAGACAGGGTTTTGCCATGTTGGACAACCTGGTCTTGAAATCTCGGCCTCAGATGATCCGCTCTCCTTGGCTTCCGAAAGTGCTGGGATTACAGGCGTGAGCCACCATGCCGAGTCTATCATCTCTCTTCCTTCACTAGGATATGAGCCTCAGAAGGGCAGTCTCTTGTCTGTCTTGCTCACTGAAGTATTTCAATGCCTGGCACAGAGGGAATGCAATCAATATTTGATGAAATACTGAATGAAATCCCTTCAACTACTCTCTGATTTGTTTATTGTATCCTCTGCTCCATTACTCCTGCCATTTCTTTGGCTTGAAACTTTATCCTCCTTCAACATCATTTCCCTCCACTGCATCCAGTCTCCTGCCACCAGAAGCATATTCCTAGAACTAGTTATAATTTTGTTAGTCCTTGCTCACAAGCTTTCTATAACTTTATTGTCTGCAAAATAAATCTAAACTTCATTGTTTGACATTCAGACTCTTCACAGTCTTCTCCCACATCTTTATCAGAAGAAAACTCCACTTGAGCAGGAGGCTTGGTTAGCATAGTCTTTATCTCAGCAATCTCCTTTAACAAGCTCTCCAGGTGATTCTGATGCACACTGAAGTCTGAGAACCACTATTCTCAGTGCAAAAGTCCTCAGTACAAAATTCACTGCTTGGCACTTGAATATGAAGGAATGACTATCCATTTTCAGCCTACTGGATATTCCTTCCATCCACCTTCGCCTGGAAGGTGCTTGTATCAGGCAGTGCAGATGCCTCCTCCCCAAAAATCATTTCCCCTCCTTTCTTCCTAATACAACTTTCTTTGTTCCCTGACTTGTTCTCCAGAGAAGGCAGAGTTCCTTGTAGCCTCAGGGATCTGATTAATTTGACTACACCTATCCTAAAGATCACATGCCCCTTATTAATGATTGGATTGGGGATAGGTATATAGTCAGTTTTTGTGATTAGGAGAATCCTTAACAATGGAGACCCAACTTCTCTAAGAACATGATTAAGATGAGACGGGGATTGTCGATCAATGAACAATGTGTGTATGTGTGTGTGCGAGCGCGAGTGTGGTTGCACGCTTAGAATTGTTCAAGTCTAATTGGTGAAACCAGACAGGTGAGGCGGTGGAGGGAAGAGGATTTTATTTTTTCCTTTAGGACCTAAAATAAAAATCCAAATTAAGACCTTTTTGAAGTAATTGAGGAAAGGAAAAAAGCAAATTCAACATTAAGAACTACTTGAAAGCAGCAGTCTCCTCTCCTCCTTCCCCACCCCCGCTCCAGCCCCCCATAATATGGGCTTCTTTGGTAAAACCCGTATTTTTAAGGACTCTTGAGAAACGAAGTTTCTCTTCGTAGAGCAAAACTATGAAATTACTATTTCCTCTTAGGTGCTATCGAGTGATACCTCATAAAACACGGAAACCAGAGTTTCATAATGCCACCAGCCCAGACAGTGAGTGCCATTTTAAGTTTTAAAAACATGCCTATTTCAGCTGCAGGAGTTTCTAGTATCTTCACATGTCAGTATATAGCTCCAATTGTGAAAAGGTGAGTGGCTCTGAAAAGAGCCTTTGGGTTTACTAAGGCAGTTGCAGGGACAAGTTTACTTGGAGCTGGTGTACTTGGTAACGGCCTTGGTGCCCTCTGACACAGCGTGCTTGGCCAGCTCCCCGGGAAGCAGCAGGCGCACGGCCGTCTGGATCTCCCTGGAGGTGATGGTCGAGCGCTTGTTGTAATGCGCCAGGCGGGAAGCCTCGCCGGCGATGCGCTCGAAGATGTCGTTGACAAAGGAATTCATGATCCCCATGGCTTTAGAGGAGATGCCGGTGTCGGGGTGGACCTGTTTCAGCACCTTGTACACGTATACGGAGTAGCTCTCCTTGCGGCTGCGCTTGCGCTTCTTGCCGTCCTTCTTCTGCGCCTTGGTCACGGCCTTCTTGGAGCCCTTCTTCGGGGCGGGAGCAGACTTGGCTGGCTCAGGCATGCTATCTTTGCTGTTCTGCAGGTAGGAATGAAAATGAAATCTACATCTCCTGATCCTCGGAATTTGTAGACAATGTTATGTAAATGAAGATTTAGTTTCTCCATCTCTGATTCGTTATTTTGTCGTGAAGTCTGCATGCAAATGAAGGAGCCTAGGTCTACTCTCCCATTGGTCATATCCTGACAGCAGTTTTCGAGCACGGGCCACCTAATTAACATTTTATATAACAAGTTCCTACCATTGCAAACAATTCAGATTAGTTTACTTATTTTAAAAATCAGAAGTTGCTCTCCTCTATGCTTTTATATGCCAGGGAGACAAAGCTCCTGGCGCAGTTACGTCTTCGAATTGAAAGGTCGGTTTAAAAGCTCCTGGAAAAGCTATGCCTTGACATTCAGATGTAGATTCTGGAGCAGCAGGAGATACCTGAAGAACGGCAAGCTAGGCGACCGGCGATCACCCACACAATCCCGAGAACAGTGTTTCCCACTTTTTACAGAATGCACAAACACATCGTGAAAATAAAGGGCAGGCAATAAAGCCCCGGAGAAAACAACAGCAAAAAAGTAAATAGCATCTCTTGAAGAGAGCTAAGACAGGAAAGACTTTCTTAGCCAAAATGGCTACAGTCCTTAATGGAAAAGCAAGTCACACCTAGTTTAGCCCTACAGCGAGGATCAGAAATAAATATTCCGTCTAACTAGTGAAAATATTTTTTAAAAAATTAAAATGAAAGCCTGTTTAACAAACAGCTTTACTTTCAAGTTAGTATTATCTTTGGCTGAAGCCCGCTGCTTAGCTAACTTCAGTTTAAGAAACTGTTCTTCCTAAATTTGACTGTCCTTTTTAAGCACCCACTCCTTCACCCCACGCTCCCCAGCCCCCTAGCCCTTCTCCTCTCCTGCCACCATTCCCACTTCCCGGGCCCTAAGTCTCCAGGAATGAAGGTGCTGCGCAAAAAGTATTCCGCTCTGTGGGTTAGCATCTAACAAAAGTGTACTCTGAATTTATTGTGTCTTATCTTTGTTTCACAAAATAATTTGTTTTTCTCACTTCAGTGATGACGAGAAAACCTTAAAATCTGTTTAACATCTTTTTTTTTTTTTTTAATTTTCAATGTAGCTAATGTAGCAGTGTTCAGAATAATAGCTAATGTGCTTTATTTGTATTTATTTAATCAAAAAAATCTTGGGCCGGGCGCAGTGGCGCAAGCCTGTAATCCCAGCACTTTGGGAGGCCGAGGCGGGTGGATCACTTGAGGGCAGGAGTTCGAGACCAGCCTGACCAACATGGTGAAACCCCGTCTCTACTAAATACAAAAACTTAGCTGAGTAGGGTGGCACACGCCTGTCATCCCAGCTACTTGGGAGGCTGAGGCAGGAGAATCGCTTGAACACGGGAGGAGGGTGTTGCAGTGAGCTGAGATTGCACCACTGTACTCCAGCCTGGGCAACCAGAGCAAAACTCCTTCTTAAAAAAAAAAAAAAAAAAAAAAAAAAGAAAAGGGCCGGGCGCGGTGGCTCACGCCTGTAATCCCAGCACTTTGGGAGGCTGAGGCGGGCGGATCACAAGGTCGGGAGATCGAGACCATCCTGGCTAACACGGTGAAACCCTGTCTCTACTAAAAATACAAAAAATTAGCTGGGCGTGGTGGTGGGCGCCTGTAGTCCCAGCTACTCGGAAGACTGAGGCAGGAGAATGGCGTGAACCTGGGAGGCGGAGCTTGCAGTGTGCCGAGATCGGCACTGCACTACAGCCTGGGCCACAGAGCGAGACTTCGCCTCAAAAAAAAAAAAAAAAAAAGAGGGAGAGAAAAAAAAAAAAAAAGGTCTGGCGTGGTGTCTCACGCCTGTAATCCCAACACTTTGGGAGGCCGAGGCATGCGGATCCCGAGATCAGGAGTTTGAGACCAGCCTGGCCAATATAGTGGAACCCTGTCGCTGCTAAAAATACAAAAATTAGCCGGGCGTGGTGGCGCATGCCTGTAGTCTCAGCTACTTGGGAGGCTGAGGGAGATCCCGGGAGGCAGAGGTTGCAGTGAGCCGAGGCCGCACCATTGCACTCCAGCCTAGGTGACAGAGCAACAGCAAGACTCCATCTCAAAAAACAAAACAAAACAAACAAACAAACAAAAAAAGTGATATTACTTTTGTTCTCATTTAACAGAAAGGGAAATTAGAGTACCCAAGTTGCGGCATCCTGCCCCAAACCCCATCACTTATACTAGGTGTAACCAGAATGATGATTTAGGCAGTCTGGCTTGGATCTAGTCTGTTAGAAAACATCTTCACCCACCTTGGTGGGCTGTGTTGCAAAAAGAGAAAAATGCTTCTTGTTCTTCTTATGTTAAAAGAATGGAAAATGAAGCATTTCTTTAATGACTATAAGAGGTTGTTAGAAATGAAAAAAAAAAAAAACCTCTGATGGTATATCTAGTCAGTAGAGAAAAAGGAGAAAGACAAATGAGAGAAAATTTAAACCGTATTAAGGGAATAGTGGCAGAGGGAGAGAAAAAAGAAACAGACACCATGGAAAGAGAGACAGACGTGAATAGTAGGATAAAAAGAAAGAAATTCACATAAAGAGGATGAACTAATACGTTGGAGAGACACAAAATGAGCATACACAAAGAAAACGAGGGAGAGGAGTGCAGTGATACAATCTGCAACTGCAAGAAGAAACAGAAAGAAAAGTGCAGATGAAGGCCCTTAACTACATCCAAACTACACATATCAGATATTCAACTGACAAGATTGGATTGAGACCCTTAAATGATTTTAATGAGGCAGGTAACATTGCCATTTGTGATTTTTGAAATTCCTGCTAAAGACTAAAATTTCTGCACTTTTATGTCTATATGAATAAAAATGGTGATGTGGCACATAAGTAAGAAAAAGATAAGGGAAATTTAAAAAATGACAAAAACTGTAGAGTGGCATTGAGGTTTCCTGTCTCTGATTGAGATCTCAGGAGAGTTTTAAACATTTTTATAGTAAATATTATATCTGCACAAAAGGGTATATGCAACATAAACAAGAATTGTAAAACAAATGGTTGGTACTTAAAAACCCAGTTTAAGAACTAAAATGTCATTAGTAATTAAGTAGGCCCCGTATATAACTCTCCCCAATTCCGTGGGAGAGACAGGAAGAACTTTGAGCTAGGCGAACAGCGATCACTCACACAATCTTATGAACAGTATATCTCACTTTTCACAGAGTACACAAATACATCATCAAAATAAAGGGCAGTTTAAGAACTAGAATGTTGGGCTGGGCGCAGTGGCTCACGCCTATAATTCCCAGCACTTTGGGAGGCCAACGCGGGTGGATCATCTGAGGTCAGGAGTTCGAGACAAGCCTGATCAACATGGTGAAACCCTGTCCCTATTAAAAATACAAAAATTAGCTGGGCATGGTGGCACACATCTATAATCCAGCTACTTGGTTGGCTGAGGCAGGGAGAATCGCTTGAACCTGGGAGATGGAAGCTGCATTGAGCTGAGATTGTGCCATTGGACTCCAGCCTGGGCCACAGAGTGAGGCTATGTCTCAAAAAAAAAAAAAAAACAAAAAAAAACTAGAATGTCATTAGTAATTAACCAGTCCTTGTATAACTCTCCTATATATATGTTTTTTATTTAAAAATTTTTTTGGCCAGACACGTTGGCTCACGCCTATAATCCCAGCACTTTGGGAGGCCAAGGCGGGTGGATCGCTTGAGGCCAGGAGTTCGAGAACAGCCTAGCAAATATGGTGATACCCTGACTCTACTAAACATAGCAAGATTAGCCCAGCATGGTGACACATGCCTGCAATCCCAGCCACTTGGGAGGTTGAGGAAGGAGAATTGCTTGAACCCAAGAGGTGGAGGTTGCAGTGAGCCAAGATTGTCTGCTTCTGCACTCCTACCTGGGAGACAGAGTGAGACCCTGTCTCAAGAAAAAAAAAAACCATTTTTTTTTAGAGAAGGGGATCTCACTATATTGCCCAGGCATCCTCCCATCTTAGCCTCCCCAGTCACTGAAATTATAGGTGTCAGACACCAAGCATGGCCCTACATTTTGTCTTAATCAATCTTATTTTTGTTTTTGCTTGTTTTTTGTTTTTTCTTAGTTTAAATATCTAAGAATGGATCCATAAATTGTAAGTCATTTCATTTTGCCTATTTTTATCTTCACATAAATGGAATCACAAGCTGTATATAATTTTATGATGTTTTTTTATCCAAACCAATATTTTTGAGATTCATTTATATTCACATATGTTACTCCAGTACCATCATTTCATTATTTTAAATAGCTAAATATATAGTAACACTGGTTTACTCAATTTATTATAACAGACCTTCATATTGTGTCTGTCTGGGATTATCGAGGTCATTACTTCTGTGAACTTTCTTGCACATGTTTCCTGGTGTAGATGTGCACGCATTTCTCTAGTATATATATAACAAGGTGAGAGGCTGGTTGAAACATTCACATAGAGCTGCTCAGGGTGAAGATACATCTACAGGTCTAGAGCTCAAGGCTGAAGCCTGGCATAGAAAAATGGCAGGCCACCCTGCCATCCCTCAACCCTTAATGTCTTTGTAAGGTTTGAATAATTGTCCCTTACCATCATAAATACCGACCATAAAAATATCTGGATGGAGAGAACCATTTTCCATTTCCTATTTCTCACTAGGTAATATATTTTTTTCAGCTTCCGAGTTCCCTTCCCTGCCCTGCCCTGCCCTCCCATCCCTTCCCCTTCCCTTCCCTTTGTGGGTGGCACACGCCTGCAGTAGCTTGATCTCAGCTCACTGCAACCTCTGCCTCCTGTATTCAAGCAATTCTTGTGCCTCGGCCTCCTCAGTAACTGGAGTTGCATGCATATGCCACCATGCCTGGCTAATTTTTATATTTTAGTAGAGATGAGGTTTCACCATGCTAGCCAGGCTGCTCTCGAATTGCTCACCTCAGGTGATCTGCCCACCTTGGCCTCCCAAAGTGCTGGGATTACAGGTGTGAGCCACCACTCTTCGTCGGGCCTGATTAATCTTTTAAAAATATTTTGATTGCTATTGATGATAAGAACTTTAAAAACAAAATCCTATGAATTAAATCTGTTCATTTTTTCCTGGAAATTATGTAGAGATGGATTAGTGAATTTTAATCTTATTAGATTAGTTGCCTTCATTGATAAGATAAATTGCATGAATTTCTTTTTTAAATAATTCAACCAACACACAGATAAAGCATCAGTAATGAAAATTTTCAGTGTTAATTCAGGTAGGATTTGGTTGTTTAAGTTAAAGAAACAAAATGAATGACAACCCTACAGAAATGTTAAGATCGAAGAGGGCTGGAATTTTTGCTTGTTTTGTCCATCGATGTATATCTAGCACTTAGAATAGTGCCTGGCACATAGTACATTCACATAAACACGTGAAAGGTGGCAGAATATTCCAGATTACAATATGCCATTGTGGCATAAGGATTATTTTGAGCTAAAGGGACTTAAAAACAGCAGATGCAAGAAGGATGCTCTTGCAGCAGGATGAGCCGGAGACAAAACCTCTCAGACACCGAGTTGTAAAAGGAAGGGCTTTATTCAGCTGGGAGCATCAGCAAACTACTGCCTTAAAATCTGAGCTCTCCGAGTGCACAATTTCTGTCCCTTTTAAGGGCTCACAACACTAAAGATTATACATGAAAGGGTCGTGATTGATTTGAGCAAGCAGGGGTTACGTGACAGGGGCTGCATGTACTGGTGGTCAGAGAGAAACAGAACAGGGCAGGGAGTTTCACAATGTTCTTCTATACAATGTCTGGAATCTATGAATAACATCGGTTTCTAAGTTATGAGTTGATTTTTAACTACTGGGTTTAGGCCAGGCAGGCCCAGGCCTGGTTTCAGGCCTGGCGCCGGGCTGCCTGTCTTTGGTTTTACTTCCTTGTTGTTTTTTCTTAAAACAGGTACTGAGTATAAAACAATATAAAATAATATGAGAGGGTCTTTCTCTTCCTTCACTCTGATCTCCCATTTTTCTTCCTAGGAGATAAAACCTCCCTATAGAAGATGTCCTCCCTGGCTGGGTGCAGTGGCTCATGCCTGTAATCCCAGCACTTTGGGAGACTGAAGCAGGCAAATCATGAGGTCAAGAGATCGAGACAAAAATTAGCTGGGCATGGTGGCGCGTGCCTGTAGTCCCAGCTACTTGGGAGGCTGAGGCAGGAGAATCGCTTGAACCACGCTTGGCTAATTTTAGTCGTTTTAGTAGAGATGAGGTTTCCTCATATTGGCCAGGATGGTCTGGATTTCATGACCTTGTGATCTGCCCGCCTCAGCCTCCCAAAGTGCTGGGATTACAGGCCTGAGCCACCATGCCTGACCCATGAGTCTTATTTAAATCACATATGATGAAGGGTGGTTTTTGCAGTAAGCCATTTTTGGAACAAAAGAAGGTGGGGAGGATTTTGCTAACCATTGCTGTTTTTTTTATCACAGAGCTCAGATAAAGGTCAATAGGCCATTGAACACTGCCTAAAAAATAGGCAAAATTAAAATGAAAAATATTATCAATATCATCAGTTGCAATCAATGACATATCATTTAAATCTCACTGGGTCTGATGTTTAAAAAAATAAAAATGTAAAAGATTAAATACATTTGGTTTTATTTTAATGTAATCAGAAATTACTGACATATATTATTTAAAGCAATAGATGTTGGATATAATGAAAATTGCCTGTCTAGTCATATTTCCTGAATCCCAATTGCTCTTAACTCTTCTAAGGTAGTAATCACTTGATGATGAGCTGAAGGGTGTTACCTGGACCACAGGATCATTACTTTAAAAACAAAATTGGCTAGTATGCTTACAAATAAGTAGATTTCTCTGATAGAAATTTTTCCCATAAAAGTTCTCTCCAGCTCCAAGAACAGTGATTTTTTTTCATGTTTACCTACAACAAAACTCAAAAATGATGCAAGATATTAAATTAAATGGAATATATCCAAGGTATTTTGCTATATGGTTGCAATTTCATGGAATTTTTATAAGTTTTATTTTGCCTTTCAAAAAAAAAAAGTAAATGTCAGTTTTTGAACATGAACAGTATTTTATCTTTTTATGTTTTCTTTAATTGAAGCAAAGAATATATGTAATAATGTGCCTTAGAGAGTACTCCTCTTATTTGCGCCTGAAAACAAATCATGCGTGGATTTAAAAAGATAATAACAATAATAATAATAAAGAAGATGAGGGACAAATATCCCTGGAAAATAAATGTTTACCAAGACAGCGCTAGTTTAGCAATATTAATATCAGAGAAAATATTGAAGCAAAGGTGTTCATGGGGATAGAGAGGGACACTGTAAGGACTCTTATCTGCAATGTGGAAAAGAAGATATTCTGGAAAACTCTATTGAAGCAATACACCTATGAACTAGAGAAACTACAACCAACAAACTAGTACTTAGTTACTCAATTAACAAAAAAACACAAGGGGTAGGCTCGGTGGCTCACGCCTGTAATCCCAGAACTTTGGGAAGTCAAGGCGGGTGAATCACTCGAGGTCAGGAGTTGGAGACCAGCTTGGCCAACATGGTGAAACCCCATCTCTACTAAAAATACAAAAATTAGCTGGGCGTGGTGGTGCGCACCTGTAATCCGAGCTACTCAGGAGGCTGAGGCAGGAGAATCGCTTGAACCTGTGGAGGTTGCAGTGAGCCGAGATCATGCCACTGCAGTCCAGCCTGGGCGACAGCAAAAGACTCTTGTCTCAAACACACACACATCCCAAAGAAAAAAAAAGCAAAAAAAAAAACCCACAAGGGAAATTCCCAGAAACCATCCAGAACAATAAAATTTAGAAGCTGAAACTAGGGTGACAAATAGGACATCTTTGGTTCTCTGGGGGCAAATACCATTAATCAGGATTATGAGCTCTGGGAATTAAAAGTCTGCCCCTTGGGGAATAGAATTCTAGGCTCTTAAACAAAAGTGAAGACATAGCATAAAGCCAGAATGGTTTGAAAAAGGGGTAGACTGGAGAAAAAAAAGGAAAAAAGAAGAAAAAAACTCGTAAACATCTCTGGGATAAAACCTTGTTTGTCTCTACAGGACTCTGACTCTGAGGAGGTGGATGGAGAAAATTGGCCCCAAAGATTTAACCCTAAGTATAAATGAAGTCTTGAGTTCCAGTGAAGAAGTCCTGAAATTAAACTGACTCAGGCTTATAGTGCCCCCTTGTGCCTGATGAAGACGAAACAAACCCCTACAGGAGGAAAGTATCTTGAACCCAAGTTCTCTACATCTACACACATTATCATTTATGGAGCAATCATGTACTGAACACCTATTATATGCCAGACACTCTGTCAGGAACTTAGGATGTTTAAATATAAGTTCATAACAAATGTCACAAAATCGAAGAAAAACAGACACTATGGAGAGTTTGGCTTATAAGCAAAGAGCCTTCTATTTCCTCCTAGATCCCTAGGCAAACAAAGGATTTCAGATATTGAAATGATTAGATACAGACTATAAAAATCACTATTTACTGAAAGTTTAATGAAATAAAAAATAGAATAATAAAACAATCAAGGACCAAGGGATAATCAAAACCAAGTACATTTGAAAAAGAACAAAATAGAACTTTGCTATACTCCATAATGATAAAATAAAAATCCAAAAATAAGATGTAACATTCAAAACCTTATATGCACTTGACTACAGAACCACTACTATGTCAATAAATAACTGACAGAATTAGAAGGAGAATTTCAAATTTACAATTGTAGGGTAACCTTTCAATATTCTGTATGAGTGTTAGATACTCATATTACAAGCAAAGAAAAATGCTAATGGTTTTCTAGGATTTGAACAAGACAATAAGCAAATTTGATCTATGATTACCTTCATTTGACACAGAAAACATCCCTTCTTTTTTTCAAAGCACATGTTGGACAATTTCAAAACAAATTAACCCTGGTTTCAGAAAGTTACAGAAATTAAGGAACTACAAAAAGGGAGATATAAAGAATGACAAGAGAATGCTGTGTAACTTTTACAAAAAATTAAACTCAGTGGAAAATAATTTTCAAGAAAAAGAAGAAAATAGACAAGCTGAGTAAACAAATTATGATTATGAAAATAAGGTAGGCAGTTAAAAAATATTTTCTATGTCCTTCCACCCAAATGCTGCCAAGTCCGGTCAGATTTTCCAAGTTTTAGTGAATTTATGAGGAATGGATTATCTCTTTTTTTTTTTTTTTTTCTGAGATGGTTCTCGCTACGTTGCCTAGGCTGTAGCGCAGAAGCTCTACACAGGCATGATGGCAGCACCCTACAGTCTCCAATTTCTGGGCTCAAGTGGTCCTTCTGCTTCACCTCCTGAGTAGCTGGGACTACAGGGACGTGCCACCTCACTTGGCATGATACCTATTTCACAGAATCTGTTACTATAGAAAAATAGCTCTCCTCACTTTTTTCTTTTAAAATTGTATAACATTACTAGCAAAACTGGAGGAGAATACAAATTTTAAAAAGGAAGGAAGAGAGAAAGAAGAAAAAAACAAAATTACAGTTTTGTCTCACTAATGAACATTCATTTTTGTTTTTTAGAAAAAAATGCCTATTATGAGAAAAAATGGAAACCAGGAGAAATTGCAGAGACCATGTTATTTAAATAAATAGCCGATTATATAGGGTTTATTCTAACAATAGAAGGAAGTTTAGTATTCTAAATCTGCCAGTTTAAGAAATTAATAAAGGAAGGCCCAGAGCAGTGGCTCACGCCTGTACTCCTAGCACTTTAGGAGGCCGAGGCAGGTGGATCACTTAATGTCAGGAGTTCAAGGCCAGCCTGGCCAATGGCGGCCTATCTTCTTCTGATAATACAAAAATTAGCCAGATGTGGTGGCACGCATCTGTAGTCCCTTTACTTGGGAAACTGAGGCAGAAGAATCGCTTGAACCTGGGAGGTAGAGGTTGTAATGAGCTTAGATCAGGGCACTGCACTCCAGCCAGGGAGACAGAGTGAGATTCCATCTCAAAATAAAAAAATAAAATAATAAAAAATAAAATAAAATAAAATAAAATAAAGACATTAATAAAGAAAAAACATAACCATCTCCAAAGATACTGAGAAAGCATTTAACCAAATATAACACTCTTTCATCATAAACACTTAACAGACTACAATGAGAAGAGAACTTCATAAGGAGGAGCTACAGCGAGTATAACACTTAATGGTGCCGTTTTGGAAGGATTCCCATAGAGGCGGAAGGAAGACAAGTGTGGTGAGAAAGTACTCCTATTCAACACGGCATCACAGGGTTTGGCCAATACCATGAGATAGGAACAGGCAGTCAGAAGAGCAAGGATTCAATAGGAAAAGATGATTATCTTTGAAAATAACATAATTGTCAAGGTAAAAGTTAACAAGAATCTATAAACAATTAGATCAAATAAGAATTGGAATTAGTGGGCATAGGCTAGGCGTTGTGGCTCATGCCTGTAATCCCAGCACTTTGGGAGGCCGAGGCGGGCGGATCACGAGGTCAGGAGATCGAGACCATCCTGGCTAACACGGTGAAACCCCGTCTCTACTAAAAAATACAAAAAAAATTAGCCGGGCGTGGTGACTGTAGTCCCAGCTACTCGGGAAGCTGAGGCAGGAGAATGGCGTGAACCCGGGAGGCAGAGCTTGCAGTGAGCCGAGACTGAGCCACTGTACTCCAGCCTGGGGGACAGAGCGAGACTCCGTTTCAAAAAAAAAAAAAAAAATTAAAGTCATATGAAGATTAATATGTAACATCTTCTTCGACTTAAATGTTCATTTTTTTCCTTCTGACTTTAGAAGAAATTATTTTCATGAGCCTCCAAAAGAACTGCGGACCCCAGACACCGTGCCTGCTGTTTAATGGAGTAGGGCACTGCGTGTACCAGAAGATGATTTTTTTAAAAAAAATTCAATTAGGAAATAATTATTCGCACACATTCATATACATACATACATACACTGAATCCTCACACGAAGAGCCCTACAGGCGTGAGAACAGTAAGGGAGGTGCAAGAAAGGTCTCCTTGGAGTTGGGAGGCGTATTTACAGCTACTAGAGAAGGGGGAAGTGCCAGCTCCCCGAGAAGAAAGCAGGAGGATGCTGAGAGACTAAAGCTGAAATTTTCTGCCTGCTTCCTCACTCTTTTCGTTGGTTTCAGCCGTCTGAAAAACCCTTGTGAGAGGAGCAAAAAGGTCAAGGGAAGATTGTTGCCTTGCTCTCAGTCTTCAAAATTTTCGATCCTCTGTTTTTTTTGTTTTGAGACGCAGTCTCGCTCTGTCGCCTAGGCTGGAGTGCAGCGGCGCGATCTCGGTCACTGCAACCTCCGCCTCCCTGGTTCTAGCGATTCTTCTGCCTCAGCCTCCTGAGTAGCTGGGACTACAGGCGCGTGCCACCTCACCCGGCTAATTTTTTTGTACTTTGGGTAGGGACGGGTTCTCACGGTGTTAGCCAGGATGGTCTCTTAGCTCCTGAACTCGTGATCCGCCCGCCTCGGCCTCCCAAAGTGCTGGGATTACAGGCGTGAGCCACCGCGCCCGGCCGGTCCTCTGTTTTTAAACTGTAAAGGACTCCACCGGATTGTTCGAAGTCTCCGATGTCCCGCGATCTGGTGGCCGCAGAAGAAAGAGGCCGAGTCGGCGGGGACTGGGAACCACCAATTAGCGGCCTACGGGCAACCTCCCGGACGCGCGCGCCGGGCTGACGTTAAACGTACGTGACGCCCTATGCGGGAGCCGGATGGGCGTAACGGGGCGGCGGCGTAACGGGTGGCTCTGTGGTTAGGGCACGGATGGGCGTGGCCGGACGGCCCTATGAGGGGGCCGGCGTTTTTGGCGAGGGTTGATGGGATGACCCTATGAGGGAGCCTGCGTGGAGGGGCACGACCGGCCCCAAGACTCCTTTTCATGGCCGCATAGCCGCACCGGGAGTAGGATGACCGCTGTTATTTTTCAGGACCTCTCATCTTCGGTTTGAAATTCTTTGCTTTTTTCCGGCTTTGTGTGGCTATTTAGTATTAGCATTTTAGGGCAGTTTCATTTCCTTTAAAGTAAAACTCTCCAAAGTGGTCTCCGGACCAGCAGCATCAGCATCACCTGCATAATTTAGAAGTACAAATTATCAGGTCCTACCTCAGATCTAACGCATCAGAAAAGTTTTGTGACTGCTTCAAAACATTGTTTCCCTTAATTCAGATGCTGGAGGAGACCTTTCAAATGGCAGCTTAGCATAAGCTAACCTGTTTTTAACTTCAGGTTCATTACCAAAGCCAAATCAGTGCTTAGGCCTTATCCACTCAGACCTCCTTGATGCTGGAAAGTAAAGTGAAAATAGGTAGATAGATGTCTAGAAAGGGGAGGTCTTAGAAGAAAGGTTTGGATCAACAATGAAGGCAGAATTTACAATTCTCCGCAGATTTTATTAATTATAACTTTTTTTTTTCAGACGTCCTGCCATCTTCTCATTCAGACTTTTCTTAGCAAAGGTAGTCCATGGCAAGTAATGAATTCCCAGTAACTAGGTCTGTAACAGAAGTAAATTCTATTTTTATGTTTATAAACTCAAAAAGTAACATGAAGTGCAAACACCTTTAGTTCCTTCCCCTCGGTAACCTTCTTTTGATGAACCAGTGTGTAGCAAACAAGGATGAGTTGGATTTGGGTGGGATCCACACAGTCATTTTCAGGCAGATGAGACTTCCTAAGTTCTATGTATAGATTCATACTGTCAGTTATTTTATGCATTCATTTCTCCTCTGTCTTCATGTCTCTCCCCTGATTGAAGAAATAAGAAGGGTTTAGTTATTAGGTGCCATTTTGCCATCACCATTAATATTTTCTATACAAAGAGGATTCTTTTTACATGTGCTTCTATAATGAACTATTAGGAATCTCTACTTCAGTTCTAGCTACACTTTAGTAGCATTAACACATAATAAGTCATGCTTAGTCAAGAAATATCACTGAATAATGTGATCTTTGTTTCAAATTCTCCAATTACCCTTCTTGGGTGGGATTCAAATAGTTCAAAAGCTCATATTCTCTCCCTTTCATTTTTGACCTGAAAAGATTTGAACACTCTGATTTTTAACTCAGTGAAAAGGAAAATATAATAACAGTTAAATATTGCTAAGTGCTTACTAAAAGTCCATCACTGTTTTAAGAGCTTTACATGAACTATCTTAAAATAACTTTAAGAAGTAATCTACTATTATTATCCTCTTTGTATACATGAGGAAAGTGAAACCCAGAAAATATGTCACTCATTCAGTTGAACCACTGTGACAACTCAGTAGTGGCCTCTATTCCTGTAGTTATAGATATTTGTGCACTTTAATTACGTCAGAAATTATGTCATGCTGCAAATACGTTTTGAGAGTCTGCCATGTGCCTGGAACAGCCTTAGGCATTAGGAAACAAGCAGCAAAACAGGTGAACTCCCTGTTTTTATGGACCTTACAGTTTTCAGGATTGGAAGGGGAGGCAAACAATAAACAAATTTAAGATAGTGCTAAGAGTAATGAGGAATGCATACAGCAAGTTAAGAATGAGGATAGAAGGGTGCCATTTTACATTTGATGGTCAGAGAAAACCTCTCAGATGTGGTGACATTTTCATCAATCCACTTAATCCAAAACCCAAGAAATGTGAGAAATATTTCAGTTATTATTTGATAGGTATTACACACAACTGAGACACCAAGTATATGACAAGGTCTATCTACTCGTGTCCCCTTTTTGTTTTTTCTCTATCTTTCTACCACATTCTGCTGTGGGTTTCTTTTAGTTCTCCAAGCTCTTTCCCTCCCCCCTGCCCTTTTTCTTTTTTTTTTTTTTTTTTGAGATGGAGTGCAGTGCACCCAGGCTGGAGTGCAGTGGCGCCCTCTTGGCTCAAGGACTACAGGTGCATGCCACCATGCCTGGCTAATTTTTGTATTTTTAGTAGAGACGGGGTTTCACCATATTGGCCAGGCTGGTCTGGAACTCCTGACCTCCTGATCTGTCTGCCTCAGCCCTCCAAATTGCTGTGAGCCACTGCACCTGGCCCCTCCCTTTTTTAGTAGGAGTTTGCTTCTTCCATTCCTTTTCTGAGTCCTTCTCAATTTCTCTCACCTTTTTTCTCATGCTCTCCCCAATTTCCTAGAAAGTAATTGTAACTTGGCTATAATATTTATAAAATATTGTTTTGTATTTATAAAGGATATTTTGAAATTTTAAAACAGAATATTTTATTACTCAAAAATTAGAATACATATGTTTGCCTTGATGCAATTAATTTGGTAGTTCCTGTATGAGCCCACGTTCATTTGACTTTGCTGAAGATTTCCAGAGTATGAGAAACACTTTTTTAGGCTTTAGTGAAAGACAAAGGTAAATGAAAACCATTAGCTGTAAGTCTTCTTAACTGAGGGCTCCAGGAGGTCAAGGACCACCATATCTCTCTGTGTATCTGCAGAGCCCAAGCCAGTGCCTAGGGAGTTTTGCGTACTTCATGAATTTCCTTACAAATCCTTCATGACTAATTTCTTCTATTTGATTTCTTTTCTTTATACCTCTCTCTGCTGAGTGTTAATCTGTTAATCTTACACTTGGAACTTTTTTTTACTATTACTTAATCATTAATCTTAAGTTTTATATATTAAATTATTAACTTAGCTTTAACTTCTTGTCCAATTTAAATTTCATTAATTTGTTTTTTCCATTTTTAAAAATTTTTTCATATTCTGCAATATTTTCTAAGATTTAAAATTTTTATTATATTACTTTTTCTGCTTCAGTTTGTTTTCTTTCAAAAGGCCCAATCTGTTTGTCGGACATTCTAACAACAATCATGCACTAGAGAATTGCTTTACAGACTGCAGTTTAAGATTTCTCAAATGAATTAATACATTCAATGCATATTTTTTAAAAAGCAGCTGCTATGTGCTGGGATAATGTTTTATATAAACTGTAGTGGCACCACTTTGTCCTTTACAATATCTGGGAAAAGTCCATCAGGATATTATGAGGGGATTTTAATGGGCTTTGTCTCTGTGGGTAGTGGTCAATTTTAGTCTGAATTGTCGAAATTCTTAAAGGTTCTACCATTTATAAAGGTATCAGAGCCAGGTGATTGTACATTTGATTTCTATGTAGTCTTTAAAGCACAAGTGCTTTTTACATCCAAGCATTTCAAATATAAAAAAGGTAAAGTGGTTTTAAATTATGTTCATAAATTTTTTACATTTTTTTGCCTTATCAAATTTTTATTTTTACTAATTTATTTATTTATTTATTTAAAAAATGGAGTTTTGGTCTTGTTGCCCAGGCTGGAATGCAATGGCGTGATCTCAGCTCACCACAACCTCTGCCTCCTGGGTTCAAGCGATTCTCCTACTTCAGCCTCCCAAGTAGCTAGGATTACAAGCATGCACCACCATGCCTGGCTAATTTTGTATTTTTAGTAGAGACGGGGTTTCTCCATGTTGGCCAGGCTGGTCTTGAACTCCCAACCTCAGGTGATCTGCCCGCCTAGGCCTCCCAAAGTGCTGGTATTACAGGCTTGAGCCACTGGGCCCGGCCCAAGTTTTTATTTTCATACACTTTTTTTTTTGGTATTGAAAAGGAAAGCATAATTACCACAAAGTACAAAGGACTAAAGCAGGACTATAATAATAAATGAATCAATTTGGCCTGGAAAGCAGATACCTTCAATAATATTAATGTTATAATACAAGCTCATTCAAGTATTTGACGTTGCTTTTTTTTTGTCCTTTTAAATATGATACCCTGTACACATATGTAACAAACCTGCACGTTGTGCACATGTACCCTAAAACTTAAAGAAGGATAATAATAAAAAAATAAAAATAAATAAATAAATAAATATGATACCCTAGCCCATAGTAAAGATAATGTATTATGAGCATAAGGTGCAACCTTCTCTACAAAGCCAGATGAAAGTTTTTGTCTCCAATGAGAAATAGCTCTGAGTTCTTATCTTTTCTACTATCAACATGCCTGAAGTGGGAGAGGGTCGGGGCTGGGGAAAATCCAAGGACCCTTCAACATGGGAGGATTCCATTCAGGAGGGGACCAGATAATTCAGATCACTCTACCTAGCCTTTTTTGAAAAAAACAACCCTCACCCTCCATAGTCATCTTCCTTGGCTCTTCTCCTCACTTCCAGGGCCTTCTAAGCAGCTTACTTACTTTTGTAAAATCAATCACCAGGAAAGGGACTGATAGAACAACACAAAAATATTTAACAACTTTGACATAGGGGCTTAGCACCTCTATCTGAGCCCCAGCGGTCTAGGCTGGGGGAGGGCTGGATGGCCCTTCTCTACTGGTAGTGCATTTGTTCCCAGGTGCAAGAGCAGGTGAAAGAGAAACCTGCCCCTTAACAGGGCTGAGACACACAGACCTTCTGATGTTTGATGCCCAAAGGTTGTGTTGGCGTGGACAAACCTTGAAAGAGATATGATGAAAAGAGGGATCTCGGCAGGCTGTTGCTTTGTGTCTCAGGTCTTGGATCCCCAGGGGAGGATAGTGGGTATGAAGTAGCTAGCTCTGATGGCCCCTGCCACTTCTGGCATGCTTGTCACAGATACATCGGTCCTAAATTCAAGTGTCTTCAGAAATTGAATATGTAAACTACTCTTTGCAACATTAACTCCTATCATTTTACAAAAAAAAAAAAAGAAAAAAGAAAACAAAAAAAAGAAAGAAAAAAATGTGAAGAAAAGAAAAAAAGAGGCCGGGCACGGTGGCTCATGCCTGTAATCCCAGCACTTTGGGAGGGCTAGGCGGGCAGATCACCTGAGGTCAGGAGTTCGAGACCAGCCTCATCAACATGGTGAAACCCCATCTCTACTAAAAATATAAAAATTAGTTGGACATGGTGGTGCATGCCTGTAGTCCCAGCTACTCAGCGAGGCTAAGACAGAAGAATGGCTTGAACCCAGGAGGCGGAGGTTGCAGTGAGCCAAGATCAAACCATTGCACTTTAGCCTGGGTGACAGAACAAGACTCCGTGTCAAAAAAAAAAAAAAAAAAAAAAGCCAAAAGCGTCCCCCTCTGCTCGTGCCGACCACCAATCTATGTTGAGATGAAGTCCTTACCTCCCTGCCCCAAAGGGGCTTCCTCTTTGAGGAATGTGTGTGAAGAAGATGGCAGCCCCCCTGGCCTGGGAGTAAACCCCAGATAAGAACAGCCTTCCCCCACATCCCAAGGCTTCTTTGTGCCCCCAGAAGCAGCAGAGGAAAAACAATGAAGTTTCTGTGGTGCTGGATATAGTACATGGCTGCGTGACCTGAAGGAAAGAAGGAATAAAGGGAAGGAGGAGGGGGTCCAGGAGCCCAGTATCTGATACGATGCGGAGCAGGCACCAGACTGAGCAGGGAAAGGCCTCAGATTCCACTGTCATAGCAGAGACCATGGTTCGAGACATGGGTCATAGGAACTGAAATGGGCTTCCCACATACTAACCACTGGGAGGTCAAAGGCGAGGAAGGGCCCAGGCTAAAAGCAATGAGATGCCAAGGTAACAGGCAAGACTTTGTCAGCCTGTGGTACTGTCTCCTACTTCCAGCCTTTGGGCTCAACAGAGGAACCAGTTGAAAAGGAGGGTCAAAGACACTGAGTAAGTGAGCAACAGGACCACCAACTCCTCTGTGTTGCCCAGATCCCACTGAGAGTGAACAGGGAGTTATCCCTGTATCCAACACACATCCCAGTCTGTGTGGGTCAGTCCTTCATCACCCTCCCTAGCTTCTGATGACAGCAGACTTCAGCCATTCCATTGTCATTCACAGCCCAACCCAGTCAGTGGCTGAAGAAGAGAAGTCAGGTATACTCTATGTCCACATCTATTTTCCTGCCACACGGCTTCACCAGCTGGCAGGGTTCCCTCCTGGCCCCCACCTCCTTTTCATCCCTCATTCCCAGGTGGGCTCAATTGGAGGGTGGGCAGATAGACGGCTTACAGAGGGGGGATGAGACCAGGCCCTAGGAGGAGAATGGCAACTTTCTCCACTTTTTAAGAGAGACAGAGCCTCCTTGACGTCTCAGAGATCTTTCAGGTCAACACAGGAAACATTTCCAAGCCTCAGCTGTGGGTGTTCACCTTTTCTCTCTGGGGTAGGGGACATGTTCCAGCTGAGAACAAGTATGTTCCAGATGCAGGCCAAGTTTGTTCTCCAAAAGTTTGAAACAAACTTGGCCTTGGGGTTTCATGGGTAGGATGCAGGACGTCACGGCAGGACGGGGCCTGACATGAGGCAATAGCAAGCAGAGCAGGGACACAACGGTAGCAGCTGTGTACAGACACAGGATGTCAGCTTCAAACGATGCAATAGCAAGGATATCTTGGGCATGGTTCTGATCCAAGCCACCACAAACTCTTGCCTCCAGGACAGAGGCTGTGTACATGCAGCAGCCCAGAGAAAGATTCTAGGGAGTCCAAGACCAGGCACATCCAGAGAAGGTCGGAGCTCTTTGGGTTGGCTCTCCACTGTGGAAAACAGACATTTGGGTATTTCGGATTCCCACTCCACAGTAAGGCAACTTAAAAATATTTCCAAAAACAAAAATCCAACGGGAGAGGATAGACATCATTTTCTGTGGATTCATTGGGGGATTTCTGATTTCTTGTTTTTTAATTGTTGATTTTTTTCCCCATTTTCCCAGAGATGGAAAGGTCAGAGAAAAATAAATCATCTTTCAATATAGTCTTTCCTGATATGAGCAGCATCTCTCTGGGCTGGGGAGTAAAGAGTGTGGGGAGAGGGGAGTGAGGAGAGGCTAGAATCTTCCCCCAAGCCCCAGTTTTAGATCCTTTGGTTTCCTTCTCCCAGAAGATGGCAGAAGGGCATGGTAGGGACAGCAAAGAGAGAACATGGTGATGATAAACCCTACAAGATCAAGGTGCTGGTTCTCCTGGGGCTCAGGGGTACCACCAGAGCCTTCCATGGGATGGTGCTGGGCAATGGGGCCTGCAGAGCCTTCTTGTGGGCTGCATAGTTGGCTGGAAGGGGAGCAGGAAGATGTTAGGTGTGGGGACCAGGGTTGCAGCCTACTAGCTATGGTAGGGCTGCAGATTTTGGTAATCCAGATGAACTATCAATAATTTAAAATTATATATATATATAAAATCTCCCTTGCTCTCCTCTCTCAGAAGAAGTTAGGATGTAAAGAATCATAGAAGAGAGGGAAGGGGATGTTGAGGCTCCTGTCCAGGGGAACTCTGATAGCCCAAATGGTATACACATTGCTACTCAGCACAAAGGCCCATCCTAATAATTCCAGGCTTGTCCTTTTTTGTTCCCTGTCCTGGGACTGGGCATGGCCATGCACTTCTTGCCCATCCCATCCCTTTCCCTGCCTCAAGCCCCAGGGCTAAATGGTTTTTCACTTTCCCAAATCTGTGTGTCTGAGTGCTGGCTTGTCCACTTGGCATCTGCCAGGATGGGCTGGCCATTGGGTGGTATAGAGGGCTGGCTGATCATGGTGGCAGGTCTGCTGGGAGACTGAGAGGGGCACTGCTTCCTGCCCTCACCCCTGCCACCTCCTGCTACCACTGAGTGTTGCTTGTGGTTGGCCTCCTCACCCATGGGGGGATCTACTCAGAAGTCTTCAAGACTTTGGAATTTGCTGAGGTATTTTTGCAGTTGGGGTCAATGTCCACATTTTTGGCTTTGGAATATTTCAATAAGTTCTTTTACTATTCTTATCTGAAAGGGTGTAGCTTAATTCTACTTCTGGGTATGTGCCAGATTTCAGTGACTTGCTTATATTGAATAACATGTGCCGGAGGAAATGGCTCACACCTGTAGTCTCAGCTACTTGGGAGTCTGAGGCAGGATTGCTTGAGCTCAGGAGTTCCAAGGTGCAGTAAGCTAAGATCAGGTCCCTGCATTCCAGCCTGGGTGATGGAGCAAGACTCTGTCTCTAAGAAATAAATAAATAATGTTTAAAAAGTGTGGCAGAAGTGTGTAAGTTTCGAATCTTGTTCACAAAAGGCATTGCGGCTTATTCCTTCCCCCTTCTCTTTCTTTTTTCTCCTGCTAAGAGAAAACAGTTGTTTGGTTTTGAAGATAATCAGTTACCCCTCTAGAGAGGTCTAACGGGCAAGGAACTGAGGCCTCCACCCAAAAGTCGGCTTGAACTTGCCAGATATGCGAGTGTGCCACCTTGGAAGGGAATCCTCCAGCTACAGTCAAGGATTCGGATGATTGCAGCCTATGTTTACAGCTTGACTTCAACCTCAAGGAAGACCCTGAGCCATAACCACCTAGCTAAATCACTTCTGGATTCCCGACTCACAGAAATTAGTTTTGGGATAATTTGTTACACGGCAATAGATAACATAATAGACATGGGGAGCCCCACAATTAACCTTATAGAGCTACCATAATTTTTATAATGAAACTTGATAAAGGTAAGCCCAAAATAGAACATAATAGAATGGGCCAGGTGCGGTGCCTCATGCCTGTAATCCCAGCTACACAGGAGGCTGAGGTAGGAGAATCGCTTGAACCCAGGAGGTGGAGGTTTCAGTGAGCCGAGATCGTGCCACTGCACTCCAGCCTGGGTGACAGAGTGAGACTAAATCTAAAAGAAAAAAAAAAATCATAGAATGATTTTATGCAAATAGAAATGGAAAAAATTCATGAAAAATATTAACAAAATTTACCGAGGTATTATTTAAAATAATAATATACCATGACCAAGTAAGATTTGGACTAGGAATAGAAGCATGAATCAACACAAAGAAATCTATCTATACTTCATGGCAACAGGTTAAAAAAGAAAAAGCATATGATTTCTTCAGAGGTCAAAGTGATTGAATAAAATTCATAAATCATACCTAATAAAAAATCTTAAAAGAAGATTAGAAGGAAACTACCGGGCTCGGCACGGTGGCTCACACCTGTAATCCCAGCACTTTGGGACCCCATGGTGGGCAGATCACTTGAGGTCAGGAGTTTGAGACTAACCTGGCCAGCATAACGAAACCTTGTCTCTACTAAAAATACAAAAAAATTAGCCGAGTGCGGTGGTGTGCGCCTGTAATCTCAGGTATTCAGGTGGCTGAGGTGAAGGCGGGAGGCTGGGAAGTGGAGGCTGCAGTGAGCAGAGATCCGGCCACTGCGCTCCAGCCTGGGCAACAGATAAAACTCTGTCTCAAAACAACAACAACAAACAAAAACCAAAAACTACATTAACACAATGAAGACTACACATACACATGCATGCACATACACACAAAAGCAATTATAAATCATCAACCACCGAAGTCATTTCTATGAACAGGAGGAAAAAGACAATACCTGGTAGCATGTCTAATGTGACATATTGTTTGTGATGGTAGCTAGCACAGTAAGATGATTAAAGCAAACAATAAATAGTTATGGGAGAGAATATCGAACATTTTTATTTGCTAATAGTACTATATGCAATTAAAATCAAGTCAGTCGACTATTGATTAGGATTAATAGAATTTGATAAGGTTAGCTAGACACAAAATTCATGTAAATAACCAATTATCCAATTATCCTCCTACATGCAGAATTTCAAACAGTGCTTTAGTGTGAGGTCATACGTCAATATGTAACAGAAGTCACAATCTTTTGAAAATCAGTATTACATCTGTAAAAATTTGGAGAGCTTAATTAATTCACACAACACATAGTGACTCCCTTTTTTTGTATCATTTTTCTGTTTAAATATTTACTTTGTTAACCTAGGCTTGCTTTGATGAGCAATACATTAGGTTTCAATTTTTATTTTCTTATATTATTTTTAATTATTAGTAATCCATCCATTCTAGAAAATTATTGGCCATGATCTTTTAAATCTCACATTTGCATCATTCTCCCTGATTGTTTCTTCTGGTACTGTGATTAGGTCAACGTCAGATCATGTTTTACTACTAATTCTAGGTCTCTTTTCATTTATTTATTTATTATTTGAGACAAGGTCTCACTCTCATTGCCCAGGCTGGAGTGCAGTGGTGTGATCATGGCTCTCTGCAGCCTTGATTTCCCTAGCTCAAGTGATTCTCTCACCTCAGCCTCCTGAGTAGCTGGGACCACAAGCACACACCACCATGCCTGGCTAATTTTTTGTATTTTCAGTAGAGTTGGGAGTTTGCCATATTATTCAGGCTGGTCTCCAACTCCTGGGCTCAAGCAATCCTCCTGCCTTGGCCTCTGAAAGTGCTGTGATTACAGGCATGAGTCACCTTGCCCGGCCCTAATTCCAGGTTTCTTAAACTCACTTGTGCATTTTTATCTCTGCATTTCAGATAATTCCTTAAGATCTGATTACATAGTTTATTAAATTTCTACCGGTAGGTCCAATTGGCTGCTGTTAAACACATGCAGTAAGCTTTTCATTTCAATTTGTCTTATAATTACATGTTTATTTTCTAGAATTTCTATTAGGTTCTTTTTTCAAATCTATGTGGTCACTTTTGGTATTTCCTTAGTCCCTCAATATATTTAATAAGACTTTTTGTTTCTTTTTTTTTCCTTCAGATGGAGTTTCACTCTTGTTGCCCAGACTGGAGGACAATTGCATGATCTTGGCTCAATGCAACCTCTGCCTCCTGGGTTCAAGCGATTCTCCTGCCTCAGCCTCCTGAGTAGTTGAGATTACAGGTGCATGCCACCATGCCTGGATGATTTTTGTATTTTTAGTAGAGACGAGGTTTCACCATATTGGCCAGGCTGGTCTCCAACTCCTGAGCTCAGGTGATCCGCCTGCCTCAGCCTCCCAAAGTGCTGGGATTACAGGCGTGAGCCACTGTGCCTGGCCTCTTTTTCTTTTTTCAAAAAGACACTAGTCATTTCAAGTCTGTATTTTTTTTTTTTTTTCTGAGACAGAGTCTCATTCTGTGGCCCAGGCTGGATTGCAGTGGCACGA
Organism: Gorilla gorilla gorilla; assembly: GCF_029281585.2. Lineage (NCBI taxonomy): Eukaryota > Metazoa > Chordata > Mammalia > Primates > Hominidae > Gorilla > Gorilla gorilla. Next base: position 43,846,325 of record NC_073229.2, on the reverse strand, counting down.
TCTTGGCTCACTGCAACCTCCACCTCCCAGGTTCACGCGATTCTCCTGCCTCATCCTCCTAAGTAGCTGGGATTAAAGGCGCACACCACCACACTGGCTAATTTTTTGTGTACTTTTAGTAGAGACAGGGTTTCACTATGTTGGCCAGACTGGTCTCGAACTCCTGACCTTGTGATCCGCCCACCTCAACTTCCCAAAGTGCTGGGATTACAGGCATGAACCACCGTGCTCGGCCTCAAGTCTGTATCTTGTTAATTCTCCCTTTTCATTTCCATTGTCTGTTGCTTTTTTTTTTTTTTTTTTCCAGAGACAGGATCTCAAACTTTTGGCCTCAAGCAATCCTCCAGCCTCAGCCTCCCGAAGTGCTGGGATTACAGGCATTAGCCACCACGCCCAGCTCCCATTGTCTGTTGCTTTTGTTTTCATTAGTCATACTTCTAGTTTCATGATGTTTAATTTAGATTGTGAAGCTCCTTGTGCATTTTTGGGGGGATATTTTAGCTGTGGCAATTTGTTGAGGTGTAAAATGAAGCTTCTTTTCCAGAGATGACTTGTATTTGTTTCTACCGGGTGCTCAGGGGCACAAAACCAGCCTGGGATATGCCTAAATTAAATTCTCAGCTTGGGTGTTTGAATCCCTATAGTATGAATGCCAGGAACAAGTAAGCATCGATGGCTTGTAGTCCAAGCCTTAGTAGTAGAATCTACACTGCTCAGAACCCAACTTCGGAGCTGACTTTTTTATTTGCATTAATCTGTGATGGGTTTGTATGTGTGGTTCATCCTTCTACTCTTGAGATGACAGATTTAGGTCTGGTGTCTCACCTTCACCTAAAAAGATATATCAGGCTCTATACCCTGGTCAGTTTCCATGGGTTGGGTAAAAGCCAGCTGTAGTGCTTGGGGTTTAACATGGGCCAAGTCCCTGGCTCTGAGTTTACTTTCTTAGACCCTCTTTCTTACTTTTAAGAATTTAGAAAATATTACTCAGGCGTTTATTTATCCGTCCAAGTACCACGCTTGCCATGTTATGGAAAATGTATCCCATAATCCATCATTTCGTGTTTGTTTATGAGGGCATGAGGACAAACTTCTAAATTCATTCCTCTTTTAGACAATGATCATCCATCACTTAAATTCTCCCTCTCAGCCAACATTTGACTCCAAACCTAGCCTCATCCATCTCACATTTTTCACGTCTCAAGTGTTTGTTCCTTTCCTTCTGGCCACTCCCTCCTAGTTCCCTCCCGACTCTTTTCCGAGATTCTTTTTCTCCCGCAATCATCCATTCCCCAGCAGTGAAAACCTTTTGTCATCATCCTACCTTGTGCAGCAGAAGCTACATCCTGCCAGAAGGAGGTTTTCTTTCCCTTTCTACCTTCTCCAGTCCTCGGTACTCAGGGGCATCTAGGAAAGGGTAAATTGTACTGCAAAGGGGGCTTCAGTCCTGCGATAACTATTGCCTACCTGCAGTCAGGCACCTTAATGATTGACTATTTGGTTTCTGCCGTTACCCGGAGGACTTTTAACCTGAAAGCTGCCAAAAAAACCCCTATAAATTAAATGGCTTTCTGAAAAAGACGGTTTAGCAAAAGAATTTTAAGGTGTCTCAGAAGCTGCTTCTTTTTCCTGCACCTCAGCGCCTAGGATCCGCCTTTCCCTGCCCTACTCGCTTAAGAGCTTCAGACAGAAACTGGCCCAATTACAAAACAAATCAGAAACCTTTGTAATAGTTCCGTGTTCAGCTCACATTGTCTTCAGCCTTTACTTGCAGTTATTACATATCTGCATGGTAAAAATTTTACAAGAAAATGGGCGGGGGTGGTGGTGGAGAAAGCTCCAAACATAAGTTGTCAAGAGCGTGCACTTTCGTGCTCAGGGCGGGCCGTCACCACACCGAGTCCCGGATCAACATCACGATCAACTTGGAAATCTGCACACGGAAACCAAAGAGCTGTACATTTACAATACTTTCAGTTTGTGCTAGTGTTATGTGATACTAAATGAGCTAACGATCTAATACGTGCCCATAGCACTCAATTTCTGGTACCTATTGTTATTCCCTGTAACTTCCAAGTTATTTCCTCTGCAGTACTAACGTAACATTAAAGATTGGTACTGTGGTGCTAAGTCCAATAACCCCCCTTTTGAATGAAATGATTACAACTCATTTATTGAAAACATGCGTGGCTCTTAAAAGAGCCTTTGGGATTAGGTGTAAAGATGCTTACTTGGCAAAGTTACTTGGAACTGGTGTACTTGGTGACGGCCTTGGTGCCCTCCGACACGGCGTGCTTGGCCAGCTCCCCCGGAAGCAGCAGGCGCACGGCCGTCTGGATCTCTCTGGAGGTGATGGTCGAGCGCTTGTTGTAATGCGCCAGGCGGGAAGCCTCGCCCGCGATGCGCTCGAAGATGTCGTTGACGAAGGAATTCATGATCCCCATTGCCTTGGAAGAGATGCCGGTGTCGGGATGGACCTGCTTCAGCACCTTGTACACATACACTGAATAGCTCTCCTTGCGGCTGCGCTTCCGCTTCTTCCCGTCCTTCTTCTGAGCCTTAGTCACCGCCTTCTTGGAGCCCTTCTTTGGGGCGGGAGCAGACTTGGTAGGTTCAGGCATCGTAGCGTTAATAGTAACAACACTGTTGCAAACACCTGAGAAAATAATCACTCCCGCCGAGGCCCCGTTCATTTATAGATGCGGTATTCAAATGAGGTTAATCAGATTTCGTTTATGATTGGATTAATTTTAGAGTGTCGTCACAAATGCCAATGTAAACGACACTTAAAAGTCTACCTTTTCATTGGCTATTTCGTTCCTTTACTTTTACCCAATCAGAAAGCCCAGACCAGACTACCCGAGGCTACTATAAATAGGCCTCTTTAGGCAAGCCAGCTGTACACTTCGCTCGGAGCAGTTGATTTTTGAGATCTGGCTTTTTTAACGTTGTGGTGTCAGAACTTACACTGAAAGATACTTAACAGATTAGGAGAGCTCACATTCCTTTCTTCCTTTAACAAATTATGGGACTCGGTGCATACAGAAGCCGTGCTAATTGGGACATCCCCAAGTCTGGCAGTTTTACGTTTCGGCAAGTCCTCTTAATCCATCCAAATGCCACATTTAAGGACCAAGTATTTTTCTGCAGTGTCGGTTTCTAATTTTCAGTTATGTGGCAGTGGTCTCCCCAAGCACTTGAAATATAGCCCTTAGAAAATCAATGTCAGTACTATGCCACTTGTCCTAAGACGTACTCCTCTGAACTCCCTCACTGCCTGCCATACTCGTTAGGGATAACCAGTAGGCTTGTAACCAGCACAGAAATTGATACTGTGCCGTGTTTGGAACTCGGAAAAACCCAGCTTAGAAGCCCGGGAAAATCCCACCATTTTTTTTCCCATGCTATCTGCAGGCCAGGGCCTGCTGAGTGCAAAGCACACGGGAGGCCCTAATGGGTTCAACTCCGACACTCGAGAATGCAAAATCGCAATGACGCCACTGCACTCCGGCTTGGGCGACGCGACCTCTTAGTCAAAAATAGTTCCCGAGACACACACAATCCCACTCCTCTCCCCCACTTTTGTTCCCGGGAGACCCGCCCCTGCTTAGCAGCGTTTTCCCGAGCCACGCCCCCAATAGTGCAACAGCTCTTTTACTGAGAGCGGTGGGTGGCTCTGAAAAGAGCCTTTGGGTTGTGTTGGGCTTCTAAGCAGTTGGCCAAAGGAACTTTCTACTTTTTCTTGGCTGCCGCCTTCTTTGGCTTGGCTGCCTTGGGCTTGGCGGTCTTTGGTTTAGCCGCCTTGGGTTTCACTGCTTTGGCCTTCGCTGGGCTCTTGGGCGCCTTTTTTGGCTTGGCTGCTTTCGCCTTTTTCGGGCTTTTCGCTTTTTTGGCTCCAGCAGCTGCAGCTGGCTTCTTCGCCTTCTTTGGGGTCTTCTTGGCGCTCTTCTTAGGGGTGGCCGACCCCGTCGCCTTCTTGGGCTTCTTCGCCGCTCCTGCTGGCTTCTTGGCCTTGGCCGCGCCTGCCTTTTTAGCCTTAGGCTTGGCTTCCCCAGAGGCCGCCTTCTTGTTGAGTTTGAAGGAACCCGACGCGCCGGTGCCCTTGGTCTGCACCAGGGTGCCCTTGCTCACCAGGCTCTTGAGACCCAGCTTGATGCGGCTGTTGTTCTTCTCCACGTCATAGCCAGCGGCTGCCAGCGCTTTCTTGAGAGCGGCCAAAGATACGCCGCTGCGCTCCTTGGAGGCGGCAACAGCTTTAGTAATGAGCTCGGACACCGGGGGCCCAGACGCTTTGCGCTTGGCCGCACCTGCAGACTTGCGGGCCTTCTTCTTCACGGGAGTCTTCTCGGCAGGGGCCGGAGCAGCGGGCGCGGCAGGCGCAGTCTCGGACATGTTGAAGGCAAGCGTGAGCGAGAGCAATTCGAGCCGGAAGCAGAGGCACTGGCCGGGACTCGGGCCGCGGCGCTGCGCCCGCCCGTTTATATAGGGCGGAGCTGCGCCGTGATTGGTGCGCTGTCCAGCCCGCCTCGCTGGCAGCCGCAGAGTGTCCTGTCGGATCCCGAGTTGTGTTTGTTACACCTCAAAAAAAGCCAAAAATATAAAAATTGTCTACACCGAACTGCCCGATTTTTCTCAGATAATGATCCCCGAACCCTCAGGCTTCACGCAGATCTCAAATTATAAGGAAAGCACAAAGCCTTGTGCCAAAAACTTGCAATATTTCCCGCCGTGCTTGGCAAATTTCAACTCAGAGAAACAAAACTTTCTATTTTCTTCGTAAATTATAAACCGATCTTTAACTGTGGACTTTTCTGACCTCTCAAATATGATACTCCAAGTGGTTAGCTTCTTATATATCCAAAAAGCATGCCACTGGCATTAAGATTTTTATTACAAATCTGCACTTAAGTGAGGGAAGTAACACAGGCTCCTCGGAGAGTCCTGCCTATTGAGCCGAGGGCATTTGAGTTCATCAAACTGGTTTAGTTTAATGCCAAACAAATTATTGCCCATTTGAGATTAAGTTTTGGACCCCTGGGACATCAATCTATGCAGCCATGGTTTTACATCTGTCCGCTACATCTGAGTTTTTAAACAATTCTTTGGATAATTCTTTCCCTTTCTGCTCCCAAGGGTTGGGGGCGGGGCTGTTGCTTCTCTCTTCCTCTGGACAATTGCTCCATGGATTGAGATACCTTGAATTCAGGGTATTTGGGAACGAAGGGAAGTCCAAAATGTACTCAGGGTACAGAGATGAAAAAGGATTAATTTTCAAATGTGATGTTCATAAAGTCACTGGAAGTGGAGGTGCACTTTACTTTAAAGCATTTGTCTGCAGCCTTGCTGAGTGCTTTTGGCATATGCTTCAGAACCAAATTGCAATAAAGTAGCTTAGAGCTGAAATTCAAGCATTGATGATAAGGGAAAATAAATAAGAAACGTAGATTGAAGCATCTACTCCCATTATTAGTGAAACCCAGCCCCTATTATTACTGAATAGTTGAGGAATGACTAGTCCACTCACCACGTATGGTTTCAATCCCCCTGAAGATTGTATTCCAATGCTTCCCAGAGCTCAATAGAAAGAAAAATAAGTGACATGTAGTGATTAAATGACAAGTTCAAATTTCGATCTCAGAAGCAGAGCTTTGAGAGTCTATCTAAGCTATTATAAATCATTGCCCTCTGAAAACATCCTTTGAACAATGTCTGAGTGAATTTCTTTAGGTAGTTGCCCAATCAAGAAGAGTGTATGTAAGCTGGCAATGAAAGCCCAACCAAAAGAATTATTTCTGGTCCAGGCGCGGTGGCTCACGCCTGTAATCCCAGCACTTTGGGAGGCCGAGGCGGGCGGATCACGAGGTCAGGAGATCGAGACCATCCTGGCTAACACAGTGAAACCCTGTCTCTACTAAAAGCACAAAAAATTAGCCGGGTGCGGTGGCGGGCGCCTGCAGTCCCAGCTACTCGGGAGACTGAGGCAGGAGAATGGCGTGAACCCGGGAGGCGGAGCTTGCAGTGAGCCTAGATAGTGCCACTGCAGTCAGGCCTAGGCGAAAGAGCAAGAAGACTCCGTCTCAAAAAAAAAAAAAAAAAAGAATTTTTTCTGAAAAACGATATGGCTGGAACAGTATGGGTGGAACTACAAGCCATTTATCATGGAAACAAAATAAAATTTTGCCCAGTGCTATAAGGTGATATGATACTGTTCTGTGGACGTGGCTGATTGTAATACGGCGTTGGATATCATTTTAAATTTTAATTTCATTGCCCAAAATCTCCAGACACAAATTCTGCTACTGAAATAAGGAGAATATAGAATTTTGATATAACACGAGTGAAATGTATCAAAACAGTACTGTTTAATGCTGAATTTGTTATAAAAGTGATGTAAATTATCAATGTTTTTAATATCTTGATGTGTATTTTCAATCTAATTATTGCACATCAGTGCAAAAATAAATGTGCCCTTTGGTATTTATTGAAATAAAAAGGGAGATGGATAAATCTCCAAAACAGACTAGGGAAACTGATTATATGGGCATTTGATTCCAGAATGGTAATATTATACCTATTTAATGACAACAAAAAACACTCCTGTAAATGACTGAAACTTACACAACACATGGAAGTTTGCTTTCACATGACTCACTTTATCCAGTGTATTCCTCATGGCTAGGAAGGAGTTAAACTCTCCAAATTCTGTGGTCTTTCAACTTCCACTGCTTGCCCCCTTAAGGTGTGGTGTGTTTTTTTTACTTTTCTTTTCTTTTTTTGAGACAGAGTCTCACTGTGTCACCCAGGCTGGAGTGCAATGGCGCGATCTTGGTTCACTGCAACCACTGCCAAATGCATGGGCTGGGAGAGGTGGCTCACGCCGGTAATCCCAGCACTTTGAGATGCTGAGGCGAATGGATGACTTGAGATCAGGAGTCCGAGGCCAGCTTGACCAACAAGGTGAAACCCCATCTCTGCTAAAATAAAATAATAATAATAATAATAATAATAATAATAATAATAAGTTAGGTGTGGTGGTGTAATCCCAGCTACTCGGGAGGCTGAGGCAGGAAAATCCCTTGAACCAGGAAGGCGGAGGTTGCAGTGAACGTGCTCTCGAGCCTTGGCGACAGAGATTAAGGATTGGCCACTATGAAATCAAGCATCTATTTGACACTTGTCGGTGATGAAATAGGAACAATAACAAAAGGCCTTACTTTCTTATTGATCGGCGGGCTGGCTATCTCAGAACTAGGCGTGTGTGCACACAAACACGTTCATGCATCTGTTCTATTTTTTATTTTGTTATTATTTTTTTGAGATCGAGTTTCGCTCTTGTCACCGAGGCTAGAGTGCAATCAATAGAGCGATTTCTGCTCACTGCAAAGTCCACTTCCCGGGTTCAAGCGATTCTCCTGTCTCAGCCGCCCAAGTAGCTGGGATTACAGGCGCCCGCCAACACACCCAGCTAATTTTTGTATTTTTAGTAGAGACAGGGTTTCACCATGTTGGTCAGGCTGGTCTCCAACGCCTGATATCAGGTGATCCACCCTCCTCGGCCTCCCAAACTGCTGGGATTACAGGTATGAACCACCCAGTCATGCATGTGTTTTAAACATAGATTCTGAGGCCTTGCTCAAGACTATTCTGATATAATAACTCTTCAGTAGGTCCTCAGAATATGAATATTTATCAGTTTTCTCATGCCACTCTTATGCCGAGCCAAGTTTGGCAACTCTGCTGAACTCACTAGAGATGACCAACAGGGCAAATGTGCTTCCTGTCACGTGAATTCTCCCAGGGATTTCTGGGCGTGTCTGTGAGATCTTAGAAAAGATATCCATGCTGAATATGACCATATATTGGAAAGACGGGGACAGCATTAGTCCAATCTTGACTTCCTTTGATTCACACCTGGCTGGCCACTATAGTGGGCTAAAGAAGGAGAAAGGAGAGTAACTAAAGTTAAGCATCCAATGAGTCATTATTTTCCAACCACAGAAGGTAGACCGAACCTTGGCTGCTTATGGACTACTTGAATCCTCTAGTACAGCATCTACATTCCTTATCCATTTTATCATTTTTAATGATAGTCATCCTTCCCATTTGTTGGCTACTGTACTACATGCTATCTGAAATTTTTTTTCCCCCACAACTGGGCTGCAGCCTGAGTTACCTGCATTCTTACTTAGTCAGTGTAACAATCCTCTGTTATGGATAGTATTTCTACTTTACAAAGTAGGAAATGGACATGCAGAGGTTAACAAGTTCTCTTGAGAAAACTGTTGGTAAGAGGTACATTCCAGATTCCAGCACACGTTGGTTTTACTTCAAAGCATGTATGCTTATTAAACAGTGTTTTCTCAAACTACAGGTCTGAACAAGCATGAAAAGTTGTGAAATCAATTTAGTTGTCAAGGACAAAATATTTCTCTTTTTAGTGAAATAGAATAGAATATAAAATACCAGTTTTCGTTGCATGTAGTTTTAGTTATATACACAAATCTTTGTGTGTTAGTCCCCTTAGTAAAAGACATTTCTACTGTGCCTGTTCACATGTCCACAGTATGTCTTCCTTGTGCAATTTCTTGAGCTTTTATAGTCATAAAATATTATCAAGTATGTTATTCTTTAATGAGCTAAGAAAGTAATTTGATATCATTGACATTTTTAAAGTCTCTAAGGTACCCTGAGTGGTGGAAAATGGGGGACACTCTAATTGTTTTTATTTTGGACATGATAGCAGTAATATGCAGCTACAAATATGACTATGAACTAAGGGGAACAATGTGATTTGCAGAAAAGTTGAAATAAAAGAGAAGATTGTGCTTGGTTGCTTTTACCTCACAGTTCTGCAGTCAAAGAGCTTAATTCTGAATTTCTGTATTTTAATATGATGTTACCATGATTGTTTCATTAAAGATAGAGTTTGGAAAAGAGGTGCTTTATGCTAGACAGATGGACTATATAGTATCTTCAACATTGTTTCCTTTTTACTTAAGTCAATAATTAAAACTGTGGTTTGCACACTCATGGTTATTCATCACAGCAATGTTTGGAATTATAAAATATTTCAAAAAACTTTAATGCCCCACATAAGAGAGTGGTTGGATAAAGTAGGATGCATTTACACAGTGCAGCAATATGCAGCTACAAAAATGACTGAGATCTCTATGAACTAGTATCAATTCCAGGATATACATTTAAGTGATAAGGCAAATTCCAAAAGAATATACTTAATATAATGACCTTTGCTGAGAAAGAAGGGAGTATAAGAAAACACACAATTTTCTACTCATTTGTGCAAAAGAAATATAGAAAACTAAACCAAAAACTAAAAATCATTGACTACCTATGGGAGGTGGATGAGAAAGAAACAGGTGGAAAGAAGGGAGAATGGGAAAAAACAGTAAGGATAAGAAGGGAATGACACTTTTTTGACTATACCTTTTCATATAAGTGACCCTTACAACTATAGTAATGTTTCATATACCAGCAAAATAAACTATTAAACAAATGATTAAAACTGATAGAAATGGGGGATACAAAATGGAATACAAGGAATGAAACAAATAAACCAAGCTGTATTAACTTAATAACATAGTAACACTTAAGGGAGGGAAGAAGATAAAAGTTAACCTAAGTAACATTGGAATACAATACTAATTGCATACTCCCTGGGCAGACACGGTGGCTTACACCTGTAATCCCAACACTTTGGAAGGCCGAGGCAGGCAGATCACCTGAGGTCAGGAGTTCAAGACCAGCCTGGCCAACATGGTGAAACTCAGTCTCTACTAAAAATAAAAAAAATCAGCCAGCTGTTTTGGCATGCACCTGTAATCCCAGCTACTTGGGAGGCTGAGGCAAGAGAATCACTTGAACCTGTGAGGCAGAGGTTGCAGTGAGCCGAGATCACGTCACTGCACTCCAGCCTGAGTGATAGAGCAAGACTCCATCTCAAAAAAAAAAATTTACTTGGATACTTTAAGACTAAAGACAAAAAAATCAATCATATATACATATACATACACACTGTAATCTAATATATATGGATTAGTATAGTATATACTATAATTTAGCAAAAGTGTTTGTTATTAATGTGGGTTATCAATTCTGAAACTACTTTATGTGCACATTACTATTAAGCAAATAAGTAAAATTATCTATTTGTATATAATGACAGTCAGTGTTCTCACTGGTGGAAAAAGAATATTTAGCTAAAATGAACCTTGCAAAAAAAAAAAAAAAAAAAATTAGCCAGGTGTGGTAGTTTGCACTTGTAGTACTAGCTACGTGGAAGGCTGAGGTAGAAGGATCCCTCGAACCCAGGATTTCGAGGCTTCAGTAAGCTGTGATTGCACCGCTCACTCCAGCCTGGGCAACAGAGCAAGACCTTGTCTTAAAAAAAAAAAATTAAAAGTATTGGATTTTAACTTATGTTTATAAATAAAAAGAAGGGATAATTCTTCCTTACAATATAATTCCAATTAGTAAATGTAGTAGGAAGGAGGGAAACAGAAAATGATCATTAGGCAAACAATATTTGTTTCTTTGTTTTCTGAGACGCAGTCTTGCTCTGTCGCCCAGGCTGGAGTGCAGTGATGTGATCTTGGCTCACTGCAAGCTCCGCCTCCTGGTTTCACGCCATTGTCCTGCCTCAGCCTCCCGAGTAGCTGGGACCACAGGCGCCCACCACCATGCCCGGCTAATTTTTTGTATTTTCAGTAGAGACGGGGTTTCACCGTGTTAGCCAGGATGGTCTCGATCTCCTGACCTCGTGATCCGCCCGCCTCGGCCTCCCAAAGTGCTGGGATTACAGGCTTGAGCCACCGCGCCCGGCCGGCAAAGAATATAGTGATCTTGTTTCACATAAAATCCATCAATGGATGCTAAAATCAGTGGGCAAATTTTAAGAGGCATGATTTGCTTCTCCAAGTTACCTTATCAACTACAAAGGAAAAGATAGTAAGTTTACATTGAAGAATCCTAGCAATCACCACCTTAACTAAGTAAAGTAAACATCACAAAGCAACAAGGCATATGTGTTTCATAAACTCATTGAATTGAGAAGGACATTTTATCATTTTGGTAGTATTTCCTGTCAAAAACCCAGAAACTCACTCCAGTGGAAAAAAAAGGACAATCATCAAGGGATATTCTTCAAAATAACTGATCATCACTCTTCAAAAGTGTGAACATCATAAATATAAGAACAGACAGCAGAACTAATACAGACTTAAAGAGTCTAAGAAACAAGTAGTGACTAAATTCAGTGGGGGATCCAGAATGGGATTCTGACACAGAAAAAGAACATTAGGGGGAAGATGTGTGATATTTCAATAGGTCAGAAGTTTAGTTAATATTTTACCAATGTCTACTTCCTATTTCTGATCATTGTATATGGTTATGTAAAACATTAACACTACAGGAAAACAGTTGCTGAAAATAAGAAACATTGTATACTCTATTTGCAACTTTTTTTCGCAATTTTTTGCAAAAATAATTCTCAGGATTTTGCCATGTTAGAATACTTTCCGACGGGCGTGGTGGCTCACGCCTGTAATCCCAGCACTTTGGGAGGCCGAGGCGGGCGGATCACGAGGACAGGAGATCAAGACCATCCTGGCTAACACCCCGTCTCTACTAAAAATACAAAAAATTAGCCGGGCGTGGTGGTGGCGGGCACCTGTAGTCCCAGCTACTCGGGAGGCTGAGGCAGGAGAATGGCGTGAACCCAGGAGTCAGAGCTTGCAGTGAGCGGAGATCACGCCACTGCACTGCAGCCTGGGTGACAGAGCAAGACTCCGTCTCAAAAAAAAAAAAAAAAAAAAAAAAAGAATACTTTTCATAGGTGGTAAAAAGAAACAATGCAAAACACCAAACTGTGATATAGAGAGTCTCCATAGTGGTGGAAATACAAATTATTTTTATTATTGTATCTAAACCTTTATGTGTTTTCAAAATTTCTACTGTCAGCATGGATTTCTTTTTTAACAAACAACATCTTTCTAGAGCTGTGCACGGTGGCTCACGCCTGTAATCCCAGCACTTTGGGAGGCTGAGGTGGGCGGATCACTTGAGGTCAGGAGTTCAAGATCAGCCTGGCCAACATGGTGAAACTCTGTCTCTGCTAATAATACAAAAAAATTAGCTGGGCATGGTGGTAGGGATTACAGCTACTCAGGAGCCTGAGGTGGGAGAATCTCTTGAACCTGGGAGGTGGAGGCTCCAGTGAGCCAAGATCCTGCCACTGCACTCCAGCCTGGGTGACAATGTGAGACTCTGTCTCAAAGAAAGAAACAAAAAACAAAAACAAACAATGTGTTTTTCTTAAAAATATGATAAAGTTTATTTTTTAAAAAATGTCTGCTTAGTGTCCTGGACATCCAGATACTATTCCCTTTGTACTCTCCTTCTCTCCATTATCTGAACTTTTATTAAAATCATTTTCTAGTTTTTTTCTTTATAGGTATATGTACATATGTATCCATGAACAGTATGATTCAGTTTGTCCTGTTTCTGAAATTCATATATGTGAAATCATAGTGTATTATTGTGTGCCTTGCTCTTTTTTCCTTCACTAGGATCCATTCCTCTTTATTATATTGATGCAGAAAGCTCAATTTTGTTGATTTGCATTGCTGTTCTATGTTATAAATTTGGCCCCATGTATTTACTTATCTAGTCTACTCCTCATGGACATTCTCATGGTTGTATAACCTGGCCTATTTAATTTTGTTGACTCTTCAGGCTTGTGTCTCTAAACTATCTCATAAGAAATTTGATGATTCTGAGGCCACTGTGGTCTGTGAAAGCCAAGATGCACGTGGAGACCATGTTTGGGCATTCCTCTCCTCCCTTCCTCACCTTTCCCCTCTTCTCCCTTCCCCTCTCTAATTTCAGTAAAGCTGATCACAACCAACTAAATTGTCTTCATGAATAGCAATCGGAATACTGAAGAAATACTATGTTATAGGCGGCAGGGTGAAAAACATTGGTTTTGGAGATATTGGCAACCTTTCTATTCACTTTAACATTGAACCTATAATCATTTTTTCAAAGAATCTCTTCAGCATCTATTTATTCAAAGTTCTGGCCTCTGTCTTTGGAAGAGGTGGTTTAATGAACACATTGCATTTGGCCTTCTTGTGTATCTTCAGTTTTTCAGTTTCTCTCTTTATCTATGATACTTCCTGTTATTGTTTCCTCAATATCTCTTTACTTTTTCCTCTCCATCCCCCTTATATTAAATTAATTTGCTGGTTTGTAAATGTAAGGATTATCTGTTTACACATGATCACTAATTTATATGGAGTGGCAGCTTGGCATAGTGTTTAAACAGATTGACTCTGGTATAGACTCTATTGCTACATAACAAATTCTCCCAAAATTTAGTGGCTTAAAATAATAGGAAAAATTCATTATGTCACATGGTTTCCATGATTCAGGAATTTGAGGGTGAGTGAACTGTAGTTTCAACATGGGATCTGTAATGAGATTGGAGGCAAGCTATTTGCTGGGACTTTAGTTATCTGCAGACTTAAGCTGAAGAATGGGACTGGAAAATTCCCAGATGGCTTACCTGGCTAGAAAGCTGATGTTGGCTATTAGCAGAAGACTTCCGTTCCTTGGCACATGACATCTTTTGTAGGGCTACACAAGGATTCAATATATGGCAGCTGGCTTCCTCCAGAGTGATTCAAGAGACAGCAAAACAGAAGTCATGATATCATTTATGACTTAACCTCTTGGGAGTCACAATATTTATTAGTTTCATAGGTCAGAGCTATCCAATTTGTGAGCGAGATACACAAGATATACAAGTCTGTGAATACTAGAAGGTGAGAATTTACTGAGCCATCTTGGAGTCTGGGTATCAGAGTTATGGAGACAGACCACTCCATTTCAATCTCAATCCTGTATTGTTTACTAGGTGACTTTAAGAAACTTCCTAAACTCGATTTCTCAATTTTCTCATGCCTAAAATTTAGATAAGAATATGTAGTAAATTGTACTATTGCTCCCATGATTTTACTGCCCTTTTTGGGAGTATTATATATCCTTGCCCATTGATATGGGTTTACTATATTCCTCTCCATGTAAGGAGCACTCTTTCCTACTACCTACACATAAGTCTTTGTAAGTGAGTTGCTTTGGTCAATAAAATATGAGTAGAAGTACCATGTGTCTACTTTCCTGCAGAATCTTTAAGAGCATTGAGATCCCTTTATGTCAGTTTCTCTCAGCCTGGGTCTGTCTATGAAGAAAATATGGAGCAGAGCCATTGCTGATCCATACAGAAATAGAATTTGGGCCTGAAATAACCCTTCTTGCTATTATCCACCAAGATGTGGGGAGTTTTTATACAGCTTGGCAAAAACTTAGCGGTTACAACTATTACCTACTTTAGTAGGATTGTTGGTAGGAGTAGACAATATTTTTGAAGTGCTTATAACAATGTCTTGCACATAGTAAGAATATCTATTACTATGATTATTCAAACCTAAATTCACATGAGATAGGTTTATAAGCCATACCATTACTTTATGAATTTATAATGAAAGATACACTTCATATTAAAAATTTGTATCAGAAGGCCGGGCGCGGTGGCTCACTCCTGTAATCCCAGCACTTTGGGAGGCCGAGGCGGGCGGATCACGAGGTCAGGAGATCGAGACCATCCTGGCTAACACGGTGAAACCCCGTCTCTACTAAAAATACAAAAAATTAGCTGGGCGCGGTGGTGGGCGCCTGTAGTCCCAGCTACTCAGGAGGCTGAGGCAGGAGAATGGCGTGAACCCAGGAGGCAGAGCTTCCAGTGAGGTGAGATCGCGCCACTGCACTCCAGCCTGGGCGACAGAGCAAGACTCCGTCTCAAAAAAAAAATATATGTATTAGAGATGTGTTTATTGCATTACATTCTGGTCTGGAGGCAAAGATACAAATTAGAAGATAATTTCTGTGCATAGAGTTGTAATAAAAGACATTTTCATCAAGCAGTGGTCTCCTGACCAATCGGCTCCTCTATCCCAGGGACACTTGTGTACTGCGTTCTGCTCTGTGGAAAAGATACAGTGAACAATTTACCATTCTATTTTCCAGGTGATCACCAGCCTTTTTTTTTTTTTTTTTTTTTTTTTTTAATCATAGTTGCTGTTACATGAAGTCTCTGAATTTCTAGTGTGGAGACTAAAGTAACTCAATCTTAGATGCTAATTTGCTGTATTGACTTCTAAATAATCCCAGTGTTTTTTTTTTTAATCATAGTTGCTGTCACATGAAGTCTCTGAATTTCTAGTGTGGAGACTAAAGTAACTCAATCTTAGATGCTAATTTGCTGTATTGACTTCTAAATAATCCCAGTTCTGGGAATGCCTCTAAGATTTCTACTTCCCTGTACTTACCATAAATCCTGCCCTTAAGTCAAAACAATCTTGATATTATTGTAAACTCATACTTACTATAAATCCTGCCCTTAGGCAAATTCCCTATGATCTATAAGCCCTGGGGTTTGGGGTGAGGTAATGGCAGGTAGGCAAATTCACCAAGTTGTCTACATGCCATGGAAGACATGGCTTCTGTTTATAAGTCCCTATTAAAATTTTCTTTCTTGATTTGTCATCATCCTTCTTATGCCTCTCAGTTTCCTTGGCCTTTGGAGGCACGTTTGCTTAGAACTACTAATGGAGGAACATGTTTTCAGTATAATATACCTGTTTAATTTTTGTCAGTTATGGCCAGGCACGGTGGCTCATGCCTGTAATCTCAGAACTTTGGGAGACCGAGGTGGGCAGATCATCTAAGGTAAGGAGTTTGAGACCAGCCTGGCCAACATGATGAAACCCCGTCTCTACTAAAAATACAAAAACAATTAGCTGGGTGTGGTGGTGCACGCCTATAATTCCAGCTACTAGGGAGGCTGAGGCAGAAGAATTGCTTGAACCCAGGAGGAAGAGGTTACAGTGAGCAAAGATTGTGCCACTGTACTCCAGCCTGGGTGACAGACCAAGACTCCATGTTAAAAAAAAAAAAAAATTATGTCAGTTACAATATAAGTGTAGTGGATGACAATTTAGACTATTGCAATATATTCATGAAATTTACTATAGAGTAGATACTATGTGCTAGATACTGTTCTAAGCACTTGACAAATACTCAGTCCTTATAATAACCCTTATACTCTTAAAACCATTTTTCAGAAAACAAAATCATGCCCAAAGATGTCAATTGCCCATGGTCTTACAGCTAAGATAGCTGCCTCTCTTCATGAGACTTTTCTAGTAACGAATACCATTCTTTGTAAATTATTGTTATCCCAAGTCCAACAAGATGTTATTTTCCTGTTTGTTAACTTTATTCTTTTTTTCCCCCCTGAGACAGAGTCTCACTCCCATTGCCCAGGCTGGATTGTAGTGGCATGATCTCAGCTCATTTCAGCCTCTGCCCCTCGGGCTCAAGTAATCCTCTCACTTTAGCCTCCAGAGAAACTGGGATCACAAGTGAACGCCACCATGCCCTGTTAAGTTTTGTATTTTTTGTAGAGGCAGAGTTTTGCCATGTTGCCCAGGCTAGAACTTTATTCCTAAGCACCCTTCCTTGATTTGGGGGTGAGGTAGAAAGCAGGGAGCGGAATATAAAACAGGAAGCGATTTGTGAGATGATGTACTTATTTTATGAAGTCATGGCATGATTCATGTTAGCTTTCCTCATAGTGTCCACCAGTGGCACTCACCTTTTGGAATATGGACAATTTAGGGTTTTGGGTTTTCTGTTCCTTTTCTTCTTATCTTTTACTATTCCTCCTCACCGTCCCATGCTAGTCTCATATAAAATGCTTCCACCACTTCTCAATCAGCATGCAGTTCCTAAACCTTCCTTATGGAAAAATTCTAGAGTCCCTAATATTCAGAGATTTAAGGGACCACAGATATCACAAATCCTCCCACTTTACAAAACAAGAAACTTAAGCCCAGAGTGGTGAAGGTACATCCTGAAGAAGTGACTATCCTCTAAATTTCCAGCAGCATGAGGACCAAGTCTGACATTTAGGACTAGCAAACACTCCAAACCGTGCTCTCTGTACATGAGTTGCTCAAGAAAGGCCAATGTTCATTCAATCCTACTGTTTGTCAGTGTACAGGTACAGTCCACTCTAGGGATTTCATATAGAAGGAATTAAATAGAGGTAATTAGATAAACAGGTGATGAAAGAGTTGAGAAACCCAAGAGAGGGGATGAGGGCAACCCACAGATACGCTGCAGCAGAAAGTTGCCACCTCTGTCCTCTAGGAACAAAGGGAAGAGGTGATGCTGGAGTCAAGCAGGGAGAGCGCAGGCTGGTAAGGCAAGAACTGAGACCACCAGGAGAAAGGCTCTGTAGTAGGACTAAAGTCAAAGTACCAAGGAGGCTGGAGAAGCCCCAGGAAACAAAATAGAAGAGAAATACTCTGGCCCCACCATGATCGTCCATCAGTGACACCCATTGGACAAATCTACTGGAAACTAGAGAGCAAGGAAACCTGGGAAATGTAGTTTCCAGTGAGATAACAGCAGCATCAGAGTTAATGGGCAAGTGATAGAAACAAACAGAAACTCAAACACCACAAACACTTCTGCAGTTTTAGATTGTGACCCTGTACCTGCATGTGACCCTGTACTTGCACTTAGCAAAGTGCCCTAGAAAACACAGAGGTGCACTTCCATTTATAAGGATGTCAGATCAAGAAGACAGTTTTGCCTTGTTTTACACAGGTTGCGATTTACCCGGTGTGGCAGGTATTCTCTAGGATGATCCCTGCCTCTGAGGATTCATCCTCTGGTATTATCTCTTTTCCTGTGGGCTGCACCAAGGGACTTGCTTCTAACAAATAGAATATGTCAAAAATGATGCTGTGTCACTTTTGACATTAGGTTACACATGGTTATGGCTTCTTTCTTGGGCCCTCTCACTTGCTCATTGTTTTGGAAGAAAGTCAGCTGCCATGTGGTGCACTCTCCTGTGGAGAGGCCCACATAGGGATTTGAGGCCTTTGGTCTAACAGCCCTGGAAAGAATTGTATTCACGGAATCATGTGAATGAGCTTAGAAATGGATCAATTACATGTAGTTTGGACAGCATAGCAAACTACAGTACATTTGGGCAACAAGGAATATCGATCTCAACCTGAGGCTCAGCTTCTGAGCTAAAGGTTAGATCCAAGCTAAAAGTTAGATTCCTGATCACAGAGCCAGACGACCAGTCCACATATGCTGCACCATGACACAAATGTGGGCCCACCAGAAACCAGGAGCTCAACTCTTAGGTCCTACATGACTGACTGCCACTGGGGCATCTGTGGCATGTGGCAGTAGGGCCTCCACATATTTCAACACTACCCAGTGCAAAACAGAAAAGAAACTTTTCTGAAGTGCTGCTTTAAAAATAGCTAATGTTAAATGGAGAGGAAAGAGAGATAGTGGACAAATAATGGACAACAGAAAGGGGGGCATAAATGGAAAATTACAGAGAGAGCTATTGGTTTGTGACTTTCATTAAGAGCATTTGAGAAGATGAGATACAAGGTGACTGGAATAATGATTAAGAAGTTAAATCCTAGCCCTTTAATGAAAGCCTATATCCACTCATTTCCACTGTCTACCACCTTCGGAGGTAATTTAATTCCTCTCGTGGCTTCTGCCTGTCTTGTCAGTAGGCACAGTGTTGCTTGTGCCAGCTGGAACTAGTGGGCAGAGGGTTGCAGATACACAGTGCCTGTTCTCCTGCAGCCTACAGAGCCCTGAGCCCAGGAAGGGGGTAGCCTGATGCACAGAGACGCTGTGCTCCAGAAAGGGACCCACACACAGCCCGGGCTGTTCCTTTTCACAGAGAAAGCATGAGAGCAGACTTGATAAAGAGAATAAACATTTTCTGTGTGGGTGTCAGCTGAGAAAGCCAGCCTTCCAGCACCTGGGAACATTGGCTGATCCTCCCACAGGGAAAGAAGCAGCCATTGTTCCCAGTTCATTGCCAGGCAACCCAGAGAAAGTCCCTGGGGTCATTGGTTGAAGAGCTCTGCTTGTGTCTTCACAGTGCCTTTGCTCACTGCATTCCTAGCTATGCTGTTGCTGACAGTTCACATTCCCAGCATCACTATCCACCAGACCATGTTCACTTTCTCAGAAGGCCTCCCTGCCCCTCTGGGAGTGGGAAAATGGTCAATGGAGGGCCTCACTGAAGTGACATTTAAGCGAATGAGTATCTCCAAAAAGAGTGTTCTAGGCTTCCTCATAAAATTTGGAGAGCAGACAGGAAAACAGGGAAGGTGAGAAACAATATAGAAATATATGCAGTGGGTACACCTCATAGGAAAGAGTATGGAACTTAAATCAGACCAGAAGCGTAGGGGTCATTTGAGACAGGGCCCTTCTGGGTAGGAAAACAGCACAATAGAGTGACCCAATGTGCATGTGCTAGATGGAGTTGGGGAGTGGGGAGAGAGAGAGAGATGAGGCTATCTTTACCAGGAAGGAGCAGAGAATATTTAAGCAGAGAATATTTAAGTGGTGTGATGATGTATGTTTACTGGCTCTCCAGAAACAAAACAAAAAAACCCTGATGTAACATATGCTAGTTCCCATGATGTAAATGCTGCCATTATGGCCAGTTTCAGACCACCAATGTTACGCTGACCACAGAGTAGAAAGGAAGGAAGGCTTTAAAATGACGCATAGATCTTTAATTGGAGATCAGAGAAAATGAATACCAAGGGCAGAAATATATCTCAATGTGTGGATGTGGAAAAGCCATTGACTTGTTTTTGTGACCATTACGTAAGGCCAACCAATTCAGAACCCCAGCCTCTTCATCCTTAATCTGAAGGGACTGTGCTAAAGAAAATGGGAGTTTCTTTCTGTGCTCTTTCATTGATTCTTTCCTTCCACAGGGCCTGTCTACCTAGGGCCTTCCTCATTTCTCTTTGCTCTGCCAAGTTTGCTCAGGTACCCAGTCTAGATGAATTCTCCATGTCCTCACTGAAGGTAGGAAGTCAAGTTGAACCAAAAGCAGAATAGGCAGAGTTGGGGGACATCCCTGTTTGGAAAGCCTCTGCTTCTGGAAAGGTGGCTCAGCTGAGTTACAAACACGCATGCCCTCCACTGGGGCTGTTGCTTCTGAACCTGGAGCTGACTTGGTGGGAGGTGTGTGGGTACACTCCACCACCATTCAACATTGCATGTCTACCAGGCTGACTCTTCCAAAAGCTTCATTTAGCCATGGGGGTAAACTGCAACCAGAATCAGTTAGTACTTAGGTGTAAGAACCCCAATTACTTCAATTTCTGCAGGTGGAAGCCAGCAAATCTGACAGAAATCCCAACATCCTGTCCTGCTTTCACTTTTCCACATTTGAAAATGGACAGAAGACAGTCTCTATATAATCTTGCACATATTTGTCAGGTTTTACAAGGAATATAGTGTTTTCTCATCTGCCATCTCATTTGATAGTTTTTCATAACTCTGGGAGGTACTATTACCTTATTTTACAGAAGAGAAATTATGAGATGGCAGGTAACTAATCTCATCAGACATTTGGTGAGTGGCAGAGCTGAAACAAAATCACAAGTATTTTGGCTTCAGATTCCTGTGTCTTTCCAGAACACCTGAGTGTCTATGCAGGTGTGTGTGTGTGTGTGTGTATAGACACACAAAACCCACTTTTTTATAGATTTATTGTATAGACATTTTTGTTTTTTTTGAGACAGGGTCTCGCTCTGTTGCCCAGAGCTGGAGCACATTGCTGCGATCATGGCTCACTGCAGCCTTGACCTCCAGGGATCAAACAATCCTCCCACCCCAGCCCTGGAGTAGCTGGGACCAGAAGTGCAGGCCCACCAAGCACAGTTAAATTTTACATATTTTGTAGAGATGGGGTTTCTCCATGTTGTCCAGGCTGGTCTCGAAATCCTGGGTTCAAGCCATCTGCCCAACTTGGCTTCCCCAAATGCTAGGATTACTGGCCTAAGCCACAGTACCTGGGCAAGGTACTTCTTAAGAATAAATTGGGTATTCCCTTCTTCCAACTCAGCCTATGATATTAAGGTGGCTCTCTTGCCAGCTCCTGAAAATTCGGGGCCAGAATTGAAATTTCCATCCAGAGTAGGCCTCATGAATTCATCAGCCATTTCTCGAGTGACTACTATTTGCCAGGCAGCGTCAGGAACCATGCTGGGACCTGGGAATACAGCAGTGGACCATACAGGCCCTTAGCCACCAATACACACAGATTTGTAAAAGTAACAGTCAGTCTTAAAACCAGACCTTGACTGCAGATGAAAAAGGAGGCAAAAGAGGGCAGGCAGGTCAGGAGGATGTGTTTCCTAATCACTATGCAAGGAAGAAAGGAAATGGCAATTTAACCAGGGAGGTGTCCTAGGCAGAAAATTAATGACACATGCTTTCCTCTCCCTTTGCGTTACCTTTTATTACCTCATGCCAGGATGGAATTTGGGAAATCTGTTTCTATTACAATGTATACATTATACATTAAATAAGATTATGCACTTTACAAATAAAATTATTTCAAAATTAAGAAATTACACATAGTTCTATTAAAATTTGAAAATAATTTTATTTGTGCTGTTCTTTAGAGCACCAAACAATTCATACACATGATCTTCATTCTCATAGCCACTTAAGGTAAGTATTACCTCCATTTTAGAGGTGAAGAAATTAAGGTTCAAAATAACTAATTTGGTGATGGCCACATAGTTTTTAAGAACCTTGAGTCTAGCCCAAGAGTGACTGGAATTTTCAGTTCACTTACCACCATTCCAGCAGAATAGCAGAGCAATTTCAATTTTGCAGTAAATCAGGGTTAATCATCCCAGAACTGTTTGATAGCAAAAGACTAAAACAACTCAAGTGCCTACCAACAGTGGACAGGTTACATAAAATATAATGCATTTGCATAATGCAGTACATGCAACTGTGTACAGGAAGCTCTGTATGTTCTCATAGGGAAAGTTCTCCAAGATAGTTATGAAAAGGGCAAGTGCAGAAAAGTCTATACAGTCTGCTACCTGACAAGAATGAAAAAATTGAAGAAAACACGTATCATTCATTATTGACTGATAGCAGGAATGAATACTGGGCAGATACACATGAAAAAGAAAAGTGACCACCTGGGTAAGTTGAGGGATGGATTCTTTATATATATCTCTTTACTTCAAATAGTTTGAACCCTGTGAATGTAATACTTATTTAAAAAATTAAACACATTTTTTATTCAGAAGAACTTCCCCTCAATAATATTCTTTCTCTTCATTTTATCCTCCTTATCTCCCCACACATGATGTAGAATGTTTTTAATAAAACAATGTGCGGATGCAGAATCAATCAGTAATGTAGGAATCAGTAATGCCATCCATCCACTTATTCCTTAGAATTGGTAAGTTTGGCAGGCACTTAGGATCCTGGCATCTCTCTGAAATGAGAAGTTTTGCAACCTAAGAGAGAGAGAAGAAAAAGTAAATATATCTGGAAACCACCTTCTTGGCCTTCCTTACACATACAGAAAAACTTACAGATCCTTTTCTTCATAATGAGTTAGTTCTTTACAGGTACCACAGCCCTTCTCAATTCCTCAAATAACTCCCTGTGGTGTAAAAGGACCTATCCAGACTAGACACTCCAGTTTTGCTCTTCAGATAGGGTTGCTAGATTTGGCACATCAAAAATACCAAATGTCCAGTTAAATCTGAATTTCAAATATATATATATATATATATATGTATAGAATGTCTCATGTAATATTTGGGTGTGCAGTGAGGGGCATACTTAAGCAATTATTTGTTGCCTGTTTGAAATTCAAATATAATTGGGTGTCCTGTATTTTGTATGGTAAATTTATCCTGATTCCACTTGGAGGAAGCTAGTTAAGTGCACTTGAACTTATCAGCCCAGGGGCACAAGAAGTACCTATCCCAGTGCAATGCAATAGAATTTTCTGTGATGATAGACATGTTCTATGTCTGTGTATCCAATACAGTAGACACCAGCAACTTGAAATGTGGTGAGACTGAGGAAACTGAATTTTTGACTTAATTATTTACATTTAAAATATCACATGTGGCTAATGGCTACTGTATCGGAGAGCAAAGCCCTAAAGAGTCATGTATCTCCCTTCAATTTAGCAACTGGGACTTAAGATCCAGTGATGGTTAAAATGATACATAACTCAGGAATACACTCCTAAGTCTCTGTGGCTTAGATAGTGACTACTCCGTTTCTGCACAAACATGTTTTGCTGTCAACATAATCATTCTGGGTTTTTTTCCCTGTATTTACTGAAGATATATTATATGGAAAGGATGTGAAGGGCCAGGGTACAGGTAGATGTGAAGGTAAAGGGTACAAGGTAAGGTAAAATTCTCCACCAAACTTATCCTAGCAGGTAAGAGTGTTAACTGAATAATCTCAGCATTAGAATATAAAAGCTGGGGTCGGGCACAGTGGCTGAGGCCTGTTAATCCCAGCAATTTGGGAGGCCAAGGCAGGCGGATCACTTGAGGCCTGGTGTTGGAGACCAGCCTGGCCAACATCTGAAACTCCATCTTTACTAAAAATACAAAAACTAGCCAGGTGTGGCAGCATGCACCTGTAATCCTAGATACTTGGGAGGCTGAGGCAGGAGAATCACTTGAACCTGGGAGGCAGAGGTTGCAGTGAGCTGAGATCGCACCACTGCACTCCAGCCTGGGCAACAGAGCTAGACTCTGTCAAGAAAGAAAGGAAGGGAGGGAGGGAGGAAGGGAGAGAGGGAGGGAGGGAGGCAGGGAGGGAGGAAGGGAGGAAGGGAGGAAGGGAGGAAGGGAGGAAGGGAGGAAGGGAGGAAGGAAGGAAGGAAGGAAGGAAAATAAAAGCTGGGAGGTTCCATCATCACAAAGTAAACATTAAGTGGATGAAACAGCACAAATTTGATCACCCACACCAGCTGTGTGACCATTTTCTTTCCATGATTTAAAGCAAACATCTATTAACCCTAGACCCAGAGCATATTAAAGAGAATTATTTTATGCATGATGCCAGCTAGCAGAGAACAGGCCCTTAAAAGAATTAACAATCTAGATAACTTAGAATTATCAGTACACATGATGTCTGGAGAGGTCAGTGCAGAAACTGGGAAAATGGTAAGAGTGTGGAAAACAAATGGGGTGTAATTCTAAACTTCATAGTGTTCCTGGTAGCTGGGTAAGGTGAGTAGGTAATGTATTGACAATGATTTATAGATAGACATTTTTATAGAAATTCAGATAATTACACTCTGTGAAGTGAAACAGCTTTCTGGGCTAAAAAAATATCTATTCTCTGGTTTATTTACCAGATACTTGCGTTCCCACTAAGTGTCAGGCCCTCTGCTAGATGCTGGGATATAACAGTGAATGAATACACCAGGTCCCTACTTTGTGGAGCTAGGTTTAATGGAAAGAGGCAAACAACAAGGAATCTGATAAATAAAATTTCAAACTGCATTTGAAAGAATCTAAACAGGATGAGTGACAGAACATAATTTGAGGTGGGAAATGGAGAAAGCTTACTTTTTTCTCTCTTTATACTTTAAAAAAAATATACTTCCTCATTTTAACAGTTCACACAGAGATGTTTATAAAGTTTTACCTCTCCTCACCCCATTCTATTAGGTTGGTACAAAAGTAATTGCAGCTTTTGCCAGTGAAAGTAATGGTAAGAACCACAATTACTTTTGCACCAACTTAGTTTCAGCTCTCTGAGATAATTACTGTGGTATGTTTTCTTCCATACGGTTCTCTATTTACTCTCATCAGTTGTGTGTGTGATTTTGTTTCACCGGATTATTGTTTCAGGTAGCTGCATAACATTCCATAGTATAAATGGATGTCTCACTATGTCAACAGTATTCTTATTTTAGTTATTTAAATGTTGTACATGTATAATTAGGTTGTTTTTTTTTTTCTTATTACAGTTTTGAGTAGTTTTTTTGTTTTGTTTTGAGATGGAGTCTCACTCTGTTGCCCAGGCTGGAGTGGTGCGATCTCGGCTCACTGTAACCTCTGCCTCTTGGGTTCAAGCTATTCTCCTGCCTTAGCCTACCGAGTAGCTGGGATTACAGGCATGTGCCACCATGCATGGCTAATCGTTGTATTTTTAGTAGAGATAGGTTTTAACCATGTTGGCCAGGCGGGTCTCAAACCCCTGACCTCAAGTGATCCACCCGCCTCAGCCTCCCAAAATGCTAGGATTACAGGCATGAGCCACCGTACCTGACCTCTTGTGACAGTTTTGAAAGAGTCCTT
The DNA here is from genome assembly GCF_029281585.2 of Gorilla gorilla gorilla. Taxonomy (NCBI): domain Eukaryota; kingdom Metazoa; phylum Chordata; class Mammalia; order Primates; family Hominidae; genus Gorilla; species Gorilla gorilla. The sequence goes on along the minus strand of NC_073229.2, from coordinate 43,821,018 downwards.
ACATATGTAACCTTACCTAGTGGGGCCTTTATTCTAGATTGTTGACACTCTCCCTTTCCAAATGTCTATTAATACAATTTAATAGACATTGTCAGGAAAAGTTATGAAAAACTATATGACAATGGCAATTCTTCCTCATCCTTTGCAGTCCTGAGTATACTGGCTTTAGTGGTTGTCTATTCATAGGTAAGAAATGGTATTCCAGGCTGGGCACAGTGGCTCATGCCTGTAATCCCAGCACTTTGGGAGCCTGAAGTGGGTGGATCATCTGAGGTCAGGAGGAGTTCGACACCAGCCTGGCCAATATGGTGAAACCCCATCTCTACTAATAATACAAAAATTAGGCCAGGTGCAGTGGTTCACACCTGTAATCACAGCACTTTGGGAGGCTGAGGCCGGCAGATCACGAGGTCAAGAGACCGAGACCATCCTGGCCAACCAACATGGTACAACCCCATCTCTAATAAAAATACAAAAGTTAGCTGAGCGTGGTAGCAGGCACCTGTAGTCCCAGCTACTCGGGAGGCTGAGGCAGGAGAATCGCTTGAACCCAGGGGGTGGAAGTTGCAGTGAGCTGAGATCATGCCACTACACTCCAGCCTGGGTACCTGAGCAAGACTCTGTCTCAAAAAAAAAAAAAGAAAAGAAATGGTATCCCTTTGTTGTATTAATATGCATAATTTTGAATTACTAGGAAGGTTTTTTGTTTCTTGTTTTTCATATGTATTGGCCATATGAATTTAACACATGATATAAAATACCATTTAATCATCTTTTATATTATGTTGTTTGCCTTTTTACTAACGTTTTGCAGTTTGTCCCTGTAAATTGAGGTTACTAACCCCATATATGTTTTGGAAATCCTTTATCCCAACCTATTGCTCTTTCTACAACTCTCTTTACATATATTCTGTCTTAAACCACTTTTGGACCTATCTAGTCTGTGTCCTTTCCTAGATGGCTTTTGTGTTTCCTCCTCACTTAGTAATGACACCCTCCCACCACCATTTCCAAACACACACACACAAATGAGGTATATAAAGGGTCTCCTAAAATGTCATCTGATATTTGTTATTTCATATTCTCAGATTTTTAATCCATTTAGGTAGGTCTATTTTAGATAGCCTTGTCTGAAACAGAGCTGGGACCTGATGAGTGAAAATGAGCTCACCAGAAGAAAAATCAAACAACAGCCATTTCAGAGATTGAGGCCAAGAAGTTAAATGTCTTAAATGGGCAGAGCTTAGCTGCTTGATGTGAAAAGAGACCAGCGTGGCTGGAACAGCAAAGGAGAACAGCAGAAGAGGTGAACAGAGGCCAGAGATGGTCACTGAGTGGGTCCTTAAGTCATGGTAAGGAGTATGGAGAATGAATTATTGCATGTATTGAATATGTAGGTGACGTGACTCACAGATACTTTGGATTTGTAGAGATGAAGGAAATGTAGCAAGTGACACTCTTAGAATGTTCATTGGAGTAAATAGTAGTGTCAGTTATTGAACTGGGGAGAACTGGAAGGGATAACAGGCTTAAGGAGCACGTTTATTCCTGTGTCTTGGAAGTGTTTAGGGTGAAAGACCTATTAGAGTTCTAAATGGAGATGTCAAGTGAAAATGTGGCTACACACATTTGCATTTCAGAAAAAAGGTCAGGCTGGAGATGTAAAATTGAAAGTTTACTGCATATAGATAGTCTTTGGAACCGTAGTATTGATGAAGCCATTAATGAGACAGAACAAAGACTAGGGACCGGAGCCAAGCTCCAAGTTTCTAAAATTTAGAGGATAGTACAGTCTGGTCATTTTGAGGTGAATACTTAATAACAGAACAATTTGCTGAAGTGTAAATTTAGAGCCCTACACTTTTAGCTCTGATTATTAACGAATACAGGAAAGAATGGATATGGTTATCTGCCTGGCGTCTGTGAAATAATTTAAGCCAGGAAGAGATCCTCACCAGAAACTGACTATGCTGGCAACTTGGATCTTAGACTTCCAGCCTGCAGAATTGTTAGAAAATAAATGTCTATCGTTTAAGCCACCAGTCTGTAGTATTTTGTTATGGCAGTCCAAGCTGACTAAGTTTTGGTACCCAGGCGTGGGATGCTGCAACAACAAATACCTAAACACGGGGAAGTGGCTTTGGAAATTGGTGATGGGTAAAGGCTGGAAGAGTTTGAGGTTTATACTAGAAAAAGCCAATTGTGAAGGGACTATTGAAAGAAATATGGACATTAAAGGCAATTCTGGCAAAGGCTCAGAAAGGAAGAGAGCTGGACAGAAAGCTTCCATTTTCATAGAAACTTAGATTTATAACGATCATGGATAGAATATTAAATATGCTGGTTAAAATATGGACATTAGGCCAGGCGTGGTGGCTCACGCCTGTAATCTCAGCACTTTGGGAGGCTGAGGGCACAGATCACGAGGTCAGGAGTTTGAGACCAGCCTGGCCAATAAGGCAAAACCCCGTCTCTACTAAAAATACAAAAATTAGCTGGGCATGGTGATGCGCTCCTGTGGTCCCAGCTACTTGGGAGGCTGAGGCTGAAGAATCGCTTAAACCCGGGGAGTGGAGGTTGCAGTGACCCAAGATCACACCACTGCACTCCAGCCTGGGATACAGAGCAAGACTCCACTCCCCCCGCCACACACACACACAAAAGTCAACTCTAGTGAGGTCTCAGATGAAAATGAGGGACAGGTTATTGGAAACTGTAGAAATCACTGTTCTTGTTACAATGTGTCAAGAACTTGGCTGAATTACGCTGCAGTGTTTACTGGAAAGAACTTATAAGCAGTAAAACTGGATATTTACCAGAAGAGATGTCTAAGCAAAGTATTGAAGGTGTGATTTAGGTCCTCCTTACTGCTTATAGTAAAATGTGAGAAGAAAGAGCCGAAATAAAGAAGGAATTTTTAGCAAAACACAATCAGAACTTGGAGATTTGGGATAGATTTCTCAATCTATATTGTAAAAATTGAGAAAGCTTTTCTTGAAGAGGTATGGTTGAACAATCTTTTCTTTTTCTTTTTTTTCTTGGTTTTATTTTTATGTTTTTTGAGACAGGGTCTGGCTATGTCATCCAGGCTGGAGTGCAGTGGCACAATCTCAGTTCAGTGCAACCTTTGCCTTCAGGCTCAAGCAATCCTCCCACCTCAGCCTCCTAAGTAGCTGGGACTACATGTATGCACCACCACACCCTGGCTAATTTTTTGTTGTTGTTTATAGAGATGGGGTTTTGACATGTTGCCTAGGCTGGTCTCTAACTCCTGAGCTCAAGTGATCTGCCCTCCTCAGTCTCCCAAAGTGTTGGGATTACAGGCGTGAAACACTGAGCCTAGCCTGAACAACCATTTGATAAAGAGATAATGGGTGTGACCCAAGGATTTAATCAGCCATCTCAGCAGAAGCCAGGAAGAGAGATGGGATTATTCCAGCAGAGACACTGCCAATTTAAACTAACGTAGGCAGAGAAAACAGAAAGGAACAAAGGAAGGTTGTCGACTTTTTGAATTCTATAGAACAGGATCATAGAGCTACCTGGCTGTCAATATGTACTATTCTTTAAGAAAAGGAAAGACTGACCCACCAAAGGCAACTTACAAGATCACTAGGGCTGACTCTTTTTTGTTTTTTCTTGAGGCAGTCTCACTGTCACCCAGGCTGTAGGGCAATGGTGTGATCTCAGCTCACTGCAATGTCCACCTCCCAGGTTCAAGGGATTCTCTTGCCTTAGACTCCCGAGTAGCTGGGATTACAGGCTCTAAATCTGTACCCTCCCGAGTAGCGCTCCTGCCACCACGCCCAGCTAATTTTTGTATTTTTAGTAGAGATGGGGTTTCACTATGTTGGCCAGGCTAGTCTGCAACTCCTGACCTCCAGTGATCCATTCTCATCGGCCTCCCAAAGTGCTGGGATTACAGGCAGGAGCCGCCAGGGCTGCCACTTTGATCTCAGACTCAGAGAGTACAGATGGGATAGGGTGGGGGTGGGAACATGTAGTCAAGGCTGACTCTACCTGTTTCAAAGATGCCCTGCAGAACTGTGTGGGAGTCTCTCACAGATGGCTGCCTGGGTGGGACCCCACCAAACTGAAAGACCGAGACTTCAGGCAGGGCAGATGGAGTAGGCCAACCACAGAGCCAGAGGTGACACTGAGACACCACTGGGCCTGGAAGTCAGGGCATCAAGCCAAAGAGGGTTTTTCTTAAGACCTAACAGAATTTGCCTTGCCAGGTTTTGGACTTGATTAGGACACATCACACCTTCCTTCTTTCCTATTTCTCCATTTTCTAATGGGAATGTCTATTATGCCTGTTTCACCATTGTACCTTAGAAGCATGTAACATTTCTGGTTTCACACGTTCAAAGCTGGAAAGGAATTTTGTCTCTGGATGAATCACACATTGAGTCTCACCCATAACCTGATTTAGATGATTTTTTAGATGACACTTTGAACTTTAGAATTGATGCTAGAATGAGTTAAGACTTTCAGGGGGCTGTTGGGATGGAATAATTTTTTTTTTTTTTTTTTTGAGACGGAGTCTAGCTCTGTCACCCAGGCTGGAGTGCAGTGGCGCCATCTTGGCTCACTGCAAGCTCTGCCTCCCGGGTTTATGCCATTCTTATGTCTCAGCCTCCAGAGTAGCTGGGACTACAGGCGCCCGCCACCACGCCTGGCTAATTTTTTTTATTTTAGTAGAGATGGGGTTTCACCGTGTTAGCCAGAATGGTCTCGATCTCTTGACCTTGTGATCCGCCCGCCTTAGCTTCCCAAAGTGCTGGGATTACAGGTGTGAGCCACCATGCCCGGCTGGGATGGAATAAATTTATCTTGTATGGGAGAAGGACATACATTTTGGCAGGTCAAGGACAGAATGTTATGGACTAAACTGTGTCCCCCAAAATTCATTTATTAAAACCCTAAACCCCAGTGTGACTGCATTTGGACATAGGGCCTTTAGGGGGTACATAAAACTAAAGATCACAGGATAGGGCCCTAATCCCATTGGGGCTGGTGTCCTTACAGAAGATGAGACACTTAGAGCTCTCTCTCCACTCAGGCACCAAGGAAACACCATACAAACACACAGTGAGATGGCAGCCATCTGTTAGCCAGGAACAGATTCTCACCATAAACTATGTTGGCACCTTGATCTTAAACTTCCAGGCTCCAAAACTGTGAGAAAATGAATTTCTGTTCCAAGCCTCTTAGATATGGAAAAAAAGATTCTGTTGTTTAAGCCATCCAGTCTCTGGTATTTTGTTATGGCAGCCTGAGTAGGCTAAGACAATGAAGGATGTGGTAAAACTTTACATCCCAACCACATACCAAAGAGGCTGGAATTTATCACGCTTTCTTCTTTCAACTGTAGGCAATGTGCACAAGTTCTAAATCCTAAGACATGTTGGCTCCTTTACTCTGCCCAAACTACAACTCAAACAAACAACTGTAATATAATAACATCCAATGAAGTTCTGACATTTCTTCAACATGAGTACAGTAATTCAATGCCAGAGAATTCATTTTATTTTGAAATCTACATGCCATATTCCAATTTCTGTTGAAGATGCAATGGTTATATTTATTCTTTTTAATATAGATTTATCAGACTGGGCGCGGTGGCTCATACCTGTAATCCTAGCATTTGAGAGGCTGAGGTGGGCATATCACCTGAGGTCAGGAGTTTGAGACCAGGCTGGCCAACATGGTGAAACCCTGTCTCTACTATAAATATAAAAATTAGTTGGGTGTGGTGGTGCATGTCTGTAGTCCCAATTACTAGGGAGGCTGAGGTAGGAGAATTGCTTGAACCTGGGAGCAGGAGGTTGCAATGAGTGGAAATCGCACCAGTACACTCCAGCCTGGATGACAGAGCAAAATAATAAATAAATACATAAAATAGATTTATCAGTTTATCAATATAGTTTTCTTTTCTAGGTGTAAATATAGGTAATGACTGTCCTTTAGTACATTTTCTCATGATGCTCCTCTTACTTGGTTTGGCACAATATTAAGTATTGAAATAAAATAGAGAATCCTGTCGCTACATATGAACCCTTATTCCATTTGCTCATCTCCAATATGCATGGGAAATTCTCAAATTGCTAATAATCTTGTAACACACATGCATTATATTCAACAGGAATATATAAATTTACAATTATAATTTAGGATCAACAGATGACAAACCTTTAGAAGATTTGTATTTAACCTTAAAATATAATTTTTTAAAAATTGGTTATAAAATTTCTAATATTTTCTTTTTTGTGACCTCAAGGGGAAAATATAATTCTTATAAAAGTTCAAATGATTTACAGAATACAAAAAGTGAATAGAGATGATGAATGAATTAAAGGAAAGGATATTGCTACATAGATTTGGAAATTTAAAAAGGGAAATTACGATTGTTGATTTTGTGTTAAACTGATCTGCTTTGTTCAGGATACCTTATGTACCAAAAAATGATTTTATCTCAGCCTCATATCTCAGTAAATTCCTGAGACAAACTTTTGTCCCTGGTGCCCAGGTGCCTTTGGTAATTGGGAGACCTCTAGGTTTAGCATCCTCATCCACTCGCCCCAATTTAAATAGTCCTCCCCAGGGCCATTCAGGCAAGGGAGATGAAAACTTGCTCAAGAGTTGGAATCCAATTGAAGCTACCGAAATTCATTGCTCAATAGATAATTTTCCCCAGAAGTAACTAGGGCTTTTGAATATAATAGTGGGCATTTCAAAGTAGAAGGTAAAGTATTTTGGAGATGAGGAGACAGGACAGAGCTACGAGGAATGTCCTTTGCTTAGGGACTAGACTCTTGGCAGTACCTCTTAGGTAAGAACTGATTAACTGGCACCTTCTGTGTTTCTCTGAAGCTCCCTTTGCTTAGGGACTAGGCTCTTAGCAGTACCTCTTAGGTAAGAACTGGTTAACTGGCACTTTCTATGTGTCTGAAGCTCCCAGAACAAACTGCCAATGAAATTTGGATTTTTGGAATATAGTTTCTTTTTTGTTGTTACTTTTTGTTTGTTTTGTTGTTTTTTTTTGAGAGTCTCACTCTGTCGCCCAGGCTGGAGTGCAGTGGTGCCATCTCCGCTCACTGCAACCTCCCCCTCCTATATTCAAGTGATTCTCTTGCCTCAGCCTCCCGAGTAGCTGGGACTACAGGCGTGCACTAGCATGCCCAGCTAATTTTTGTATTTTTTAGTAGAGATGGGGTTGGTTTTTTTTGAGATGGAGTTTCACTTTGTCGCCCAGGCTGGAGTGCAGTGGCACGATCTTGGCTTACTACAACCTCCACCTCCCGGGGTTCAAGTGATTCTTCTGCCTCAGTCTCCTGAGTAGCTGGGACTACAGGCGCTGCTGGGACTACAGGCGCCTACAGGTGAACACCGCCACGCCTGACTAATTTGTGTAGTTTTATTAGAGACGGGGTTTCGCCATGTTGGCCAGGCTGGTCTCAAACTCCTGACCTCAGGTGATCTACCCACCTCAGCCTCCCCAAGTGCTGGGATTACAGATGTGAGACACCAGATCAGCCTCAGAAGACATTTTCTATTGGAAAGAGAAAACACTATTAGCAACCTATTAGTCTAATATTTAATACTTAATGTCTTCCTTAGTAATAAACCAACTCTCTACAACAAAGTGCTTCCTGGCTGCCTAGTCATTGATTCATTCAGTTCAACATTTTCTCAATGCCCAACAGCCAAGTGTCTCTTGTATGCCAAGTTGTATGCTGATTATCAGTATTTGAATAAGAGGAGGTCTACATCTTAAGTACTGCTTAAGATGAAAGCCTCTAGGTTAACAAACTTAACACAATGTATCATTCACTACTAAGTAGACCGAATACAAAATCTTGTTATTGGAGCCCAGAGAGAAGAATTGAAATTCAAGTTTTCTCTCTCTCCTTTTCTCACTCACCACAATAAGTCAGTTGCACCAAGTCTTGTAGCTCTTTACTGAGCCATCTTTTCACGTGTCCCTTTGTTTTATTTGCCACACCCTAAATAAAAATTGTACTGGCTTTTTTTCCCCTGGGTTTACAGTATTAATACATTGTCAAGATTTACCTCTTCGTGTAGATTCCCTGGGGAAAATTACCTTTCCTCCTTCCCTTAAATTCTTCAGAGGTTAGAAAGCCATTAGTAACATTCTGGTATGTGGACAAAGTTTACCCATTATGTACGGATGTTTTACTCTATTTTTCTGACAATAATCTCTTAAGGAGGTGTGGTTATAGAATAGTCAGCTGTTATAAGTACTGTTTTCCTGGCCTTAGAACTTAAGTTCTTTAAGCTGTTTCTTAGTTTGCTCATCTCAAAATTCGGAATAAGGATAAAACCTATCTCTTAGATTGTTGGATTAAATGAATTAACATACTGGAAGCTCATGAAATGTGCCTGGCACACAGTAATGCCTAATAAACCATCTCTCTTATTCAGCCTGTTTTCTGATTTCAGAATCTACACTTGCTGAGCCAGGTTCTTTTCATTTCAAGGTGAGCAAAAGCATACAAGGAAGAGATGGAGGTAGGAAGAGATTAAGCCCTAGGCCAAGGTCACACACCGATTGGGAGCTGGAATCAAAGGCAATTTGGCCTGTGAATAAAAAGGATTCCAAGGCCCATAAGGCAATTCTAACCTTAGGATCGAAATTCTCGGACATACAGGAAATGCTAGGGGGGAAAATCCGGTCTTCTCAGCCCAAGAGCCATGTGAAACCAGACCTTCAAATCTGATGATTCTCAGCCCAGCTGCCCATTAGAATCGTTGTAATTTAAAAATACCCTCGTAAAATTCTAATATGTGGCTATCAAAGGTGATCATTTGCTTTTATGCCACTTTGTTTTCACCCAAATGGGACATCCAACCCTTTTCCTTTGAGGGTAGTTGTAGGGAAAGGAGGGGGTGGAGGGAGGGAAGAGCGGAAAAGGCTGGATCCGCCCCGAGCCGGTGTCAGTATCTGGGAAGTGGGAGGCGCGTCAGCAGTAAACAGCTTCTGCTAGGATTATTATCTCCTGCCACACACTCGGATTTGAAGGCTCGAAACGAAACAATGCAAAACGCTTCAGTGGAGTTCCAGAAGCGTTAGACTAAACGGCTGGGTCTGTTTGGCCAGTCTGAGCAGCTGGGCGCAGATGCGTAGGCAAGACTTAGCCCGCCTACACTTTTCTGCCCACTTGATTCCGATCAAAGCAGAAACCGGCCGGGCGCGGTGGCTCACGCCTGTAATCCCAGCACTTTGGTAGGCAGAGGCCGGCGGATCACCTGAGGTCAGGAGTTCGAGACCAGCCCGGCTAACCTGGTGAAACTCCGTTTCTACTGGTGGCGGGCGCTTGGAATCCCATCTACTAGGGAGGCTGAGGCCGGAGAGTCGTCTGAACCCGGGAGGCGGAGTTTGTATGCAGTGAGCCGAGATCGCGCCACTGCATTCCAGCTTGGGCAACAGGAGCAAAACTCTGTTTCAAAAAAGCAAGCAAACAAACAAAAAAATGCAGAAACCGAGATCCGGAAGAAAACCTCGGCGAGATTCACAGAATACAGGAAAATAGGTCTCTAGAAATTTGTCCATGGTCCCAGATCTCCATTTCTTGTGGGTGGGGCAGCTGTTACCAGATCCCTAGAAGCAAAGGTTTTTTTGGGGGACCGTGTCTCACTGTTGCCCAGGCTGGAGGGCAGTGGCACGATCTCGGCTTACTACAACCTCCGCCTCCCAGGCTCAAGCGACTCTCCTGCGTCAGCTTCAAGAGTAGCTGGGATTACAAGGTATGTGCCACCCCGCCCGACTTATTTTTTACTTATTATTTTTATTTAGTAGAGAGGTGTTTCACCATGTTGGCCAGGCTAGTGTCGAACTCGTGACCTCAGGTGATCAGCCCCCTCGGCCTCCCAAAGTGGTAGGATTAGAGGGGTGACCAGAAAGCAAAGGTTTTTGAGTGGCCACAGGCCCCACTCTATTTCCTTTTCTGCCTGTAATGGCAACCTAAACGCTTGAGCTTCTTAAAATACAAGAGTAAGTTGCATGTCAGGCACCGTTCTACATTAGGGACATTAGTCTGTTTTTTAGACACCTTTCAACTCCCTGGTTAACTTTTAGGTAATATACTCTGCACTTTAGCAGCAATGGAACCTGTAACTCTTACAGAATTAGGAAAGTGAGGCTGCCTACAGCCTAAATTGAGAAAAATAGACGGGGGACTAGTCGGAGGACCAAACAAGGTTACCAACACGTTAGAGTTTTGCCTTCAATTTACATTTTTAAAGTAATCACAACGAAGTTTTTAGATCACGAGACATCCCTGCATGTAAACTGTTAGGCACTAACTGGTCGATCTTACAAAACATTAACTAGAATATTTCGTTAGAGTATGATAGTACGTAACTGACCTATTACATACAAACAGACCAACTTTTAGTAACAGCGCTCCCCAAAAAACCGAAAAGCTGTAATACGCTTTGCTCCAGGTTGGCATAAAATTAACTTACCTTAGTACCTTTTTTCCTTCTACCTACAAGCAGTGAGGTTAGCTCTTCCTTTGAAACGGTAGGGGGGCTCTGAAAAGAGCCTTTGGGTTTGATAGCGTTTCCGGGAGCTAAGATGCCTGTCAAATCACTTGCCCTTGGCCTTGTGGTGACTCTCGGTCTTCTTAGGCAGAAGCACGGCCTGGATGTTAGGAAGGACGCCGCCCTGAGCAATAGTCACCCGGCCTAGCAGTTTGTTGAGCTCCTCGTCGTTGCGGATGGCCAGCTGCAAGTGGCGCGGGATGATGCGAGTCTTCTTGTTGTCGCGAGCCGCGTTGCCGGCCAGCTCCAGGATCTCGGCGGTCAGGTACTCTAACACCGCCGCCAGGTACACCGGCGCGCCTGCCCCAACCCGCTCTGCGTAGTTGCCTTTGCGGAGCAGGCGGTGCACTCGGCCCACCGGGAACTGGAGACCAGCGCGAGAAGAGCGGGATTTCGCTTTGGCGCGAGCTTTGCCTCCCTGCTTACCACGTCCAGACATTGCAATCAGACAAAATTACCAAAACCAGCGCCCTAAGCTCACGAGAAAAGAAACAAAATCAAGAAATATGTAAAACATGGCTGCTTTTATAGGTAGTTCCTGGGGAGTAAATCCGACTTTTTGATTGGTCGGTAGCAAATGCTAGTCAGATAGCCAATAGAAAAGCTGTACTTTCATACTTCATTTGCATAGCTCTGCCCACGGATGACAACTCTGCAGTTTGTCTTCCAATTAACTAAGAGGTACTCTCCATCCCTCATTAGCATAAAAGCCCTATAAGTAGCAGAAATCCGCTCTTTACTTTCGACACATTTCTGGTGTTTTAAGATGCCTGAGCCAGCCAAGTCTGCTCCCGCCCCGAAGAAGGGCTCCAAGAAGGCGGTGACCAAAGCGCAGAAGAAAGATGGCAAGAAGCGCAAGCGCAGCCGCAAGGAGAGTTACTCTGTGTACGTGTACAAGGTGTTGAAGCAGGTCCATCCCGACACTGGCATCTCTTCCAAGGCCATGGGCATCATGAATTCTTTCGTTAACGACATATTTGAGCGCATCGCGGGCGAGGCTTCCCGCCTGGCGCATTACAACAAGCGCTCGACCATCACCTCCAGGGAGATCCAGACGGCCGTGCGCCTGCTGCTTCCCGGAGAGCTGGCCAAGCACGCCGTGTCGGAGGGCACCAAGGCCGTTACCAAGTACACCAGCTCCAAGTAAACATTCCAAGTAAGCGTCTTAACACCTAACCCCAAAGGCTCTTTTAAGAGCCACCCACATACCCACTGAAAGAGCTGTGGCCAGAAGCCAAATTTTATTTGTAGGGATTGGAGAGGGGTGCGGACAAGTGTTGCAGCTTAGAGAGGGACAAAGGGTCCTGAACCCGTAAGAAGCCAGCCATTAAAAATGGGTTTGGGGTCAATTCGTTGTTCTTAAATTTAAAATGGAGACAAGCGGCCATTTTGCTAACTCGGCGTTCCCGGAAGAAACCTCAGGCTCGCTTAGGTTTCAGACCCAGCTGTCTGTCCCTGTCTACGTCGCCAGGATCAACGGTTGCCGTAATGTCATAATTTCGCCACCAGCTTCTAGCCAATAGGCTGTCCTGTCATTTTAAATATTAACCAATCGAGGGAAAGCTGTTTTGAGACTCTGATTTACATAGCGGACCGGAGTGGGAACCTGGGCAGTAACTGCCTAAGGAAGGACACCCCCTCTGTTTTCGTGGCGCACACCTTCGTAGTATACTGAAGGCTGTGTCTCCTGGGTTTCCAACTGCCCCGCTAATAGTCTTTTAACCTAATATGCGTCAGTCTTGATAACAACACTAAGGCAGTACAGAACTAAAGATGTAAGCACTGCGCCAGATGTTGCTTCATACATCTTATTCTATTCAACTGGTTTATTCAAGATTCAAATCAAATAAAATTTTGCTTGAATCCCAGTGCTCAGTCAGCCATAAATGGTGTGTTGCCTGATTGAAACTTAAAATCTCCGTAGGGGGCTTGTAACATGCAGAAAAGTTTGAAAGTTGCTTTAGGAGAAGCCAACTCTTAACTGCTGGGTAAATTGACAAGCCTTCGAACACTGAACTGAAGGCCAGTAACGACTGGGCGCTGGGTGGGAGAATGAAGAGGAGACGCTATTAAATTTAGCACATACACTGTGTCTCCTAGAGGACCCTCCCTTCCTAGACAACTGCAGGCCGCTTTGTGGCCTGGGAAATTCCACATTCCCTTAAGTATTTTACTCATGGTCTTTTCCAGGTAAAGATTTTAAGATGAAGGGTTAGACGTAGTCTACCTATCTTTTTATTCAAGTCTAGAACACGTTTTTAGCACCTAGAAGTTTGCTTTCTCCATTAAAAACCGGGAATATACAATAAATAAAATTAGTGTTAAAACAGATTTTTACAAACTTAAATACCATGTAATTTAGGTTACAGTTATTTAACATAAGGACTGTGTGATCTTAAATCTGCAATTTCTTTCACACCTGGGAAATAAACTAAGGCCCGTCTTTGGTGCCAGACAAGGCCTTATACTTGAACACTGCTGTGCAATCACAGGCTGCCTTGCCTAGATAACTTATCTGAGAAATTCTGATGAGAAATGAAATTTCCAGAGTCCCTCACAAGTAAATTTTTTTTTTCTTTTTTTTTTTTTTGAGACGAAGTTTCTCTCTTGTTTCCCAGGCTGGAGTGCAATGGCGCGATCTTGGCTCACAGCAACCTCCGCCTCCCGGGTTCAAGCCATTCTCCTGCCTCAGCCTCCGGAGTAGCTGGGATTACAGGCATGCGCCACGACACCCTGGCTAATTTTGTATTTTTAGTAGAGACGAGGTTTCTCCATGTTGGTCAGGCTTGTCTCGAACTCCGGACATCAGGTGATCTGCCCGCCTTGGCTTCCCAAAGTCCTGGGATTACAGGCTTGAGCCACCGCGCCGGGCCTAAATGTTTTTTTTTCTATGCCTCTAATGGACCTAGTCACTTATTCCCATTCAGACTGACCGCTCTCCTACCTGCCAACTAACTAATCAGTGTAACCAAAATCTGCAAACAAAATTCAGTATTCTTTCCCCGCCTTTTCCCCTTTCTCTTACATAAATTATGTTTTTGCCTGTGTTAGATGAAATAATTCTATTGCTTGTTCTCTCTTCTGTACAAGTACCCAGTAAGCAAATTATTAACTTCTTGGTCATTTATTTCTGAATTTTCCACCAAGACAGTGTTTATGTGAGTCATACAATAAGAACCAACAGAAATGTGTGTCTTGGAAACAGCTTGTCTATCCCTGGACCCTTTGAGTTTTCTGTTCACTTTCCTTTGGCTTTTGCATGCTAAAAGTTTATCGTCCGCGTTTGTTTCTTGTTTTGGTTATTCTAATTGGACTTGGCTGATTGGTTGCATATTGGTGGCAGTAGTAGAATTTGAATTCTGGTTTTCTGGTCACATCATTAAGTGATTAGTCAGTGGAGAGGACAGGAAATCTGGTTTATTTATTAACCTTTTTTTGGGGTGTTTTTGTTTGAAGATGTTGATATTCTCTGTGAGAACACAGGGTTAGAGTCGGTGTTTTTCTTTCTGACTTTACATGGGATTTGATGTTTTGTGCTTGTATGCCTCTTTCCACCTTCCAAAACTTGTCTTTTTTGAGTCCAAATAGTTGTCGATATCTGCAAAACCAGTATTCCTGTGTTAAGATGATATGAATATAAAATGGCTGCCCTGTTATAACTTTTGACTTTAAGAAAGTGTTAGGACTAACAGGAGACAAAAAGGAAATCAAGGAAACCGAATGTCTGGTCTCAATAACTGCTATGCCAGAGGCTCTACAGCTTATTATTAATTTTAGTAATTTCACATTATTGCCCCTTCAGGTTCTTTAAGTAAGGTTAGAGGACAGAAGAAACATAATGTTGTTACAAATTGGACTATTGAGTCAGGAAAAAAAAAAGAGTGCTTTCAATATCTGAATAAAACAAAGATTTAATATTTTCTAAACCTTAATGAGTTTATTGTAAGGGATGTGATGCTGGAAACTAGAATTTTCTTCTAAACTGAGAATCAGAATTATTCATATTCTCAGCAATGGTGCCACCTGAGGGACTTCTGATCTTAATTACATACTTTTATTTCTTTAACTGATCAACATGCTAAATAGATAACCTATGGCTCTGTTTTTACCCACTTTAAATTCTGTTCTATTAGCACGGTTAGCTTTCCTAATTGGCAATAAGATTGAGACTATCTTTTTTTTTTTGAGACAGAATTTTGCTCTGTGGCCCAGGCTGGGGTGCAGTGGCACAATCTCGGCTCACTGCAACCTCTGCCTCCAGGGTTCTAGCAATTCTCCTGCCTCAGCCTCCCCAGTAGCTGGGATTACAGGTGCACCACCACGCCTGGCTAATTTGTGCATTTTTAGTAGAGATGGGGTTTCGCCATGTTGTCCAAACTGGTCTCGAACTCAGGTGATCCACCTCGGCCTCCCAAAGTGATGAGATTACAGGCGTGAGCCACCGTGCCCAGAAAAGACTATCTTATTTTATGAATTTAAATAATTGCGAAATTATCCACTTAAGGGAATTAATAAATTATAATGTAATCTTAAATTTTAGTTGGCTTACATAAAGACTTAAAATACATCAATTTAAATAACTCATTTGTCTAAAAAAAAATCAAAAATTTTCCTTGTGCTTTAAATGTGCTACCTCTTTAAGTTCTAATTAAGAGAAAAAATGTTTAACTGTGAGTTTCATTAGTGGTCTTAGTTAACACCTTATTTTGTAAAAAAAAATACTTCACAATTTTTAAATAACTTAAAAATATTAATACCTCTTTTATTAGGTTTTTTTTAATAGGGAAAATATACATCTAATCAAGATTATTTTTTGGACAAATTGGCTTAATAATTTCATTTTAAAAATGGCTTCTTCTTTATTCTTATAATGCAAAAATAATATTAGCATAATATTATAGTATACACAAGTTTAGGGTTCATATTCTAAAAAACAAAAACAAAAGCTAATTTGACTTGCATTTACTAAATTTCTTCCACTAGTTGTACTGGTTACATGACTTAACATCACTTTATTTATTATTCTAAAATTGTAAATTATTCATTGAACCAAATTAAATGATAATAGATAATGTCATTTTTAAAAATGGAATTAAATTTTATGTTACTAATTATAAGGATTCAATGTGTGAGCTTAAGTACTGAGTTCACAGTGTATGATAACTTTAAGAATTTAGGTGAATATTATTAAATTGAGTAAATTAATGCTCAATCTTTGGATACCTGGACAATTTCTAAATTAGAGGGTACAAAATACAAATCACAAGAAACAGTGTAGTTTTATGCAAATAACATTTTTACACAGTTTAGAATAACCATTGATAAACAATAAGAGAACATATGATTGCCTTAGAATAGATACTGTTGCTTTCGCCACTTTAGATTTCTAAATCACGTACTGTATACGTGTGGGCCTAGAGGACCATGCAGGTTTTGGATGACTGCCTCTGTTTTCTTCATGCCTGTGAGGGAACACAATTGCCTGCTTTGTTTAAGGGCTATGGTTAATCCAAACAGCTCTGACTCTATCAAGTACTATAGCTACAGAGAAACACAAGTAAGCATTCAAGATAGTGACTACCTTGAGCCTTTACTTATTTAAAAAGTTGTTACTGTTTGTTAATGTGGTACGTTCAATTTACTATGGATTGTCACTCTAAAATAAGACTTCAATCTTTTTCTTATTTTTATATAGCCATGATTTATATTCATATCTTAATGTAATAACCAATCTTCTCTGACAACATTATAACAATGCTAGAACCTCCATTTTCAGTACTTCAAACAACAAATACTGCTTTTATACTTCAGAGCAGATGAATTTGTGCTTCCCAGTGTAAACACATTTGGAATCTCACTGAGAAATACACTATCACTAAAAATACGGTTCTGAGATTCATTAAAAGACCTCCAGAATTCTGGAAGTAGGAAGTTTCCTCTTCAAAGTCTACAGAGGAAGATGAGGTCTGAAATAGACAGCTTCTTCCTTCTTTTACCTGTGGTATTATTCTGTTTTGTCCTCTTCTCCACTATCTGTCTTTCCAGTGATGAAATTTTGATCCGGCCCTCCCAAGTATTAAAAAACAAGCAAATAAACAAATCTCAGTTATATTTTACTAAGATATTGGCATGCTAACTTTTTGCAGGTTTGTAACAAGGACCTTTATAACTTGACTAAAAGTTCCTAAATAAGAATATTTACTAGAAAATTTATTTCTGCCTGTGGCCCACATTTGAGTCAAAATAATCAATTAGGAAAAATGAACTTGTTTAACTAAAGTTGACCAAACTGATCTTTGAGACCTATTCATCTAAGACAAGCCAATTAAATTCTTGGAGACAATTTGTACTTTAAGGAATTCTTATAATATTTGTAATTACCCTCATAACTTTTTTTTGTCCTACTTTTGTGCTTCTCTAATATGCAGATTATTAAATGTTGTTACAAAGCCATTGTCAAAAAAACAAAAAACAAAAAAACTAAACAAACTCACATGGTTAGACTTGCTCCTTTATGAGATATTTTTACCAAAAATGGAGGAGTTGAAAAACTCTGGTGCCAGAAATCGTGAAGACATGGCCTACCTAACATGGAAATGTTGGTTGTCAGTGGAAAATACTACACAGAGATAGCCATAGTGCTGCACAGCCAATCTTAAGTGTTTCTAGAGAATCACTAATTGTTTCTAGAGAATCACTAATTGTTTTCTTTTAACATTCTTGGTTTATACAAGAAGAGAGTATCCATACTAAACTCTTTTCTACTGAAAATAATGTGCAAACATAACATCCTATTCCTAGACAGTTTGTAGTTTTTTTCTCCCACTTCTATTTTATAAATCATCTTTTTAAAATACTTTGTTGAGTGAGATCAGTCCATTGCTTGATATACCTTGTGCACAAGTAAATAGTATGCCAAAAATTAAATGTCTTTCAGTCACAGTTTGACAAACTCAACTACCCTGAGCCTACAGAGTGGTAATAATTGCCCTACTCATAAAGATGGGGTGAAGATTAAATGAAATAGCACCTATAGAACACTAGTTCCAGACGTGGTATCATGCTAGTAAAATGGCTGCACAGCACTGCTCAATGATGACAAAAAGTGAAGCCTCTGGAGACAGACTCCAAGTTTGACTCCCAGATCACCACATATAAGATGTGGGACTCTGAGGCAGGTCATTTAATCTCTCTGTGCATTAGTATCCCTCTCTATACCTTTACGGTGATGGTAATAGCACCTACCTTCTAGAAGTATGTGAAGATTAAAGATCCTTAATGCATATAAACCACTGTGTTTACTGCTGTTTGACAAATTTTATTTGTAACCATCTTTACGCTCCTAAAAGGACTTGAAGCAGCTTATGACTGAAGACTTTGGTAGGAGTTGGCCTTCTATGAATTATAAGAATTTCATAAATTATTTGATATGAAAATGCCAGTTGATCATAATATGTTTACCGGGGTCCAACAGGTTGAGAAAAAATACACTTTTTTTCCCTGAATATATGAAATTAGCTCTCTAGGCATATTCCTAAGGACTTAAAGAATGATAACTATCATTTCTCTTAAATCTTCCAGATTTGGAAGGATATATATATTCAGCACATTGACAGACAATCCCAGTAGTCCTAAATTAAAAGACATTAAAAATTAGTGAAACTTTTCCTACCTTTAGCCTGTGTAATCCTGGATGACCAAGCATAAAATTAAATTGAGTAGAGTATACCACTGTAACATTTCCTGAAAGATATTCTAGGCTCTGAGTAATTTCTTTGGGGTCTGAAGATCAGTTTGACATATCCTCAAGTATCATGAGTTCATTATAATTAAGAAAAAGGGAGTAAATCTGCAGAATGAGCCACTTTCTTACTACTCCTTGACCTCAGTTCTTTTTTCCAGAGACAGGGTCTCACTTTGTTGCCCAGGCTGCCAGGCTGGAGTGTAGTGGTGCAATCGCATCTCATTGTAACCTCCACCTTCTGGGCTGAAGCCATCCTCCTGCCTCAGCATCCTGAGTATCTGGAACCACAGCAGGTGCACACCACCCTGCCAAGCTAATTTTTTAAAAAGTTTTTTGTAGAGATGGGGTCTTACTATGTTGCCCAGGCTGGTCTCAAACTCCTGGGCTTAAGTGATCCTCCTGCCTCAGCCTCCCAAACTGTTGGGATTACTAGCGTGAGTCACTGTACCCCGCCCCAGTTCAGTTCTGAGGAGGAAAAAATATGTAATAATAATGGGACTTTGGTTTGCTGATTTAAAGATTCATGTAACCTTATCATCCAATGCGCAATTTGTAGAATAATTAATAGAGACATCTGGTCTCATGTTTCTACGGTTGCTCATGCCTTGATAGTAGATCTCCTTGCTGCTGGCTCAGAAGGGTAAAAGAGCAGAAATGATGGGGCTTCTCTCATTCTATGAGGAAATAGACCTATGTAGAGGAGGCTACCTGTGGTAAAACCTTATCCTCATCACTTAAAATTCTAGGCTTATTCTCTGACCATATCAAGTTTTCAAATGGTAAAAGAATTGGATTCAAGAGAAATATGAATAAACTTTTGTTTTCACTTTTCTCCCTCCTCTCCCCCCATTCTCCCTTCCTTTATTGTCTTGTCCTTAGTTTTCTTTTCACTTTTTTGTCTACTATTATTGGCCCAAACTCAGCTGTAGGCTAGAATAAAAAAAAATTGAAAATTAAAATGTGCCCCTTTTGTTGTTAGACTTGCTTAAACAATTGGGGTAATGAACCTTGGACACTAGATTTTAAAACACACACATTTGAGCTTCAGTGCACTGAAATAAATATATTTTTAACAAAAAATAAAATTGCATGTTTAAAAAATCTGCAGAGAACAATACACGTTCTGAGATCTTGAATGGAAGGAAAACTGCTAGCCTCAAGAGTGGATCAAAGATGCTCAGCAGGCAACAGAGTAAGAGCATGTTGGAGGGTTTAGAGAGAGTGCTCAGGGTTCTAGGCTCTAAAAATCAGACAGTCCCCACGGCCTGGCCTTCGTCGCTGTATCTTCTTTATGAAAAACACTAAGTCTTTTTCCTCGCTGGATAAATTTTTATCCTTCAAGTTTAGATCAAATGGAACTTTAGGACACTGACTAGGTTACATTCATCTTTTAAGAGCGTACAGAGATTCAAGGGCTAGAGGATGTGGTTTTACTGCACAGGCTCATTATCCAACAGCTGTGCTACCTGGGAAACTTAACCTCTCTGTGCCTTAATTTCCTCATCTATAACGCAGGGAGAATGACAGTAGGTATCTCATAAGGTTGTTGGAACAACTAAATGCATTGGTATCTATTGTGTAAAGTGCTTAAAACACTGCCTGGCACAGAGCAAACATCCAGTGAACTTTAGCCATCATCATTATCATTGTTCTCAGAGTCAAATACAATATCTCATATCTGATAAATTACAGAAGTGAATCAATCACTCTCTCTCTTTTCTCCAGGGGGAGACAACAGCTTTTAGACATATCTTTTCCAACAGTCGTCACTGCTGGACACTGTTTCATCTTGCAAATAAACCAATGAAAATGAGTGATCCTAGAAGAAGATAAATAGAGGTATTTTGAACAATCAAAGAAGGACAAATGAACACCTGGCTGAGAAAAATTAGCTCTTTTTTTCTATGCATAAAACTATTAAAATATTCTTCATAGAAATTTATGACATGGGAAACAACAAAATTAAAATAACTCCTAGTATCTCCTATTCTTTTTATATGTATATCATATATACTCATATTTATATATACATATATCTCACATCATGTATCATATATAAAATAAATTTAGGTGTCATATGATATATATTTAGATAAATATACTTAGAAACTTTTTTATGGATGTATAATTTATGGATGTATTGATAATTATGTATTTGTTATTGACTACTTCAATTGATTCCCATTTTTATGCATTATATTATAGATTATATCGCTCACACATCTTTGTACATAAATCTTTGTTCAAATATTATTTCCTAAGGATACACTTCATGAAGTGGAAATACTAAATCAAAAGTGAAAAACATTTTCTAAGGTTCTTAACATATACATTGCCAAATTGCTATTCAGGATCATACCAATTTATAATCCCAACATAATATGGAAATTCCTGTTTTATAGCACTCATATTTACAATAAATTTTAAAAATCATTGTTAACCTAATAGTCCCTCAAAAGAAAAAAAAATTGAAATTACATTATTTTAATGACTCTATTAGTGAGGGTCATTCTTCCCATGTTTCTTGTTAGCCATGACCCTATAAGAAATAAACTGCACTGCAAAATGATAAACATGATATCAATCATTACATGGAAGGCACTATATAAAGAATAATACCTTAGGTTAAGGCCATATAAATATTTATCAGGTGCCTTTTCTGCGGAGGTCTCTGAAGGGATACTAAACTGCATTTAGCTGCATGCAACTGAAACTACTTTTACCTACATGGTCTCTTATAAACATTATAACTACTCTTTGAGAAAGTGTTTACTATGGACTGAATTGTCTCCCCATACCCCCAAATTCATATATTGAAGCCATAAACCCCAATATGACTCTATTCCTAGACAGGACTTATAAGAGGTAATTAAGGTTAAATGAGGTCATTAGTATGGGTTTCTAACTGGATAGGATTGGTGGCCTTATAAGAAGAGGAAGATTCTGCACTTGGTCTTCCAAATTAAATAATTTATTTAAAAGAAAAAAAAAAAAAGAGGAAGAGAGGGAGCTCTGCACATATACTGAGGAAAGGCTATGTGAGCTCTCACAGTGAGAAGGTAGCACTCTACAAGCCAGCAAGAGAGCCCTCACCAGAATCCAGCCATGCTATACCCTGCTCTGAGACTTCCAGCCTCCAGAACTGTGATAAAATTTTGTTGTTTAAACCACACAATCTATGGTATTTTGTTATGGCAGCCCAAGCCAACAAAGACAGCATCATTGCTGTCACTTACAGACAAGAAAACTAAGACTAGGAGAGAGAAAAGTTAAACTTGTCCAAGGTCACAAAAGCCAGAAACAAGTGAGGTGAGAAGTTGACCTTGTTCTCCTCAATCCAAGGCCAGGACTCCTCCACTCCACATGTAGATAGCCACCTCACAGTCAACAGCCAAATGTCCACACCCCAGAGTCAGCATTAGACCAAGATGTCTTACCAGGAGACAAATGCCTTATCTTGAATAAATATGTTCTAACAACTTACCCATGTAAAACATTGAATCTCATGAAAAACAAAAGTGCAAAGTATGTAGAAAACTATGTTTACCACTTAACTGACAGTGATACAAAGCTTAATGATATCCTTATAGTCTTGGAGGGGTTTGTATATGTGGTGAAACAGGTGCTCACGCACTGCTGATAGACTGTAAATTGGTCCTAGAGAGAAAAATAGATAAACTGGAAGGAGATATGCTGTATGTTTACTTTTTTTATGGAAACATATGATATACCTGGAAATTTGATTGACCATGCATCTATTTCTTCAATGGGTATGCACAGTTGAGCTGTTCCCATGCACCAGGCACTGTAATGGGACAACTGCACATGGCAGTCAAAAATCTCAGTCTCATGAAGTCGACATGCTCGTGGAGAGGTGCCACCCACTAAACTAATATTTGTATATCAATTATGGATACATTGTGCCACATTTTACAGAAATTCACTTACAGTGGGTTACCAGAAGGGATTTTTTTTCTCCATTGGCAAGAAGGCTGGGCTGTTTTGTTGGGGGCTGGCAGGAGCTGTCTAGGCTGCCCAAGTATGCAGGTCTCTTCTATCATCCTGTGTTAACCATCTTCCGTGTATCTTTCAACCTCATGGTCATCTGCAGCATGTCTAGGGGTCATATCTATGTTCCATGCAGGAAAAAAGGGTAAAGGCAAAGGGAAGTAGGCATGTACCATCTTAATGCACACCTTGGTTTTCAGAAAATTTAAGAAGAAAGGCTTTCTGCTTTTCTCTGACTATTCTGTATTCTGGATTACAACGCAACAGAAACGTCACCTTAAATTCTAATGTTTTTCTCTCCTTGCTTTCAAAAACTGACTCATTAACCTCCACGTGGCTTGGAAAAATTATTTCAGTCATCCAGTAATGAGCTGTTCATAGAAATGTTTCAGACATCAAGTCTGTGTTGTTAGCATTATACATGTTAAACATAGAATAAAAAACAACATGATGTGGGTACATTTCTTTACTTACATATAAGTACTTATATACTTATAGCTGAAAAGAGAGGTTGAAATGTCAGGTGGAACAGAAATAAGATTACCTAGATGTTTCTCCTATGGGTGATTTTCAGCTATGCTGATCTTTCTTCCAGGTCAGGTACTTCCAGAACTTCCTAATTAAATGGTGGCCCTGATCTTAGTTCCTCTCTCCTCTTAGACATTTTCCAGGACTACAGAAGATGTACAGTTTATAAATGAGTAGCAGAAACCTACTGAACAAATTATTCAGGCTCATCTGAACAGAGAGGACACCCTCTCTGCTATACTCTCTCAGTGATTTCCCTGCCTTGGGGTCAATTATTGTCTTGGACATTGATTTAAGCACATAATAATTGTTGTCATTGCTTATGTTTGGATTTCATCTCCCAAAATAGATGGTAAATTCTTTAGTTTAGAGACCAAGTAATACTTAAAAAAAAATTTTGTGTGTGTGTGTGTTTTTTCTGTGTCTCTCAGCCCTGTAATAGCATCGTACTTACACTTGTTAGATTTTTAGAGACAACTTTTACAAAATGTGGAATTATCTACATACCCTTTCTACAAAACAGACAAATTAAATACTCAGTAGTTGAACCAAAAAAAGCAGTTCAAATAAAATACTTGAAAATTAAGAAATCATTTGAACAGAGTTAAAGTTAATCGTAAAATAATGTCTGTAAAAATTATTGCCAATCAAATATAAAGTTCAAAAATAGTGCTTGAAAAAGGAAGAATCATATGAAAAGGGAGTACTCATTTTAAAAATGTTAGATATCAGGAAAAGCCAAGAAGTGAGTATGGTAAGAGTGCTGTCAAGTGAAACTCTGCTAATCTCACTGAACATGTAAAAATCTGTAGATGCCTTTATTTTATTCACTCACACACATATGTAGAAAGAGAAATATATGGTAAACATTAAAAAAACCAAATTAGAATGTAAAATTAATACTTTAAAAAATGGGCTGTATACTTTTCTTATCACCGGAGATAAGAATTTATTATTTTTAAAAGAAAGTTATTTTCTTTGTGACCGTTTCCATGACTTTGCTACTTAGAAGTTAGAGATGCCAAAGTTTATCTAAGAAAATGTTTATGGAAATATTATTTCAATAATGAATGTTTAGAAGACTGAATTTCCTGACTGGGCACAGTGGCTCATGCCTGTAATCCCAGCACTTTGAGAGGCTGAAGAAGGAGGATCGCTTGAGTTCGGGAGTTCAAGACCATCCTGGGCAACACAGCGAGACCCTGCAGCAAAGTAAAAAGAAAAAAGAATTGAAAAAGAAAGACTGAATTTCCTTTGGGCAAGTCATGTGACATTCCTGTGCCTCAGTTTCTTCATCTATAAAGTTAATTCCTACATTTTTGGGGAAGGGGGAGAAAAACTTAGGATAGTGACTGGCACAGAAGAAGCACTATATACTATATATATGTGGATATCATTTGTTTTTATGGTACCATTTTAGCTATCTAATGCAAAATATGAATCTTTTTTTTCTGGGTCTTAAATTATGGAATGTAAGAATTTTCTAAATTCTCTAATTCTGTGTTAGTTTTAAAGCAATGGAGTAACGTATCTGTCAACTTGTAAATATAAGGATCAACCTGATCCACAATTTGACCCCTAGCCACTAATATTTAATAGTACAACACTCAGAAATTATCAAAGGTCAGAGAAGCCAAACAAATGTAAAAACATACAGGTGCTCAGAAAGATGCACCTGTAATCTCTCTAAGGAGAAATATTTTCCAAACTGAGTGACACGGTGCTTTAGTGAGTTGTGAAATCAATCTCATGATTTCCAACCTAGTGTTCTTTTAAAAATGAACTAGTCCACAGTAGAATATACTAAAGTGCTGGTGCTTAAGATAGTATTGTTTTCTGAAAAAAAAAAAAAAAAAATTTTTTTTTTTTTGAGACAGGGTCTCGCTCTTGCCCAGGCTTAAGTGCAGTGGCACAATCATGCTCACTGCAGCCTTGACCTCCTGGGCCCAAGTGATTCTCCCACCTCAGCCTTTTGAGTAACTGGGACCACAGGTACGTGCCACCACACCCAGGTAATTTTTTAATTGTAGAGACAGGGTCTTGCTATGTGCTTAGGCTGGCCTTGAACTCCTGGGCTCTAGTGATCCACTAGCCTCAGCCTCCCAAATTTATGGGATTATAGGCATGAGCCACCTTACCTGGCCTGTTCCCTGAATTTTTTTTTCTTTCAGGTGTTTGTGCATATGTGTGTGTGTATGGGTATAACAGAGAGACAGAGAGAAAGAAACTTTTCTATCTCACTTTGCAATCAGAAGTTTGAAGTCTTATCTTTTGGCTTTTGTTTCAGAAATATTTCAAATGTAGACTCTCTCCTTTACCACACTGTCCCCTTAGGCAAGGTCTTTGCCATTCTTCTGAGACTATTGCAACAGACTCCCAACTTCTGACTGTGGGCCCTTCTCAAAAATGATTGTTTATGCAATAAATCTAAACCCAAGACAACTACAACAATACAACAAATTCTCTGCTTAAAAACTTCCAATGTCTGCCGGGCGCGGCGGCTCACGCATGTATTCCCAGCATTTTGGAGGCAGAGGCGGGCAGATCACTTGAGGTGGGGAGTTCGAGACTAGCCTGGCCAACATGATGAAACCCCATCTCTAATAAAAATACAAAAAATTAGCCAGGCATGGTGGTGGGCGCCTATAATCCCAGCTAATTGGGAGGCTGAGGCAGGAGAATTGCCTGAACCTGGGAGGTGGAGGTTGCACTGAGCCAAGATCACACCATTGCACTCCAGCCTGGGCAACAAGAGCAAAACTGTCTCAAACCAAACCAAAACAAAACTTCTAATATCTACCAAATATTTCACACAAGTATTTGGGGATCTTCACAAATGGCCCTTATGCAGTTTTCCTTTGCTGAGACCCTATTCTCTGGCCACACTAAACTCATTCAGCATCCCAGAAAGGCCTTAGCCTTTGTGAGCAAGCTCTTATCTCCAGGCCTCTCACAAAGACCTGTTCCAGTAGAAGCTCAGGGGAGCACACTGGACATTATTCCAACAACCCTTTCCCCACAGCTATGCAGCCAAATCTGCCAGCTCAGTTAATTAATTAAGCAATTCAGAGATGAGGGTCTCCCCAGGCTGGAGTGCAGTAGCTGCAACCTCAAGCTCCTGGGCTCTAAGTGATCCTCTTCAGTCTACCCAGAAGCTGGGACTGCAGGCATGTGCCACCACACCCACCTAATTTTTTTTTTTTTTTCAGTAGGGGCCAGGCCAACCTAGTCTTGAACTCCTGGCCTCCAGCCTTCCGAAGTGCTGGGATTACAGGCATGAACCACTGTGCCCAGCCAACCCGCCCAGTCTTGTTAGACATGGGGTCTGTAGTTTCTAGTAGGTTCTTGAGTCTAGGGTTCCTACCTCATGTTTTATAGTTAGTTTAGGGGAGGGACTGTGTCTGTTTATCTGGGGATGTAGGGGCGGGCAGGGGGATAGAGGGGACTTCAATTAATGAAACCAGAAGCAAAACTCAGTTGAGGACACCAGTCATGAGAGTGGCCTGATTATGGCCAATCTTACATAATGTGTGAGATCTTGATATTACCCCATCCTTGAGAGTCCTCTATAAAGCTACAGGGACTTGGGAGCACCTTTAATTACAGACAACCCATGTTCCTGTGGATTATGGTTTATTAGATTGCACATGCCTAAATAAAGACATCCTCTGCAGTCTTTTGACAATTCTATAAGCATCTTCTGCCTCCGCAATTAGACAGCTAAGAGATCTGTGTTACTTCCCTCACATATATAAATAATTTTAAATAAAAATCATGGCGTGAATAATTTCTTTCCTCTTCCGATTTGAAGCTATCCATTTGGAAGACCACTCTGAAGAGATGAAATAAGTCTTCTGCCAAAGATTACTTATTAATTTACAAGGAAAAGGGGAAGTTTTGTTCCTCTCCGTGAATTTGATTGAAAATCGAGGGCTTTCTCGAATAGTTTTGGCATCCAGGGTCATTTTTCATTAAAAAGAGAAAAGTCATGTCAAATATGAATTTCCGCAGATTATTCAGCACTAGGCCCTGGGAGATTCTGTAAAGAGGGGTTTTGTTATAGTCAACTTTTCCGGGTAAAACAAACACAAATACTCCTCCTCCAAGGGGCGGGGGCGGTGCCTAGGTGATGCACCAATCACAGCGCGCCCTACCCTATATAAGGCCCCAAGGCCGCCCGGGGTGTTTTATACTCTTCGCTGGTTATTACATCTTGCGTTTCTCTGTTGTTATGTCTGAAACCGTACCTGCAGCTTCTGCCAGTGCTGTTCCAGCCGCTATGGAGAAACTTCTAACCAACAAGCGAGGGAGGAAGCCGACTGGCTTGACAAGTGCAAGTCGCAAAGCGCCGAACCTATCTGTGTCCAAGTTGATCACTGAGGCCCTTTCAGTGTCACAGGAACGAGTAGGTATGTCTTTGGTTGCGCTCAAGAAGGCGTTGGCCGCTGCTGGCTACGACGTGGAGAAGAATAACAGCCGCATCAAACGGTCCCTCAAGAGCTTAGTGAACAAGCGAATTCTGGTGCAAACCAGGGGTACTGGTGCTTCCGGTTCCTTTAAGCTTAGTAAGAAGGTGATTCCTAAATCTACCAGAAGCAAGGCTGAAAAGTCAGTTTCTGCCAAGACCAAGAAGGTCGTTTTATCCAGGGACTCCAAGTCACCAAAGACTGCTAAAACCAATAAGAGAGCCAAGAAGCCGAGAGCGACAGCTCCTAAAAAAGCTGTTAGGAGCGGGAGAAAGGCTAAAGGAGCCAAGGGTAAGCAACAGCAGAAGAGCCCAGTGAAGGCAAGGGCTTCGAAGTCAAAATTGACCCAACATCATGAAGTTAATGTTAGAAAGGCCACATCTAAGAAGTAAAGAGCTTTCCGGGAGGCCAATTTGGAAAGAACCCAAAGGCTCTTTTAAGAGCCACCCACATTATTTTAAGATGGCGTAACACTGGAAACAAGTTTCTGTGACAGTTATCTATAGGTTTAAGTTGTGATGCAGCTGAGTTAAAAAGTCTTGAGATTGAAGAATTAATTCAGGCCAGGCTTCAAGACCATCCTGGGCAACATAGCCAGACTACCATCTATACCAGGGGTCTTCATTCCCCCGGCCACCGACCGGTAACCGGTCCCTGTCCATGGCACGTTACGAATTGAGCCGTACAGCTGAGGGGTGAGCGAACATTAACCAACTGAGCTCCACCGCCCATCAGGTTAGCTGCAGCATTAGATTCTCATAAGCTCAAACTGTATTGTGAACGGCACATGCAAGGGATCTAGGTTTCAGGCTCCTTGTGACAATCTAATGCCTGATGATCTGAGGTTGGAGCAGTTTTAGTCCGGAAATCATTGCTCCCAGCCCCTGCACCCCCTGGTCCGTGGTATAATTGTCTTACACAAAACCGGTCTCTGGTGTCAAAAAGGTTGGAGACTACTGGTTTTACAAAAAAGTAAATTAGTCAAGCATGGTTGTCACGCTCCCTTAGTCCCTGCACCCAGGCGTTTAAGGATACAGTGAGCTATGGTGGTGCTACCTCACTCCAGCCTGGGTGACAGCGAGTCAGACGTTGTCTCAAAACTTAAAAAAAAAAAAGTTAAAACAGAAAAAGGGCTTCTTGTCAGAGACTGGCTTATATCTAGAGGTCCAGGAACTAAAAAGTCTGATGTCCAATCCTGAAAAGCTCGATGGTGCACTAGAGGAGGCTTTTACATGTAAGAGCATCTAAGTTCTGGAAATGCCAGTGTCAGGGAAGGGAAGTGGAGAGCAATTTGGCATCCAAACATAACTTGCTGATATATTTTTTTTTTTAACACAAGTACTACATTCTAGTCTTTCTGTGGTGTCATTGTAACTATTGTTTCTTAATATGCTATCCACTGACTTCAAGGGATCAATAAATAGGAATCAAGATGTCCCAGAATATGGATTAGGGGAGTTTTTTTGTTTTTTTTTTTCATCTATTCATTATCCTGTAGCTGAAATTTAGAATTTTCTTCCATTGTGTGTGACTGATAGAAATAACAAATTTGTATGGTTATAGTTGTTGCAAGAATCTGGAAATCGTGCTTGCTTATTTCCGAAGTACTACTATTAGGTATATCAACAAAAACACACATATTACGGTCAAGTGGTTTGATAATTATTTTAATATTATTGGTCTAATACAATTGTAACCCTATGAATTACTTTAAGTATCTTATTTATGAAAAGAATCTGTACGTTTCATCAGACTACCAGAGCATTCCAAAGACTGAAAAATTTTAAGAATCCAAACCTTAATGGAAATGTTGGAGGCTGCCCAATTAGGTTCTGAATTCATCCTTCCTGAATCACAAACTTGTTTTAACTCTCGGTCTGAGCTAAACTACGTTTCTCTTTAAACAAACATAGTTTAATTTTCCTTTGATTTTTGATTTAGTATTCTTACTGATCATCATAAATAACCAATGCTAATATTAGTTTACTTTGGACCATGGTATTTCGAGAAAGTTTGAACAAAGTCCCCTGCAAAACTATGCATTGCATTATTTCACATACATTTATGTTTTCCAGACGCTTCAATAGTACCTCACTTTTCTGAACTTGTTTGTATAGTTTGGCATCTTTTTAAAAATTGTGTCCTATAATGAAAGGTTGTAAACATTATGTTTTAAATTTGTATAGATAAAATCAACCACAGACCTTTCCTTGCTTGGATGTAATTGCCATTGTTTCCCAATGAGTTCGGAATTACTAGGATTGTGCAAAAATATGCCTCACTTGCCTGACATAGCAGAGAGCCATTTTGTCTAAATGCTGTGCCCAGCAATGGACTGTCGCCAGATTCTCATCACATACAGTGAGGATGAACAACTGGCCTCTCCCAGCAGCTGGCCGGTCTCTCAATAATATGGGACTCCCTCAAGATGGCTTCCTGCACCTTTGCTCCTCTAGCCTTGTATGTATACAAGGCTAGCATGCCTGGCATACATAAGGTTAAAAACAAAATCAACAAGTTATGGTTCTTCCTCCAGTTCTGGGGATTATTAGACCACTTTTTTGTTTTGTTTTGTTTTGGATGGAGCCTCGCTCTGTCACCCAGGCTACAGTGCAGTGGCACAATCTCGGCTCACTGCAACCTCCGCCTCCTGGGTTCAAGCAGTTCTCTGGCTCAGCCTCCCAAGTAGCTGGGATTACAGGTGCCCGCCACCACGCCCGGCTAATTTTTGTATTTTTAGTAGACGGGGTTTCACCATCTTGGCCAGGCTAGTCTTGAACGCCTGACCTCGTGATGCACCCACCTTGGCCTACCAAACTGCTGGGAATACAGGCGTGAGCCACCGCGTCCGGGCTTAGACCACTTTGTTTTGGCTAATAGGACAACAGCCATAGAACCCTCTGCAAATGAGAGCTTGTCCCTAAAGATGCTTTATTTACGTAGCTGTGTGCCGCATGAGCCAAAAGGTGATAACCTTTGTTCAACACGCGCCTCCAGCCTTCGGTTAAGTCCAAAGTACCATTTTTAGAATGCTCTAAAATACATTTTTTTTTTTTTTTTTTTTTTTGAGGAGTCTCGCTCTGTCGCCCAGGCTGGAGGAGAGTGGCGCGATCTCGACTCACTGCAATCTCTGCTTCCGGGCTAGCTGGGCCTACAGATGCAGACCACCACGCCCGGCTAAGTTTTGTATTTTTTTTGGTAGAGAAGGGGTTTCAACCATTTTGGCCAGGCTGGTCTCGGATTCTTGATCTCAAGTGATACACTCGCTTTGGCCTCCCAAAGTGCTGGGATTACAGTCATGAGCCACTGCGCCCAGCAAAATACTTTTTGTGGAGCCAATCACTTTATTAGCGCTTACCTCTCTATGCCTACTTTATGCTTTGAAACTTTGTCAGTGTCCAGTCTTGGCAAACACAATTCATTCTTATGCAGGCTATCACGGTTAATTCTGTCATCCAAACTCTCGCAACGCATTTCAGCTCTTTAAACGACTTTGTGAGCGGCCCTGAAAAGGGCCTTTGGGTTTTTTTTTTTTGTTTTTTGAAGTTCTCAGGAGACCTCGTATTCTTAGATTCAGCCGCCAAAGCCATACAGAGTGCGCCCCTGACGTTTTAGGGCGTATACTACATCCATGGCTGTGACAGTTTTGCGCTTGGCGTGCTCCGTATAGGTGACGGCGTCTCGAATAACGTTCTCTAAGAAAACCTTAAGCACACCTCGAGTCTCCTCATAGATAAGACCGGAAATGCGCTTGACGCCACCGCGCCGAGCCAAACGGCGAATAGCTGGTTTTGTAATGCCCTGGATGTTATCCCGGAGCACCTTACGATGGCGCTTAGCACCACCCTTCCCCAAGCCTTTTCCGCCTTTGCCGCGACCAGACATGATTCCTATCGCAGTGGAAGCTATGAACTGAAACAGTTCCTTAAATACAAACTTGGCGGACCTGATTGAAAACAACATGAGTTGGCGCGGATTTTTTTTTTTTTCAAATTTGGTCACCAAGTGGGTGGAGCAAGAAAAACTGTTTCATTATGGTTCATTGTTTTGATTGGCCAGTGACAGCTCGCTCTTCGTGGGAGTGGAAGGGTGTTTGCAAGTTGAATGCGTTGTATTCCTGTCAGCTTAATGACGCTAAGCACAGCCCCATTCCACATTTCTTTTTATTTCCACTTGCTAACTAATAAATTACGGAATAGTTTATTGGGGAACGTACAAATAATGTTTAAAGGAGGTCAGATTTATAGGTCAAGGGATTTACCCTCCCAATCATTTTAATATTTTTGTTTAAACCAGGCATTTTGATGGCCTTCTCTGTGCTGGACAAGGTATAAGTTTGGCTATGAAGTTTCACTCCTAAAGACCCTATGTTTTGGGAAGGCAAAAAGGTAGCCAAATAATTGCAAATTAAAACCTCGTAAGTGCAAACTTCTTCCTCGTCACCTTCCCTATCTCGATTCAAATATTTATTGAATGACTCATTTTTTCTGCAAAAGTCTGAGAGAGACAGGGAATATAAACTTAAGTCTGGATAATATGTTTTCCCGGGACGCTCTTCCTGGTCTGCTGTGCCTGAAATTCCAAACACTCTTCCCTTCCCTCCGTTTTTAATCCCCTTTCACAAAATCTACAGGGTCTTCCTCTGGGAGGTTTTTGTGATAAGATTATTGGTGTTAAAATAAGGCTAATCCCCTTGAAAAATAAATAGAATAGCAGAATTGGGTCTGAATGTGGTTTGAAGAAAGGGACTTCTCAATTTAAAATTTTATCCTTAGCTTCCTGCGGGAGCTTTCCAGAATGCCCATAAGATCCACTTTTGTTTAAAAAACAAAAACAACCCCACCCACCACTCTCTGGTTAATAAATGAATTTCTATTGGGAATATTTAGAATGGGGCTGTGGCCTGTGAGAGACATTATATAGTAACCTCAGACTTGCTCACATGAAGAGAAGAAATCCAGGAATGGAGAAAAAAGACCCAGGAAAGGCCAGAATGCTCTACATGTCATATTGTTTGTATCACTTCTGAAATAATTGATTACATTCTTCTGCCCCAAATTGAGTTCTTAGGTTTTTCCACTCACTGTCCACATGCCACAACACAGACCTTATAACTAGAGACTTAGCTAGGAAGAAATGTCAAACATTACAGAGAAAAAATGCAGAGTCTGAGATCATAAGTAAAACTCTGAAATCTCAACATGCCTTTTAATTCATGAAAATAAAAAAAAATAGCAGCATATGCAATATGATAATTCTCTGAAAACATACATCATGTGAACTACCCTGGAAGACATCTCGCCAAGTGCCATCTTCATTTAAACCAGAGGTCTAGGATGCCTTTCCTTTATTTTGCCTATTATATCATTTATAAAACCCCATTTTTATTTTGATATTTTATTTACTTTCTATTTCCTACTCCTAATAGCTCCTTTCTAAATTTTCTCAATGACAGTGACTCAAAAACAATGAATGTCAGAACAAATATTTAAAGGATCTATACATGTAGATATATATATATTTAAAATGGATTCTTCCACTCTGGGAAGAATTCAGGCATACTCAATCTTATGGTTTGGGAGAGATTAGGCTCACTTGCCTAATCTGTATGGCTTCTCGTTCGCTTTCCATTTCACCTTCCTCTCACCCATCAGATCAAACTCATTCATTGAACAAGAGACCTAAGCCCTTCAGATTAAAACTCTGCAAACAAGTTGTGGTTGAGAGGATACATGAAGCATTCAAACAAATAAATCTATGATATTAATCAGAGGTCTTGCCCTGATGCAGTGGCTCACGGCTGTAATCCCAGCACTTCAGGAGGCTGAGTTGGGAGAATCGCTTGAGCTCAGGAGTTCAAGACCATTTTGGGCAACATAGAAAGTCTTCATCTCTACTTAAAAAAAAATAACCAGAGGTCTTATGAAAATATAAATTGTCCAGAACTACCCTCCACAAACTACCTCTCTCAGAATATTCGATATGAGGAATGAAATATGGCGTGTGTGTGTGTGTGTGTATGTGTGTGTGTGTATGTGTGTGTATGCACCTATATATGGCACCTGTATATTCAACAAACAATTCTGATAATTGGCCAGGATTGAGAATGACTAGCAGCCCAGCATACACTATCAGTTTTAAGTATATAATTGCGCTTTAGTAAAATGTAAAGAAATCCCAGAGTAGAAATACTTTTGAGCTATATTACAGGTGAGAAAATGCATAAGTATAGTCTCACCCAACTTAGACTATGGGGGCTTTATAATGTCACAACAGTTGTTTCCAGGCATTTAGGGACATCACCACTGGTCTTGGGCAAACAACTCCTCTAGCCAATGGCTGATTTATCTCACTCCCATCTAAGGCTTCACTGCATTTCTCTTTTTCAGCAACCTAACTTATTTTAAAATATCCATTTTCTGATTCATTTTTTTCTGAATTAAACTGTCAGTACCATTGGCACACCTTTGATTCCGTAGCATACCTGTGTCTCTGCTGTGGTTTTTTTTACCTCCACGCCTGACTTTTCTAGAAAAAAAATCTCTGCTTTTTCTTTACAGTTCAAATTTTTTCACAAAAAGTTTTCTTGACTTGCACTTCCTAGGCTTGCTGTCCTTGTGTGGGCACTCTCCCATAAACATTATTAATACACTTCGATTTGTTAAAAATAAAGATATCTGGACAGAAAATTTCTTTTTCTTTTCTTTTTTTAAGTTTTTAAAATTTTTAATGTTTATTTTTTTCCTAGACTGGAGTACAGTGGCACCATGATGGCTCATGGTAGCCTACACTTCCCCGGGCTCAAGTGATCCTCCCACTTCAGCCTCCCAAGTAGCTGGGACTACAGGTGTGCACGACCACACCTGACTAATTTTGTTTGTTTGTTTGTTTGTTTTGTTTTTTGAGATGGAGTTTCGCTCTTGTTGCCCAGGCTGGAGTGCAATGGCGGGATCTCAGCTCACCGCAACCTCCACCTCCCAGGTTCAAGCAATTCTCCTGCCTCAGCCTCCTGAGTAGCTGGGATTACAGGCATGCATCACCACGCCCGGCTAATTTTGTATTTTTAGTAGAGACGGGGTTTCTCCATGTTGAGGCTGGTCTCGAACTCCTGACCTCAGGTGATCTGCCCGCCTCGGCCTCCCAAAGTGCTGGGATTACAGGCGTGAGCCACCACGCTCGGCCACTAATTTTGTATATTTTGTAGAGATGGGCTTTCCCTGTGTTGTCCAGGCTGGTCTTGAATTCCTGGGCTTAAGTGATCTGCCCACCTTGTCCTCCCAAAATGCTAGGATTACTGGCGTGAGCCACCAGGTCTGGCTGGAAAGATAATTTCTAACATTATCCTCTCTTAAACATTTGTTTCAAAAATTTTACAAACATGATAGTAATTAAATTTGATTTTCAAAATTCCCTTGAATACTTTCTTAATAGCACACAGAAAGCACAAAGTATTTTACATTTGTTTTAATGATGAAATTGTGAACCTAAACTTACACAAAGAAAAACCCGTAACATTATACCCATACTTAAAACAGATGCCCTCATATACATAGTAAAACTCTTGGGGGCAGTAGTGAAGTTGGTTATTTACTGTTTTATGAAAGTGCCATTCAGCCGGGTGCAGTGGCTCATGACTGTAATCCCAGCACTTTGGGAGGTCGAGGCAGGCCGATCACGAGGTCAGGAGTTCGAGACCAGCCTGACCAAAATGATGAAACCCTGTCTCTACTAAAAATACAAACATTAGCTGGGCGTGGTGGTGTGTGCCTGTAGTCCCAGCTACTCAGGAGGCTGGGGCAGGAGAATCGCTTGAACCTGGGAGGCGGAGATTGCAGTGAGCCGAGATCGCACCACTGCAGTCCAGCCTGGGAGACAGGGCGAGCTCCGTCTCGAAAAAAAAAAACAAAAAAGTGCCGTCATAGTGACTCAGTTTTAAGGAATAAATCAAGGATATTTAACCCAATAGACTACAGTTAGCTAACGTGACTTGCACTGAAAGTTATACGAATATTGGTACTTATTCCCCTGCCCCCAAAGTATGAATTAAAGACTCCAAAATTCTTTCTAGAATCTTCAGAGTAAAAGCTAGAATTTGATTTTTTTAAATAATAAAAAAATACTTTGTATCTAAATCTGGTGTATAAAATAACTTGGTGGATGATGCTTCAAGGCTATCCATCCCCAAATTTCTCCCTGAATGATAAAGAGAATAAATGAATATGTCAATTCAAAAGTTAGAAATTTGGCCGGGCACGGTGGCTCACTCCTGATAATCCTTTCGGACGCTGAGGTGGGTGGATCGCATGAGCTCCGGAGTTCAAGACCAACCTGGGCAACATAGCCAGAACCCGTTTCAATAAATAATAGAAAAAAATGAGCCAGGCGTGGTGGTCCCAGCTACTCAGTAGGCTGAGGTGGGAGGATCACTTGAGCTCAGGAGGTCGAGACTGCAGTGAGCCGTGATTGCAGTACTGCACACCAGCCTTGGTGTCAGACTGAGACCCTGTCTTAACAACAACAAAACAAATTAGAAATTTGGCTGGGCGCGGTAGCTCACGCCTGTAATCCCACCACTTTGGAAGGCCAAAGAGGGCGGATCATTTGAGGTCAGGAGTTCAAGACCAGCCTGGCCAACATAGTGAAACTCCATCTCTACTAAAAATACAAAAAAAATTAGCCGTGCGTGGCGGCATGCTCCTGTAGTCTCAGCTACTTGGAGGCTGAGGCAGGAAAATTGCTTGAACCCAGGAGGCAGAGGTTGCAGTGAGCCGAGATCATGCCACTGCATTCCAGCCTGGGTGATAGAGTGAGACTCCATCTCGAGAAAAAAAAAAAAAAATTCTGTATGAACGGAACAAAATATCCTTAAATTTTAAAATACATCTGAAAGATATTTCAAAATATTTAGGAAAAAAATTATAGGGATCAGGCAAATTCTGAGATTCCTTTTTCCCTGCAGCAAACATTAGGAGTGCTGCTGTTTCTAAAAACATGGTAACTGTTGCCACACCATATGTTTCCTTGGCTCAGACATAAGGTTGTGTAGTTGTTATTCCAGAATGGCTAGAATAAAAATCCAGCACAATCATTTTCTTCAGCAAGTTAACTAACCTCTCTGTGCCTTGGTTTCATAACAGCAACATAAGCATAACAGAATAGCAGCAATAGCTCCTACCTACCTCATAGATTCTTTGGAGGAATTAAATTAAGATTCAGAACAGAGCCTAATATCTAGTAAGTAAGAATAATTGGCTAAAAAAGTTTTCTTAAGATTATATATATTCATGGGGTACAAGTACAATTTTGCTACATTGATATATGGCATTGTGGTGAAATCAGGGCCTTCAATCCATCCCGGAAAAAAAAAGTTTTTGAAAAGATTTCTGCCATGGAAAACTTTTAATGTACAAATTCATCCATCCAAGAAATAGAAAATATATAAGTATCAACTCCAAATCCACCATATCTATCTCTTCTACACCTTAAACAATTACTCAGAAATAGAATGCTTGAGATACCAGAATGCATGCATATCAAGTAATAAATGTATGCAGGATGTCAAGGCATCCTAAGCTTTCAAATAAAATTGTCATACAAAATACTTTAATATTGTAGTAACATTCTACATGTTAGAGTGTAGAAGTTAATCGCTGATGCAAAAAAGGAAAAGAACACATTATACCCAAAGCCTACAGAGAGAATCACAATTACAAATATCAGCCTGCATGTGAAAATCTTTAATTTGAAAGTCAGAAATATTTAAATGATAGTCATTGTTAAATCAGATTGTGGTTTGAAAAAAGTTAGTTTAAAACTGAGTTTATGAAAAATTTGGGGATTTTAGAGACAGTGTTTTGTTTTTAAATGTGTGTGAGTTTGTGAAGAATGTTTTATAAAATACTGACAGTATTATAAGATGACATTATTATAATACAACATAAGAATTTTGGCCTGTACCTCTCAGCAGTCCTCAATCACCTGCTGTACTTGACTCAATGATTATCAGAGTGGTTTGTTTTCCTTCTGTTGTGTTCCCAGTTCAGGCAGCTCAGCAATGGCCTGTGATTCCAGCAATTCAAATAGCTGGTAAGTAGTTTCTTGTTTGTTTTCTCAAATTTTCAGGGGCTTTTCTCTACAAGTGATTTCCAGTGCACGCCCCTCCACCCATTCTTTATTCCTTTACCTTCAGGAAAACCCTCAGCGCTGCATGTCTGGTGACCGCACCACCGTGGTACGTTTACCTATGGCCACCAGGTGTCACCCTTCTCTTTACTACCATGGTTTGTGAATGGTTTTGCCAGAGGTGAATAAGAATTTAAAATGCAGGTCTTTGATTTTTCAAATGTAGTTGACCTTAAGAATTTATGAATAAAGCCAGAAAAATTAAGCTTAAAAAACACCGAAAGAAAATGAGGACTTAAGATTTCTATTAAAAAAAATTAACAGGCCACAGTTGCTGATGTTTAGTAAATGTGTTAGCGAAATGTGTTACTGTGAAGACTGGGGTGTTTCTTGAAATCTCAGCCCAGGTGAAATAAAACCAATATAAAACAAATGCTTACCTAATGAATTAATTGTAACATATTCCTTATGAGGTAGAAGAGTAAGTGAAGCCTTATAGCAGTCTGCTTTCAGTATAGTACGATATTAAGAGAGAAAGAATTTGTCATATGCTTTCAGAATGGTTTGTTGGTAAAATAACCAGTGTCTTACAACTTAGACGACAATGTCCCTAGAGTGAAGAAACATGATTAATTCGGCTACCACAGTTGAATGAAAATATTCCGTAAGACAAAATGTAAAGAAATTAGAAGCAAAATAAATGTCTCCAAAATGACAAAGCGATTAAGTATATACACAAGATGAACAAGAACATCAATAAAATCACGCAGTATACAATACAATGTACATTTATTAAAGTATATGCATTTTTAATGCAACAATAATACTAACAGGTAATAGACAAGTTGTTAATAGTTTTTCACCGGCTAATTAAATAGCAGCTTTAATTGTATTCATTTTATAGCTTTTCTACAATAAGTGTAAATCACATTTACTTTTTTCTACATAACTTTTCTAACCAGAAAAAAAGAAAATGGTTTAAAAGAAGAGATGAGATATCTTTGCTAAAATTTAATGCCTAAAGAAGAAACTTCTGAGCTGTATATGGTATCCTGAAGCACCTGCCCTTCAAGACAGAATGCTTGTACCACATTTATGCAGCCAAATGCATGTAGTAACATAAAGTAAACACATGCCATCTGGATATATATATTAAGACTCTTTTGACGGCTGAGCTGGGTGGCTCACACCTGTAATCTCAGCACTTTGGGAGGCCGAGGCAGGCGGATCACGAGGTCAGGAGAGTTCGAGACCAGCCTGGCCAACATGGTGAAACCCCGTATCTACTAAAAATACAAAAATTAGCCGGGCATGGTGGTGCACGCCTGTAATCCCAGCTACTCGGGAGGCTGAGGCAGGAGAATCGCTTGGACCTGGGAGGCAGAGGTTACAGTGAGCCGAGATCATGCCATTGCACTCCAGCCTGGGCAATAGAGTCTCAAAAAAAAAAGACTCTTTTGAACATGGTGAACTGATTTCCCAGAATCTAGCAATTCCTGAGTGTCCTGGTTAGATTTTTTTTTTAATGTGCACCGGAATCCCAGTGGCCCCATGGAAGGACCTGGGCATCCTCTAAGCCACTTGGTGGCTTCCATTATACCATCTCAAAATGAGAGAGCTTACTCCACTTCATCGAGGGAAATACCACCAGAGTTCTGACTCCAGAGGCACTGGCCTAGGGAGGACACTGTGTGTGAAGCCCAGCAGGGCCACTAGCTGTCCCCACCAATTACAGTCCTTGCGTAGGGTCCAAAGAAATGAATGCCAAAGAGAGCAACAGAGGAGCAAGGGAGTCACATTCCAGGACCTTCCTTCAGGGACTTTTAAAGGAAACATGACAGCTGAGGATCAGCTGGTTGTTTTCTGCTGTTCCCCTTCATGTGATTCAAGCTCACTCAGAAGAAACACAATGAGACAAGAGAAGAGCCATCTACTTCCTTCTCTATTTACTCTAGGCATCTAAACTACTGAATGTAGTGGTGTCTGAGATGTATCAAACGGTCAGATTGACTGAGTTTGAAACCTCTATCACTGACAAGCTATGAGATACTCTATACTTCACTTTCTTTTTTTTTTCATTTTTTTATTTTTATTTTTATTTTTTTGAGATGGAGTCTCACTCTGTCACCTAGGCTGGAGTGCAGTGGCGCAAACTCGGCTCACTGCAAGTTCTGCCTCCTGGGTTCATGCCATTCTCCTGCCTCAGCCTTCCGAGTAGCTGGGACTACAGGCGTCTGCCACCACGCCCAGCTAATTTTTTGTATTTTTATTAGAGATGGGGTTTCACCATGTTAGCCAGGATGGTCTCGATCTCCTGACCTCGTGATCCACTCGCTTTGGCCTCCCAAAGTGCTGGGATTACAGGCGTGAGCCACCGTGCCCGGCCTACTTCACTTTCTTCATTTAAAAAAGAAATGGGGATGATAGTACCTATCTCATAGAATTATTGTAAGAATTGCATGCAGTAATGCATGTAAGTAGGTGCTCAGAAGAGTCGGACACGAAGTAAGTGCTTTTATCATC
Source organism: Gorilla gorilla gorilla (assembly GCF_029281585.2). Classification (NCBI taxonomy): domain Eukaryota; kingdom Metazoa; phylum Chordata; class Mammalia; order Primates; family Hominidae; genus Gorilla; species Gorilla gorilla. Next base: position 43,781,058 of record NC_073229.2, on the reverse strand, counting down.
ATTATCATCATCCTTATCATAATTTTCATTATCAGAACAAGGAGAGACCAGGTAGAAAATTATTGTGATTCTTCAGGTCTGGAATACTAGAGTAGCATCCCAAATGAAGGCATCATTAAACTTTGCAAATCTGTATGACACCTTCATGCCAATTAGAAAAAGACACCTCTTCACAACCCCTTTCCAGATATTTGCCTCCTACCTGCTAAAAACACCCATCATACTACCCACAGATAGCCATGATGCTTTTTCTGGGACAGGTGCCTCTTCCATTCGTGCAGTGTACAGCCTTCATAGCTGTGCAACTCACATCACAATCAGATGGAAGAATCCCCAGGGCTTGGTGACAGATGAGTTACTGGGTAACACAGAGAGAGGATTCAAAGGAAAAGTTGAACGGGTCCAGAAAATGCATAGATACATGTGTAAAAATCTGGTAAGGTTATGACTAGCCATGTCCCAGGGTTCAAAGCTTTTCTCAGATGTTAAAATGAATCATGTAAGTCCCCCAAATTTAAGGAGTCCTCTTACAAAAATAGGAAATGAAATGACATAGGTGTATGTTTCTGAGGTGATGGAGGAAATGAAGGAAGCCTCTAGATGCAGCTTGAGGTTCATGAGAGACAGTTCCAGGGGAGAGGTCACAGCTAGGGATCACTGGCATGCAGGAACTCAGAAACCTAAATGGGGAAATCTTTCTGAGAAAATGAACAGAGAAGGCTAAAATCAAGGAGTTCTTCAGGCAATTTCTATGTTTAGGTTCAACTCTGTCCTGAAACATGAAGAACTCATAAATGCACTCCCTTTTTGAGTCTCTAGTTTTGTCTCCTTCCCACAATGAGTCTGCAGGCTGCGTGTCACTCACGTTCAGCTAAGACGTAGTGCCCCATGGCTCCTCCTGTGGAGACAAGAGACCCAGGAAAGAGGCATCACAAACCTAGGCATCATCTTGCCTCTTCTCTCTTCCTTATTTTCCTCATTCACCCATCTCAATTTAGACCTGGGCACTATTGGATTTCAAGAACCATTATCTCTCATCTGGAAATGCTTATTGGCTTTCTAACTGGTCTCCTTACCTCTCATCTAACTTCTTAACAACACATTCACCATATAAGGGAGATCGTGGTCCTCCTTTCTTAGGATCCTTCAATGACACCCCAGTGATCATAACCCAATATCCCAAAAGACCCTTGGACTCTGTATGAGCTGGCTTCTTTCTGATTCTCTTTTCCCTACACCACAGATGTTCAGGGGGTAGAAATGCATAATTGGTGAGTGATAGCTACGCAAACTCAGGGTTAAGGTACAGTAATTATTTCTAATCTCCCAGTATGCCTTATACTCTCCTACTTGGCATGGTTGCTCCGTCTGTGCAGACCTCCCATCATCTTCAACCTCACCTAATGGAATCAAGCTTCTCTTTCAAGATCCAGAAGGCTTTCTTGATCCCCAGCTGAACGTGATCATTCTTTCCTTTGACACCCTAAGCATTTGCTTCCTGCCTGCTTTAGGACCTCATGGGGTCTTCTTTAACTACATTTACTTGCTATCAATTTCATTCCCTACCAGATTTGGGTTCTGAGAATAGCCACAGTGACTTCTCAACCTCAAAGCCCCTGCACTACCTTAAACAGCTCTTGCAAAATAGTAGGTGCTCTGAAGATGTTTGTTGAATTAGAGACTTTCATTCTGGGGAGAAACATTATTTTCTGTCTCCCAGGGAGCTGCTGGTGTCCCCAAAGAATATAAATGAGAAAAATGCTTCCCATGGATGCCAGATCCCCTCTGCCCCTCTTCCCACTGTGCCCTGGGGCAGAGGTACTAAGAGACTTCCCCCTTGTTCCTACTCACTTGAACCCTGCCTCTTCCTTAATATTATGAACAAAATTCCAATGAACAAGATTACGAAAAAAACAGCAATTCCACTGATGACTCCAATGACTAGGGTGCCAGACGGTGAGGGCTCTAAAACAGAAAAAGCAAGTTAAAGCCTTTGATTGCCACCCTCAGCCCACCCCCTAACAAAGAGCAGATCCTCATCTCACTGCCATAATTACCTCCTCAGGCACTCCTCTCAACCCCCAATAGATTTTCTCAGCTCCTGGCTCTCATCAGTCACATACCCCAGATCACAATGAGGGGCTGATCCAGGCCTGGGTGCTCCACCTGGCACGTATATCTCTGCTCTTCCCCAGGGGGTACAGCCAAGGTTATCCAGCCCTGGTAGGTCCCATCCCCATTGGGCAATACGTCTTTAGGTTCGAACTCCTTGGCATCCATTGGCTGCTTATCCTTCAGCCACTTCATGGTGATGTTCTGGGGGTAGTAGTTCAAGGCCCGACACCGTAGAGTGGTCACTGAAGAGGTCACATGATGTGTCACCTTCACCAAAGGAGGCACTTGACAGGAAAGAGGAAGGATGAGGAGAGGGGATCTGTTTACCCTTGCCAGGAAGACTGGAACTTTCACTTCCTTCTATAGGTTGGAGGAAGGAAATACCCTTTTCAGAAAAAAACAAGCTACAGGAGAGACACCATTTTGTGTCCTAAGATTGGACTCTAACACAGTGTCACTTGGAGAGCAGTCAGATCAGCTTGTTCTCCTCACATGTAAATATACATATCTGTTACCCATGTTCTTTGTTCTGATAGATAAAATTGCCCTTTATGTGCATTGAAAATGATTGAATACAGATGGTCAGTTTCACCTGGGTCAACCTAGGAGGCATTGTTATAAGAAGGGGCCTTGTAAGATAGGTAGCTTCAGTGATTATTGCTATGTTCTATGAAAGAAACTTTTAACCTAAAGGATTCTTCTACCCTGATAAGTGGCCTCACTTGGTATTTTGTCCTGGTATTCATATGAGAGCGGAGATCTCTGAATTCTCTCTTTTTTTTTTTTTTTTTTTTTAAGATGGAGTCTCACTCTGCTGCCTAGGCTGGAGTGCAGTGGCATGATCTCGGCTCAGTGCAACTTCCGCTTCCCGTGTTCAAGCGATGCTCCTGCCTCACCCTTCCAATTAGCTGGGACTACAGGTGCGCATGACTGTGCCCAGCTAATTTTTGTATTTTTTTAGAGACGGGTTTCACCATGTTGGTCAGGCTGGTCTCGAACTCCTGACCTTGTGATCCACCCGCCTCGGCCTCCCAAAGTGATGCGATTACAGGGGTGAGCCACCGTGCCCGGCCTTGACATTTCTGAATTTTTAACAGGTATAAATATACAAAAGATTATTGGTTAAATAAAAAGCAAGGGAAACAGACACTTCCCTTTGAGCCATATGCATGGAGAAAAGAAATTAAACCCATGACTTGTCGCTGTCTCATACATCTCAATTATAAGGTAGAGACTCTAGGATTGAGAAAGTCCCTTTCCAGAATTTGGAGAGGCACACAACCTCAGCCACCTCTGAAACTCCAACCAGGGATTCCATCCCCTGCATCCTCCTCCACTCTGCCACTAGAGTATAGGGGCAGAAGTGTGTTTCCACCATACCTTGTTGGTCCAAAAGACCTCTCCCCAGCTCCAGCAACTGCTGCAGCTGTGCAGGGCAGTCCCTCTCCAGGTAGGCCCTGTTCTGCCTGGCCCGAATCTTGTGCCTTTCCCACTCCAGCTTGGTGGGCCAGGCCCTGGGTTCTGCTGCTCTCCAATCCAGCGTGTCAGGGCAGAATTCAAGGTGGTCCTGCCCATCGTACCCGTACTTCCAGTAGCCCTCGGTACTGTTGTCTTCTTGCATTTCACAGCCCAGGATGACCTGCAGGGTGTGGGACTCTGGAAAAATCCCCAGCCTTGTTAACTGCAATCAAAGGAATAGGTCCCTATTTCCACCATCCCCAAGGACCAAATGATCTCAGGAAGCAAATTCCTTCCCTCTTCCCTGCTCCCACAAGACCTCAGACTTCCAGCTGTTTCCTTCAAGATGCATGAAAAGATGAAAAGCTCTGACAACCTCAGGAAGGTGAGGCCCCCTCTCCACATACCCTTGCTGTGATTGTGATTTTCCATAATAGTCCAGAAGTCAACAGTGAACATGTGATCCCACCCTTTCAGACTCTGACTCAGCTGCAGCCACACCTGGCTTGAAATTCTACTGGAAACCCATGGAGTTCGAGGCTCCACACGGCGACTCTCATGATCATAGAACACGAACAGCTGGTCATCCACGTAGCCCAAAGCTTCAAACAAGGAAAGACCAAGGTCCTGCTCTGAGGCACCCATGAAGAGGTAGTGCAGAGAGTGTGAACCTGGAGACAGAGCAACAGGCCTTAATCATGTGTAGTAGGAGGGGAGCAGGATGTTGAGGCGCCACACACCGGCATCAACTCATACCATCAGCTGTGTCTGGTCCTCATTTTGTGAAGGGTGAGTTGCAGTCCTGTCTTTCTTCCATATGACAGTCCTGGGTGCTCTTTCCTTGTGTGCTTTTCTCTGCCACACGTGGCTGCCACCCCCTCACTGCCCCCAGATCCTATTCCAATACTCATGATTAGACAGACTCCACTAAAGCTGGTGGATTCTAGAAAATGTTAAGGTGTGTCTAGCCATGGTAGTTGAACTCAGGAGTTGGTGCTCAGGGCAAATTAGACCCAAATCCTGAGGAATAATTCCTTCAGTTTTTTTTTTTTTTTTTTGAGACAGAGTCTCACTCTATCACCCAGGCTGGAGTGCAGTGGCACAATCTCAGCTCACTGCAACCTGCACCTCCTGGGTTCAAGGGATTCTCCTACCTAAGCCTCCTGAAAACCTGGGACTATAGGCGTGCGCCACCACACCAGGCTAATTTTTGTATTTTTAGTAGACATGGGGTTTCACCATGTTGGCCAAGCTTGTCTCAAACTCCTGACCTCAAGTGATCTACTTGCCTCAGCCACCAAAGTGCTGGGATTACAGAAGTCAGCCACCGTGCCCAGCCTTGGTCCTGAATTCTTACACTGAACTGCCTATGTGGCCTCACCACTTGGAAGCCTGACTGGAATCTCAAACTTAACATGTCCAAATGCAGATCCTTGGTTTACCCCAAACTGCTCTTTCCTCTGCCTTCACCATCTCAGAAATGGCATTGCCAATTACCCCACTGCTCAGGCCAATAAAATTAAAATAAAGAACAAAGTCAACTTTAACTCTTCTCTTTTTCAGGGGGTCGGGGGAGACAGGGTCTTGCTCTGTCACCTAGGCTGAAGTACAGTGGCACAGTCATGGCTCACTGCAGCCTCAACTTCCTGGGCTCAAGCAATACCCTCCAACTCAGCCTCCCGAGTAGCTAGGATCATAGGTGCATGTCACCACACCCAGCTAATTTTTGTATTTTTTGTAGAGAAGGGGTTTTGCTGTGTTGCCCAGGCTGGTCTTGGACTCCTGAGCTCAGGAATCTGCTCTCCTTGGCCTCCTCCTTGGCATGAGCTACCACACCCAGCCAGTTCTTCTCTTTCTCTCACACAACATAGAATCCTTCAGCAACTTCCTTCAGAATATATTCAGGAGACAATGGTTTGTCACTCCCTTTTCTGTTCCCACCCAGCCCACTCCACTCTCTCTTGCCTGGACTGTGTAACAGCTTCCTGGCTGGGCTCCCTGCTTTTACCGTTGCTCCCTTCATTCTGCTTTCCACATAGCAGCCAGAGCAATCTTTTAAAAGCCTGTGACAGATCACTGTTACTCCTTGGCTAGAATTCACACCATAGCCTACAGGCCCCTGCACAACCTTGTTTGTGGCTCCTCTTCTGAGCCCATTACCTACTTCTTGGCCTCTACTCCCCAGCACTACTTGTTTACTTTTTTCAACCCGAGCTTCTTAACCAGGAGTTTGTCTCCTAGGTGACATGTGGCAAAGTTTAGAGACATTTTTGGTTGTCAAGACTGGGGGAGTGCTCCTAGCACCTAGTGAGTAGGGAGGACAGGATACTGCTAGACATCCTACATGCAGATGGTAGTCCCCCTTCCCACCCCCTACGCCGCCCCCCCCCCCCCCCAACACACACACACACATGAGTAGTGCTGAGAAAACCCGCTTTTTAATCCAACTTGCCAGGCCCACTCAGTTTGCCTGGGAAATACTGCTCCCAGTCAATATCATTCTTATTTCCTTCATGTCTCTGCTCAAGTGTCAGCCCCAGAGTGACTTGCCCTGACTTCTCTGCTTCTCACAACACCCATGGTTTCCTGATGTTGTATATCTTTCTGCTCATTTGCTTATTGTCATCTCTCCCACTAGAATGCAAAATATCAAAGGGTAAAGACTTGTTTCCCTGCTCTCTCCCTTGGGGCTTGAACAGTGCAACACACGGCTGGGACTCATTTACACTTGTAAACAATGAATATTTCTGCTCAACATGAAATTTTATTATTCAACCTCTAATGCAGTGTGATGTTTAAGAATCATAGCTATGAAGTGGAGACATGAGCTCTACCACCAAAGCCCAGTGTACCATTGAATAAATTTGCCAGGAAGCAGGCTGTGCCATGCCTCATTCTTGTCATGTGTAAAATGTGGATACACGTAGTACCAAAACTCAAAGTGCTGTGCTGAGGCCGGCGTGTGACCCACAGAACACTGTGCTACACTACAGGGCAAAATCACTGTCAACTAAGATTAGAAGCAGCTGTAGTACTTGAAATAACATCAGAAAACCAGATTATTTATGTTCTTTGTAACCTGAAAAGAGTTATATAATCTGAATTCCAGTTAACTTCTAGTAAAATAAACGTATTATTAGCTCCTACCTCCCTATGCCTAGTGAAAATCAAATAAGATCAGATATGAATGTAACTTACAACTGAGTGCATTGCTTACATGTTCATTATCAGTACTTTGTAGAGAGGCCTCTTAATTACACAGCACATTGCAAACTAATAAAGCCTGGCCGAAAAGAGAATTGTTCAGTTCAAACGTTCAAAACTAACATATACTTAATTTTCCAGGCAAAAGAACAATTGCCAAGAGTGGGGAAAGGCCCGAGGTAGGCCTCTCTCAGGAGCCTCCCACCCTAGAGACCTCCACCCCAGGTCTCACCAAAAGTGGGTGGAATGGTGAAGAATTCAGATCCCCAACGCCACTCTTTCGCGCCCCCACCGCCCAACGCATTCGTTCTGAGGTGGAAACCCCGTGCGGATCCTGCTGTGGGTTTGCTCAGCCTTCTAGGCAAGCACTCAGGGAAGAACTTCCTGTTTGGAGATGACTGGGGAAAAAACTGCACAGCTGACATTGGAAATAAACCCGAGTTCCAGGTCCAAGGAGCCCCAGGCTTAGCTCAGCTCAAGTGAGGAACTACGAGATGTATTTAAAAGCATTCTAGTTGGGGGAAGGGAGTGGGCGGTTCCAAAAGTCACTCCGCAGAGCCGGGACAGCCGGGGGAGGGGGCAGGTCCTGGGGCGAGGGACCCCTATCTGCAGTTCAGTGGTAGGCACTCCCTCACGGGGTCTGGACGCAGAAAGTAGGGAGAGGGGCTTGCGGATAGGGTTGAACAGGTCCTCCAAAGTTAGCAAACTCCCAAGCGCAAAGAAAAAGCTAGTTTCGATTTTTCCACCCCCGCCGCGCCCCTAGTTCGCCCGCAGCCCTCAGACTCACGCAGCAAGCGCCCCTGCAGGACCGCGGTCTGCAAAAGCATCAGGAGGAGAAGCGCCGGCCTGGCTCGCGGGCCCATTTCCCCAGCTCTGGCCGCACGTCCCCGTTAAATCTACGCTTCTTTTGGGGGGCGGGGAAACGGAGATGGCTCCAGAAGTCACCCTACAGCTATTGCCTAGGCTCAGGAGATGCCCAGTAAAACTTCCTGGAGAAAAGCAACAGGTCTTTCAGAATTTTAGTTCTCTCTCTCCTACAGCAGAAGGTACCTGCTTGTGAAACACTAGGTGATCCAGTGTCCCCCTTGGTTTTTAAATCCTGAAGGGGTGTTGTTGATTGGGGAAAGTAGCTTCACAATGTTCTGATCTGAACTTTAGATATTTAAATATTTATGATTTTCAAAATTCAATTATACATTTAAAAATTTTATCTCAACCTTAGACCAACTTATGTCTTATTTGACTTAGAAATATAAAGCTTTTTCATTTTGTTTTTTGATTCAAATTAATTAAGTCATAACATTAACCAATTAGATCCTACTGAAACACCTTCCACAGCCTTCATAATTGAATTATCTGACAAGTGTTTCACAAACTTTACAGTATTGGGATTATCTGGAGAATGATTAAACATATTGAGGCCTGCTCCTAACCCCAGACACACTGATTTAATGGGTAATTGTTAGGTAGTTAGACATTAGCAGTTGGGAGGGGATGACAGAAGAGAGCAGAAAGGCTGTCACTAAGACAGCCACTGGCCCACCTAAGTTCAGGCCCAAGACTACCCTAATGCCACCCTAAGGGATGGAGTTTATGATAAAGTCTGTGGCCAAAATATCCTGGAGAAAGAGAAAGGAGGGTACAGGTGGAAATTCCCTAAGGTGGCACATGCCCAATAACACAAAAGCCTGTCTTCAAGTTCACCCCAAGTTCATCATACCATCATTATAATAGAATTTACATACAGTTTTGCCCCCCATCCCTGGGAGGCTTTTCTTAACGAATTATAGGTAAGACCATGCACAGTTTAATTTTAGATTGTATAGCTATAAACTTCAATCAAATAACATCATCCTGTCACTCAGATACAGCCCAAACCTCAACTCCTCCCCACAAATCCCATAAAAGCACCTTGAGCTCTGTAAAGAAGTGCTGATTTCACTTCGCAGAAATAAGCCCGCTGTCCCTCAGAGTGTATTATTGTGCTTCAATAAACTTTGCTTTAAGCTTGCATTTTGGTGTTAGTTTGTAGTTCTTTGCTCACTATCACAAGAACTGAGATTGCTGGTTCAGAGCTCCAGCTATAAATAATCTCCTCGGTTAAAGGATCCATCCCAATGCATAATTCCCAGTAACAGTATGGGATGCCACCTGGGCAATGGGATTTTAAAAGCTTTCCTCCTCCCTCAACGAAGTTTGGGAATTATTGCCTTAGACATTTCAAACCATATTAATAAATTTAATACACCTGATTTGCTCCAAACCTTTACATATCTAGCAAATTCAACAGGCATTATTTTTGTAAGCGTGTATGCAAATTTTGGCAATTCAAGAAAATCAAACAGGATATCAGGGCCTCAACTGTAGGCGAACAGATACAATAACATTGGAAACATGTAGAATATTGATGATGGGCACATTGGGGCTGATAGTACTATTCCTTTTTTTCAATTTTTGGTAAGATATAATTAGCATACCATATAATTCATCTATGTAAAATGCAAAAATTGGCCCGGCTCAGTGGCTCACGCTTGTAATCCCAGCACTTTGGGCGGCCGAGGAAGGCAGATCACCTGAGATCAGGGGTTCGAGATCAGCCTGGCCAACATGGTGAAACCCCGTCTTTACTAAAAATACAAAAATTAGCCGGGCGTGATAGCAGGCAACTGTAATCCCAGGTACATTAGAGGCTGAGGCAGGAGAATCACTTGAACCCGGGAGGCGGAGGTTGCAGTGAGCTAAGATCGTGCCATCGCACTCCAGCATGGGAGACAAGAGCAAGACTTCATCTCAAAAAAAAAAAAAATTAGCTGGGTGTGGTGGCATGCGCCTGTAATTCCAGCTACTCGGGAGGCTGAGACAGGAGAATCGCTTGAACCTGGGAGGCGGAGGTTGCGGTGAGCCGAGATCATGCCATTGCACTCCAGCCTGGGCAACAAGAGCAAAACTCCGTCTCAAAATAAATAAAATAAAATGCAAAAATTAATGGATTTTAGTATATTTACAGAGATGTGCAACCATTACCAAAATTTTACATTTCTATCTCCCCAAAAAGAAACCATGTTCCCCTAATTCAGTACCCCTAATTCATCGCCTCCCAGATTCCTCCATTCTCCTCCTCCTCCCCTTCCAGCCCTAGACAATCTTTAATCTACTTTCTTTCTATTTGGAACATTTAGTATACATAGAGGCATATAATATATTGCTTTGCCGTGACTGGCTTCTTTCATTTAGCATAATGTTTTTATGTATGTTTTTCATGGACCAATAATATCTATTATAAGGACATACCACAACATATTTTATTTATTCATTCATCAGCTGATGGACATTGGTTTGTTTCTACTTTATGGCTATTGGGAATAGTGCTATTATAAACATTTATGTACAAGTTTTTTTGTGGACTTATGTTTTGATTTCTTTTGGTTATATATCTAGAAGTGGGTTTGCTGGGTCATATGGTAACACTGTTTAACCTTTTGAGGAATTGCCACATTCTTTTCCAAAGTAAGCATTTTATCCTCCTATCAGCAGTGTATGAGAGTTCTGATTTGTCTCCATCTTTGCCTGGGTTTTTGAATCAGGGCCCCAGATAGAACAAAAATGAGGTTTTTCAGTTGTTCCACCATCACTTGTTGAGAAGACTCTTTTTTCATTGAAGTGTTTTGGCACCCTTATCAAAAATCAATCTACCATAAATGTGAGAGTTTATTTCTGGAGTCTCAATTTTATCCCATTATGCTATAATCTATAATCCTATCTTTTTTTTTTTTTGACAGAGTCTCACTCTATTGCCCAGGTTGGAGTGCAGTGGCCCAATCCCGGCTCACTGCAACCTCCTCCTCCCAGGTTCAAGCAATTCTCCTGCCTCAGCCTCCCAAGCAGCTGGGATTACAGGTACCTGCCACCATGCCTGGTTAATTTTTGTATTTTTAGTAGAGACGGGGTTTCACCGTGTTGGTCAGGCTGGTCTGGAACTCCTGACCTCAGGTGATCTGCCCACCTCAGCCTCCCAAAGTGCTGGGATTACAGGCATGAGCCACCACACCCAGACTATAATCCTATCTTTATGTCAGGACTACACTGTCTTGATTACTATAGCTTTGTAGTAAGTTGAATTCAAGAAGTTTCTCAACTTCAAATTTGATCTTTTTTTGGAAGACTATATTAGCTATTCTCAATCTGCTGAATTTCCCTAGGAATTTTAGGATCTATTATCAATGTCTATTCTATTTTTGTATATGTTTTAATATTTTCATAAGAAACTGTTTTCATTTAAACTTTTTTTTTTTTTTTAAGAAAAATAGTGAAAATCAGAACACTGGGGGTCAGGCGCATTTAACAGGCAGAAGAAGAATAAAAACTTGTCATATAAACAAAAAAGAAATGACCAATCACATTCTGGAAGCCATGGAGTGGTTATAGGTGCCAAAAGCTGCAGAGAAATGGTGTCAGATATACCTGAAAATTGTCCATTGTATTTGGCCATTAAGAGACTCAGAAGACTTAAGCCATAGATTGCTCAGTGAGACCCCGAGGGCAAATGGTCTGAAGGTGAATAGATCATTTCACCTTTAAGAGAGCAGGTAGGAAGCTATAAATCCAGGTCTAAAAAGTTGACTGAACTGTTAAGGAAGAAACTCTAATCTTGAGCCACCCTATCCTGGCTCCACCTTCTGCTGCAAGCAAACAGAAATGCTGAAATTCAACACTCACAAAGGCTGGTAAGCTGGAAATGACATAAATTACTCCTGGGAAAGTCAGATTTAGAATTAGGCCATATTTGTTGGGGTTCAGATTTTCATGTACACTTGGGAAAGGGTTTAGCTTATAGGCACATGCATGAAGGGAACTGGTATAGGGCTGTGTTCATAAGGTCAAGAGTTGAAGGCCAGGCATGGAGGCTCTTCCCTGTAATCCCAGCACTTTGGGAGGCCGAGGCAGGAGGATGGCTTGAGCCCAGGAATTCAAGACCAGCCTGGGAAACATAGGGAGATGCTGTCTTCACAAAACAATTAAAAAATAAAATTAGTCAGGTGTGGTGGCACACACTTGTGGTCCCAGCCACTCAGGAGGTTGGGAGGATCACTTAAGCCTGGGACATTGAGGCTGTAGTGAGCCATGATAGTGCTACTGCACACCAGTCTAGGTGACAGAATGAGACCCTGTCTCAAAAAAAAGAGCTGTATCCACATCCCAGGAAAGTCGCTGAAGATCTACTTTTCTCTGTAAACCTAATAAAGAATAGAGTGACAAATGTGTGTTGTGGAAAGAAATGGGGTGAGAGCTACGTAGATGCAAAACAATACATCCCCACATACCACTTGTTAATCATCCTTTTCCACCCACTTATGGGATGAATTGCATCTCCCCAAAAGATACTCTGTCCTAACCCTCAGTACCTGTGAACCTGACCTTATCTGGAATACGGTGAGTTCACTGGTTAAGAAGAGATTATAGTGGAATAGGGTGAGTCCTCCAACCAATGACTGGGGTCCTCACAGACACAGAGGGATGATGGCCAGGTAGAGATGGAGGCAGAGATTGGAGTTATGCTGTCACAAACCGAACACAGGAAGCTGCTAGAAGTGGAAACAGGCAAGAAAGAATCCTTCCCCAGAGGCTACAGAGGGATCTTGGCCCTGATAATACCTTGATCTCAACTGGCCTACGTAACTGTGAGAGAATAAATTTCTTTTGTTCTAAGCCACCCAGTTGATGGTACTTTGTTACGGCAGCCCTAAGGAACTTGATATACATTTCTTTTACTGTCATAGAAGTTTTGAATCTTTTAAGTAGGTCTGTACCCTTCCTCCCAGTGTCAACGCATGGAATTCCTCTCCTTGTGCCTTGAAAAGTGAAAAGTGTTTCAACTGGTAATGAAAGAAATCTCAGCATGAGGCCAGATGCTATACCTCACACCTGTAATCTCAGCACTTCGGGAGGATGAGGCGGGCAGATCACTTGAGGTCAGGAGTTCTAGACTACTCTCTGGCCAACATGGTGAAACCCCATCTCTACTAAAAACAAAAAAAGTTATCCTAGCGGGGCATGGTGCCTGTAGTTCCAGCTACTCAGGAGGCTGAGGCAGGAGAATTGCTTGAACCCGGGAGGTGGAGGTTGCAGTGAACCGAGATCACGCCACTGCACTCTAGCCTTGGTGACAGAGCAAGACTTGCTCTCAAAAAAGAGAAAAGAAAAATGAAATTTCAGCGTTATAGAATAAAAAAGTTTCCCCTTCCCCCCAAACTTTAAAAAAGCAGAAGTCTGCATCATAAAATGGTCTTTGCCAATGTTATTTTTATTATAACAAAGGAATCTTGCAAGGCTACCAGATCTCAGTAATTGTCACTATGTTCCGTAAAAATCACTTCCTAAAATGTCTGAATTGACTGCTTGTCTCATTTATTTGTTTCTCGTGTCGTACTGCAATGGATATCTGTCTTGTTAGTATAAATATTTGTGCATTTTGTTGTTGTTAAAACAGCTTTTTTGGCCTGTCTTCTTCCACCTATGAGGTAATATAAAACTCATATTTAACACTTATTTTTGTAACAGGACAAGCCACAGACAAAACCCCTCAGACACTGAGTTAAAGAAGGAAGGGCGGCCGGGCGCGGTGGCTCACGCCTGTAATCCCAGCACTTTGGGAGGCCGAGGCGGGCGGATCACGAGGTCAGGAGATCGAGACCATCCTGGCTAACATGGTGAAACCCCGTCTCTACTAAAAATACAAAAAATTAGCCGGGCGTCGTGGCGGGCGCCTGTAGTCCCAGCTACTCAGGAGGCTGAGGCAGGAGAATGGCGTGAACCTGGGAGGCAGAGCTTGCAGTGAGCTGAGATGGCGCCACTGCACTCCAGCCTGGGCGACAGAGCCAGACTCCGTCTCAAAAAAAAAAAAAAAAAAAAAAAAAAAAAAAAAAGAAGGAAGGGCTTTATTCAGCTGGGAACTTCGGCAAGACTCACATCTCCAAAAACCGAGCTCCCTGAGTGAGCAATTCCTGTCCCTTTTAAGGGCTTGCAACTCTAAGGGGGTCTGTGTGAGAGGGTCATGATCGACTGAGCAAGTGGGGGTATGTGACTGGGAGCTGCATGCACCGGTAATCAGAACAGAACAGGGATTTTCACAGTGTTTTTCCATACAATGTCTGGAATCTATAGATAACATAACTGGTTAGGTCGGGGGTCAATCTTTAACCAGACCCAGGGTGCAACACCAGGCTGTCTGCCTGTGGATTTCATTTCTGCCTTTTAGCTTTTACTTTTTCTTTCTTTGGAGGCAGAAATTGGGCATAAGACAATATGAGGGGTGGTCGCCTCACTTATTCACCCCCTTTGAGAATCTCACTCATTAGTGGGAGTTCTCACTTTTATTCTCACTACCTATGTCTTCTTGAAAGACAGATTGATAATGATTCATATAGTACACTTGTGCTGAAGCATTTTGGTGAGCTAAGGTAGTGATGAAGCTTTTTATCATTTGGAGAAGTACAGGTAGCAAACAAGGAAGCAGTAAGCAGGTTTCTATTAATATTATAACTCCTATTATAAGAGTTTTAAATCTTCTTAGCGCTGGGAACCATTTTTCAAACATGACCCCAGAATCAAATCCATACCACACCTACATGGGCACATGTGCCACTTTTGTCATATTTCTAACTATGTCTTCAACTACTTGCCCTTAATCATCTATGTGTAGATAACAATTAGTAAGGTTAAATTTCCTACAGACCCCTCCTTCAGTTGCTAGCAAGTAGTCGAGAGCCAATCCATTTTGATAGATAGCATTTTGCATCTGAGTTTCTTGCCAGGCTAGAGTAGTCAGGGCTCTGCTGGTCTTATTAGTAATTATTTCTAAGACAGCTTGTAACCGTATGATTCGGTTGAGCATGTAAATGGGGGTCCCGTATCCCCACAAGCCGTCTTGTGCCCAAGTAGCAGGCCCATAATATTGTATGATTCTCTCAGGGGGCCATTCATTATTTTTCCAATTTTCTATAGCTATGCTTTTTTTTTTTTTTTTGCGGGAAGCATATACAGGGAAGCCCAGGAGTTTGCCTGTCTTTATGGGCAATAGGAAGAAAGATGGTTTAATAGTGCCAATAACACAACTACCTGCCCACTGGTCAGGTAATTTGGCATAAGCTCTATGCCCACATATCCAGTATAATCCAGTGGGGGCTGTCCAGTCCCGGTGGGACTCTGGGTGGGTCCACACAGTTTGCAACTTTGGGAATTTACTAAATGGATTTTTCTTAGTGTGGTTTGAACTCCACTAGGTGGCTGTTTTTATAGTACTATTATACAGTTTTTGCCCAAGACAGCTGAGTCTTCCCACAGGAAGGGTGAAGTCCTTCCCCACTTTTGCTATACAGTATTGTCAATGGTTGAGGCTTTTAGGACCCAGAAGTTATCAGGGTGATTTTTTTGAGCTGGGAATTTATCAGGAACTGGGTCTGTAGGTACTAATTCTCGTGCTTCCCATGGCCATCGATCTCCCATTACGGTTCCTCCACATACATAACATGAAGTGACATTGAGAGACTGGGCTACATTCTCAGCTAATTGCAAAAACACATTTCTTGTTTTTCCTGGAATTTCTAGTACTAGCACATTCAGTTCATCATAAGAAGGTTTGAAATACTGGCTCAGGGGAGCATTTATAAACTTCTCCTCAAACCACCATATTTACTCGAGGATCCAGTCCAGCCTCAACTATTTCTAGGGTTACATGATCCACTTTTTTCCAGTGAGAATCAAGGGGGTTGGTTATTACTAGTTCTAAGGGGTTACACTGACCACTGGTACAGGAAGGGCCACTTTTCCCTTTCTGAAGGTGGACAGGATTCTTTTTATTTTTTAACCAAGTTGCCTAAATGACACAAGACCAGTATCTACATTTATTTCCACACAGTCTTAATTCATGACAAGCGTACTTATTTTCTGCCATATAGCCTCTTTCCTAATGAACAGAACCACATCCTATTTCTAACTTATTACTATTAATGACAGCACAGGCATCAAATTTCAAGGTGACTTGTTTGGGCATTCCTTTTTCTTCTGTTTTGGCTAACACTTTACTCGTATAGTTTATGAACCCCCAGCAGTCCTCAGTCCTCAATCTTATTTCAAAAACTGTGGTCATGGGAGGCTCAGATGGGTCATAACACACATCAGGTTGGTCATTTCTTGGGCTACCTACCTTGTATAGAATAGCATTATACAAACAAGTTATTTTTAGAGTCCTCATACACTTATAATAACCATAAAATAATAAGATTGTAGCAACTTTTTGTCCTACCTCAGTGACTTGATGTATACACTGGGAACAGCCCTCAGTCTGAGGAAGGTTAGTTGAAGTCTTTACTGTGCAAGTCCAAATTTTAAGGAAAATGAGTCCCTTGATGAGTTTTCTCATGTTTCGGCCATGCATGGACCAGTCAGCTTCCGGGTGTGACTGGAGCAGGGCTTGTTGTCTTCTTCAGTCACTTTGCAGGCGCTGGCGAAGCTGCCACGTACAGCTCACAGTCTACTGATGTTCAAGGATGGTCTTGGAAGTTGGGCCCACTAGAATTAACTGAGTCCAATACCTCTACTCAGTCACTTTCACCTGGGCTCTCTGATACCAGGAGCAAGGTGGCGGGTTTTAGGGTGTTGCAAACTTCAATGGTTATGCAGGGATTTTCACATAGCAAACTTTGGTACTTGGTTAATCTAGCATTTGTTAGCCAATGATGTATTTATTAAAGTCACCACAGCATGGAGGGCCTTTAAGTTTAGGTTTTGTCCAAGAGTTAGCTTATCCGCCTCTTGTGCTAGCAGGGCTGTTGCTGCCAAGGCTCTTAAGCATGGAGGCCAACCCTTAGAAACTCCATCTAGTTGTTTGGAGGCCCAGCCTTGGCCACGGCCCCACAGTCTGGGTCAAAACTCCAACCGCCAGGGTATAACAAGGCAAGCATTAAATTCAATAGTTTGAGGCAAAATTGACCGGTTATGTTAATAACTAGATGGTCAGAAATAGAGTGAGGAAAGAAGAAAGAGTAATAGAATAGATGAAGGAGTTAAATTTTTCTTAGCTTTAGTTTGGTAGGGTTTTCCCCTGGGACTATGGCCCACGACTCTGGAGGGGGTGGCACTTTCTTGACTCGGGTGTGATGAGTCCATCCTTTTTTCACCGTATGAACAACAGTCTCGGTGGTTAGCAGCACAAGGTAGGGTCCTTCCTAGGCTGGCTCAAGTTTTCCTTCTTTCCACCCTTTGATGAGAACATGATCTTCAGGCTGGTGCTGGTTTACCGAAAATTCTAGGGGTGGTACATGTGCTAAAAGACTTTTAGTTTTGAGGGAAACGAAAGTGGAAGATAAACCAAGTATATAACTTTTAAGAAGTTGACCTTTTGTTTTAAATGTGGGGACATCAGCAGTGGACTTTATAGTCTTTGGTGCCTTCTTACTGAGAAATTTCCTTTAGCACCTATTTTTATTAGTTTTTAGACCAAAGAAAGTCAAATGCCATTTTATATTTGACAACGCTTCTTGTATGTTTATACCAGATAAACTAGATTTCACCTTTATATTGGTGTGTTATTAATGTTAAACTTAGTTTTAATAAAACTCTGTAGACATATTTATTTGATTTTTAATGTCTGACCATAAGGTAAGATTTTTATAGACTTTTCTTTAACCTTTTATAATTTTTGTTAAAGAACAGGTTAGTGCTTTAAGAAAAACCTGTTGTGTTTTTATTTTAATATTCAGTTCACAGAAAAACTGTATGATACCCCTTAACTTTAGCCAATATGTTTAGACACAGAATTTTCTTTACAATTAAGGTTTCAAAACTTGCTTAAACCTTCAAAACAATTTTTGTAACCTTTTAATGTAGGTAAAAATCCACATTCTTATGCATCCTTATAATCCTTTTACCAAAGGTATATTTTACTTTCCTTACATACCTTGCACATAAACTGTTTATTCAATAGTTTTACATTTAGAAGGAGGCCTAGTTACTTTTAAATTATACAACATTTCTTGCATAAATTTATTTTTCTAACACACATTTTTTCATGACTTTCACAGACAATTCTTCGACATGCCTCAACTTTCTGACTTATTGCAAACATCCCTTTCTTTAAACAACTAGTTAATTTATCTCAGGACAAGGATTTTCCATACAACATTCTTTTTTATATAAATTCTGCCTGCTCTTTATTTCCTTTTTTTTTTTCCGAGGATGATAACCATTCTTTTCCAAAGCGAACTTCTTTTATGTCTGTGGACTAGACTGTCTAAGGCCACAAGATTAGAAATTACTGTAATACATGTTACACTGTTAACTTTTAGCAAACTTTACTTTTGTTGAAAACCTTGTAAGTTTGGGATTTCAATTATCCTTTGCTATTAATAAGACCTTATTTAGTCCAAATTAACTTAGAATTGGTATAGATGGCTTTTTTTTTTTTTTAATTACCTGGGAGGAACCATCTATCCTCCTGTCCTGAAGGGAGTTCCTCCTAGGTCTGGTCAGAGCTTTGTATGGTAATTAAGATTTAGATCGCCTGTTAGGAAACCTGCCGGGTTAAGAGAATTTTCAGTGGTTAATGTTAAATCATCTTCTTTTTTCTTTTTTCCTTAGGATACTTCTGAACCGGTGAGGTGTGCTCACAATGAGGCTTCCTGTAAAAGTTATTTTTTTACTTTCTTCTGTTAGCAAAGCAGTTGCCGCTACAGATTGAATGCATTTGGGCCATCCGCGGGTTACTGGGTTAAGGATTTTTGATAGGAAGGCCTTAATGCTTTTGGAATATGCCCTGACAACAAAGTGCCAGTTCCTTCCCGGTGTTCAGCCACTGCGTTGATCCTCCACGAGGGCCTGCCACGTGCTGCTCTGGTGAGGCGTTCCACCGGGGCAATTGCCTACCTGGGAGCGCTCTCCAGATCTGTGTCGCTCAAACTGGCTGGAGTTCCCCGTACGGATGCTCCACAGGGCAGGCCTAAGTCGCCTAAGGGGCTGCCTTGACCGTCCGTTAATCACCTCTGTCTCCAAAAACCAGCTCCCTGAGTGAGCAATTCCTGTCCCTTTTAAGGGCTTACAACTCTAAGGGGGTCTGCATGAGAGGGTCGTGATTGATTG
Source organism: Gorilla gorilla gorilla (assembly GCF_029281585.2). NCBI lineage: Eukaryota > Metazoa > Chordata > Mammalia > Primates > Hominidae > Gorilla > Gorilla gorilla. The sequence continues at coordinate 43,762,149 of NC_073229.2, read as the reverse complement.
AGCAAGCAGGGAGTACGTGACTGGGGCTGCATGCACCAGTAATCAGAACAGAACAGAACAGCACAGGGATTTTCACAATGCTTTTCCATACAATGTCTGGAATCTATAGATAACATAACCTGTTAGGTCAAAGGTCGATCTTTAACCAGACCCAGGGCACGGTGCCGGGCTGTTTGCCTGTGGATTTCATTTCTCCCTTTTAGTTTTTACTTTTTCTTTCTTTGGAGGCAGAAATTGGGCATAAGACAATATGAGGGGTGGTCCCCTCCCTTAATTTAAACAAAATATTCAAAGTCCTACCCCAAGTAAATTGGCAAATATTAATAAAGTTATGGCATAGAAAATAAAAATGATTGTAAAAGGCGTAAAGATATTTCTGTGGGGAAAACATTTGTTTATTAGTTATCAGTTAAAATTCTGTGAAAAATAACCACTAGAGACCCTAAAGTACCCAGGGTCTAATAATAAGAAGGGAGAAACACCCTCTCGCTCCCCACCGTTACCTCCCCGGAAGGGAAGAGGAAGAGGGTGACTCCAGGAGAGCTGTGGTCTCCCCTCCCCATATGTCCACATATACCTGACCTCCCCTCCCCAAAATATACGCCCAATATCTCTCCCATATATACGTATTTATCTGACCTCTCCACATATGTATACCTAAACTTTCTCTATATATCCACATATACCTAACCCTCTCACACACATATAGCTGACCTCCAGTGGAGGAAAATGGGGAAGAGAGAAGAAGTTATCAAAGGATAAATCTAGGTCATACTCAGAAATGTGCAAAACAAAAACCACACACAGAAAAAAAAACACACACAAAAAAGAAATTGATAAATTTGTTTGTGTCAAAATTAAGAATTCTGGTTCAATGAAGGATCCCATGGATAAAGTTAAGACACTGCTGTAAGGATGGTAGAGAATTAAATGTCTGAATCAGACGAAAGGATGAGTAATTAGAATGCACAAGGCCAAGAAGAACAAAACAGAAACTCCACATAAAAAATGTATGAGGCCGGGCGCGGTGGCTCATGCCAGTAATCCCAGCGCTTTGGGAGGCCAGGGCGGGCCAATCAGGAGTTTGAGACCAGGCTGGCCAACGTTGTGAAACCCCATCTCTACAAAAAATACAAAAAATTAGCCGGGCGTGGTGGTGGGTGCCTATAATCCCAGCTACTTGGGAGGCTAAGGCAGGAGAATCACTTAAACTCAGGAGGCAGAGGTTGCAGTGAGCTGATATCACACCATTGCACTCCAGCCTGGGCGACAGTGTGAGACTCCGTCTCAAAAAAAAAAAAAAAATTATATATATATATACACATATATATATGTATATATATATACATAGATACATATATATGTATATATATAGATACATATACACATATATATGTATATATATGAAATAAATGAACAAGAAATTTAGATACAGGAAAATCCAAAGCACTTGGTAATGAAAGAAAGGTAAAGTGATGTGTCCTTTTGCATTTAAAAGAGAGCATTAACAAATTAGAGAGCTGAATAATGCTCAGTATTGGTGTGGATATGGAGACTCAGGAATCCTCATACACTGCTGATGGGAGTGCACACTGGGGCTTTAACTCCATTCCTGGGAATATTTTCCAAATATCATCTCAAACATATCCCATAAAGGTGACAGGAAGGTGTGGGCTGACTGATATCCTTCACTGAGGGAGTTGGAGGTAAAATGAAGTCACTGCACAATGTAGAGTTGGAAGCAATGGATTAGATGTCCACATAGCTACGTGGAAGAATCCGTAAGATATACACACACACACACACACACACACCTTTGTGTATATTGTTCCTGGCAGGTAGGCATGGAGGTTTAGAGGCTTTCTACATCACACCTACGGCACACAGTAAATGGCCAGGCTGAGCACTGACTTCCATGAAGGGAGATTGAAGGTAAGAGATTGAAGATTGTTCCCTGGTCTGGGACCCTGCAACTGAATATGCAGAAAAAAGTACACCCCGCCACCCCGCTTCCCATCTTTCCTACCTGATTAGAATAGCTTTTTCAGAAAACGTTGGCCAGGGGTTGTGGCTCACACCTGTAATCCCAGCACTTTGGGAGGCTGAGGCAGGCAGATCATCTGAGGTCAGAAGTTCCAGACCAGCCTGGCCAACATGGCGAAACCCCGTCTCTACTAAAAACATAAAAAATTAGCAGGGCATGGTGGCACACACCTGTCATCCCAGCTACTCGGGAGCCTGAGGCAGGAGACTCACTTGAAGCACGGTGATGGAGGTTGAAGTTAGCTGAGATCTTGCCACTGCACTCCAGCCTGGGCAACAGAGTGACACTTTGTCTCAACAACAACAACAAAACCCACCAAAACTTTAAATCTACCTATGGCCAAATGCCTGCTAAAATGAGCACCCAAGAAGCAGTGTTCAGGAAAGTCAGACGAATATCCTAAAATTAGATGCAATGTTGGCTGGTCACAGTGGCTCAGGCCCTGTAATCCCAATCCTTCTTGGGAGGCCGAGGCGACAGATCACTTAAGCTCAGGAGATCGAGACCAGTCTGGACAACATGGTGAGACCGTGTCTCTACAAAAAAGTACAAAAATGAGCTGGGAGTGGTGGCGCGCACCTGTAGTCCCAGCTACTCAGGAAGCTGAGGTGGGAGGATCTCTTGAACCCAGAAGGCGGAGACTGCAGTAAGCCGAGATCATGCCACTACACCCCAGCCTGGATGATAGAGCCAGACCCCCATTTCCAGAAAAAAAAAAAAAAAAGAGAGAGAGAGATGCAATATTTAGGGTTCAACAAGACTGAATTTCTGACTCCTTTCCCTACCTCTCCAGCATGTTAGATTCTGGGTCCTTCATCCTAACCCCCTGTTCATGCCATAGCCACCCTGTGGTACCAACTTTGGAAGCCTGGATCTTCATCCCCTCATGATAATGAGTGTCCCATTCAGGTCTCCATGCTCAGCTTGGCAAGAGTATCTGTCTTCTCCTCATGGGACAGTCACATTCACCCAGCACTGACAGGTTCCATTCCCACTAGGGTGGCACCCTATATGGTCTGAGTCCAGGCCTTCCTGGTCCCTCAGTAAGCTCAGCATGGTAGCACAATCGAAAAGGGCTAGGCACGGCAGCACCATTTCCCACCAAGAGGTCTGATGGCTCATCACGTAGACTGAAGGAGATTCTGAAGAGCAGAGGTGGAATGAAGAATGAATCCTGGGCTCTGCTCTTCCTAGGCCTGTCTTCCTCCCTCCCGACATGTTAGCTAACTCACGAGAGCCAGAAACCAACTGCAGGCTGGCCTCAGGCCCTTAGGTAGTGCTTCAGCCTCAGCCGTCCACATTCTAGGAACCCTCATAATATGGGCTGAAGTATGCATTCCCACAAAAATAAAGTTGTTGAAGTCCTAACCACCAGTACTGAAATGGGAAAAGTTCCCTTGTCCCGCTCGCATGGCATGTGATGGGAGTGTGGCTAATTTCTTCAGTGCCTGGCTGCTCAAACCTCTAGGGGAACATAAAGACGGGCAGGTTGTGGGTCTCCAACCCCATGACCCCACGACAGTGTCTAGGGTTGAATGTTTACAGCTCCTGAAGCCACAGTGGGTGTGTGTTACAGGGTGCTCTTTTAGTTTTGCCATTTATAGGCAGCTGGTGTTAACCAACTCAATTAGACCGTCTACCTTGTCCCAAGGACAGAAGGCTTTCTGTATCCCAGGTTCTTGCCTTGGTGTACCGGAATAAATCAGACCACACCTGGGCTTAGAGAAAGAGTGCAAGCTTTTATTAAGTGGAGGTAGCTCTCAGCAGTTGGGCAAAGCCAAAAGTGGATGGAGTGGGAAAGTTTTCCCTTGGAGTCAGCCACTCAGTGGCCCAGGCTCTCCTCCAACCACCCCAGTCAAATTCCGCCTCATTTTGCCAGGCAAACGTTTGTTGTGTGCTCTTCTGCCAGTGTGCTCCCCTGGACGTCCAGCTACTCGTGTCTTGTGGCAGGCCAGGGGAGGTCTTGGGAAATGCAACATTTGGGCAGGAAAACAAAAATGCCTGTCCTCACCGTGGTCCCTGGGCGCAGGCCTGGGGATGGAGCCCTAGCCGGGGACCACGCCCTTCCCTTCCCCACTTCCATATCATTTAAAGGGACCACGCCCTTCCCTTCCTGGCACTTTCCCCCTCCTGTATCAGTACCTGTGAATGTGGCCTTATTTGGAAATAGGGTCTTTGCACTTCATCAGTTAAGATAAGAGTGGGCTCTAACCCAACATAAAGGGTGTCCTTATAAAAAGGAGAAATGTCATACACAGAGACTGACACCTATAGAGAGAAAATGTGGTGAGTAGACACAGGGAGAATCACCATTCAAGTCAAGCAATGAGTCTGGGGATACCAGAAGCTGGGAGAGAAACCTGGAACAGATTATCCCTCATTGCCTTCAGAAGGAATCAAACCTGATGATACTTTGATTTCAGACTTCCAGCTTCCAGGACTGTGTGACGATAAATATCTGTTGTTAAGCCAACGAGTTTGAGGTACTTTGTTACTGCAGCCCCAGAAAACTAATACAGTAGGTACTATGGACTGAATTGTGACTCCCCGTCCCAAAATTCATATGTTGAAACCCTAACCCCCAGTGTGATGGTACTTGGAGCTGGGGCCTTTGGGAAGTCATTATATTTAGACAAACTCATCAGGATGTGTCTCTCATGATGAAATTCATGCCCTTATTAAAAGAGACAGCAGGCCAGGTACGGTGGCTCATGCCTGTAATCCCAGCACTTTGGGAGGCCGAGGTGGGTGGATCACCTGAGGTCGGGAGTTTGAGACCAGCCTGGCCAACATGGTAAAACCCCATGTTTACTAAAAATACAAAAATTGGCCAGGTGTGGTGGTGCACGCTTGTAATCCCAGCTACTTGGGAGGCTGAGGCAGGTGAATCCCTTGAACCCAGGAGGTGGAAGTTGCAGTGAAATCACACCACTGTACTCTAGCCTGGGTGATAGAGACTCCATCTCAGAAAAAAAAAAAAAAAAGACAATCGAGCCAGGTGCTGCAGCTGATGCCTGTAATTCCAACACTATGAGAGGCTGAGGCAGGAGGCTCGCTTTAGCCCAGGACTTCAAGACCAGCTTGGACAAAATAGTGAGACCCCCAACTTCTAAAAATTTAAAAAATGAACTGGGTGTGGTGGTACACATCTGAGGCCCCAGCTACTCTGGAGGCTGAGGTGGGAGGATTGCTTGAGCCCAGGAGGAGGCTGCAGTGAGCCATTGCTGTCCAGCCTGGGCTACACAAGAACCTGTCTCGGGAAAAGGAGAAAACAGATAGACCTCTTTTTCTCTCCTCCTTGCCTCCACTGCCTAAGCCCTACAAGCACAAAAAGGACACCACATGAGCACATAGTGAGAAGGCTGCTGCCACCAACAAGTCAGGAAGAGAGCGTTCACCTAGAAACTGAATTGGCCAGCACCTGGATCTTGGACTTCTGAGCTTCCAGAACTGTGAGAAAGTTATTTTTTTTTAGTGACTAAGTCTATAGTATTTTATTACAGCAGCTCAAGGTAACTAACATAGTAGAAGGGATGAATTATGGAGATCACAAGTCCACGCCTCCAGAAAAAGACTTCCCTAAAAATTAGTCTGAGCAAAATTCGAATGATGAATTATTTTTAAGAACTTTTAAGGGATCTGACAAGTTTGTAAGAGCTAGAGAATGCTTTACAACGTGATAACAGAGTGCTCTGTGATGACAGAAATCTTTCCACACTGTTCAAAACTAGCTACTGGCCACTTGTGACTATTGTGCACTTGAAATGTGACTGGTGTCTGAGGAGCAGAATGTTTAATTTTACTTAATTTTAATTCATTACAATAGCTACATGTAGCTAGGGGCTACTGGATTGAACAGCACAGCTCGAGTCTTTTAGAGGGAGACAGGACTCACCAAGGTGGATGCTGGTGGCCAAGCAGCAATGGCAGGTAGTATACACACAAGAGGCAGATGATACAACACAATCTTCCCAAACCTGGAGATAAGCTCACCCCACAATCCCGCCACTGAAATAGAGTTGATGTTACCAATGTACATTTTTACATCCTTTTCCATACAGAAAGATCATTCAACAAGTACTATGGTACTTAAAAAACAACATTCAATTCATTATTATGACAAAATTAAATTAATAGCTCTTCCTTAAACTTTTAAATTCAATTTACAATGCTCACTATTGGCATTTATTAATCTACCAATTTTTTTCCCATAGAACCCATAGAACAAATAATCTACCAAATTTTTAACATTCATTTTTGGCAAGGCTTTTGCAATTTGACGAACTTTGAGAAAAAAACTTATAAATTGCAATTTTTAAATCTGACATACTGGACTTTTAAGTATCCAATTGACTAATGAACAAAACTGCTCCAAATTTTTCAATTCTTAAAAATCTTAAGACAATACTTAATATGGCAAATCTTAACTTCTTAAACTTTGTAAGAATGCTTATCAACTTAGATTGGAATAAAGTTGAGTTAAAAATCACAGGATACATCATCTCAGCTATAAGTTTTCATGAGTTGAGTTTTTACAATCACTTGAAATGCTTAGAATAGGAAATATGTATAAATTATTTAACATAAAATATTGTTACAAAACCTCTGGAGTGTCAGTTTCTCTGGCCAGACTTTATGCTGCAGCACCTTTGCCTGAGTTCTTGTCCTGCATCCAGGAAGAATTAGGTACAGAGGCAAGAGTCAAGAAGATTAGTTTTCCAATAGTTCAGCTCACCTAGTTAACTCCTGTTCACAATCTTCAAAGTTATCAGAAACCTGCAATTGAGGGTTATAATCCATTCTTTGAAGAGTTTCAAAACAAAACAACATTTGTCTATGAATGTTAAAATGTCCTAGAGTAGTCACAGTCAAAAACACAATTGACAAAGAAATTTAGTCACCTCTGTGATTTACAATAGCCTAACACAATAACTCTAATTATAACTGATGACACAAACTCAGATATCAGAACTCTAGAAATCCCGTATAATTTTGGAACACACATTCACAGTTTTCACTAAAATATAACCTGAAGATCAAATATCACCTTATTTCAACAATCCTATATAACTAAACGTGTCAAATGATCCTGTTTACCTCTCCTTTGGATACTCCAGGGGCCCTCTGTAGCATCCAAAAGTTAGGGATTAACAAAGACAATTTTGAAGCTGTAAAGGCTCAAAACACTTAATGAACCTCTAGTCATATCTGTTCTCTACTCACTAAATGCTAGTAGCACCTCTCAGTTGTGGCTAAGCTGGGAGGATCTCTTGAGCCTAGAAGTTTGGGGACGCAGTGAGCTATGATTATGCCACTGCACTCCAGCCTGGGCAACAATGCAAAATCCTGTCTCAAAAACAAAAACAAAAAACAAATTGCCTATGCTGTGGTTATCTCACAATTAATAAAAAGGAAAAAAAAAAAGTATGCAGTCTTTGTAGGTCCTTGGGGTTTGTTGGAACTCGGAAAACAATACCCCAAAATAAAGACCGCAGAAGCCAAAGTTTTTCTCTGATCTTCTCCTGCCCTCCTGTCTCTGAGTCCCATTCTCCTCGGAGTCTAGCCATAGAAATGAGAATTCCTCTTCCTCAAGTTAGGTCATAGAAATCAAAACACCTTTTCCCCAGAGCCAGCCATAAAACCTAAAAATATTACTCTAACTTTCCCTCTGTTTTTCTGTGTAAAAACTGGCCATAAAGAAATTATCTGAACTACCTTATTTGATCATAGATCACCAGACCGCATTCCAGAGAGGATCCAGAAGGAAGGAATGCTGCACAGAGAGGCCAAGAAGAATCTAGACAGACAGGCCTTGCTGGGTTTCCCTACTCTGTTTATTAGCAATCCTATTTCTACACGGCGGCCCATACTTTGTTGAATCTAAAAAATAAAAATGGAAAATTTCCCCTGTACATGTTAATACACATTAATAAATTGGATATAAATTGGATAATTTATTAATATACACATTAATAAATTGGGTGCAGCCGGGCGCAATGGCTCACGCCTGTAATCCCAGCACTTTGGGAGCTGAGGCGGGCAGACCACGAGGTCAAGACCACCCTGGCCGAAATGGTGAAACCCCGTCTCTATTAAAAATACAAAAGTTAGCTGGGCGTGGTGGCGCATGCCTGTAGTCCCAGCTACTGGGGAGGCTGAGGCAGGAGAATTGCTTGAACTCGGGAGGCGGAGGTTGCAGTGAGCCGAGATTGCGCCACTGCACTCCAGCCTGGTGACAGAGTGAGACTCCGTCTAAAAATAATAATAATAATAATAATAAATTGGATGCATTTTATCCTATTAATCTTCCTCTTGTCGGTGGTTTTCAGCGACTCTTCAGAGGCCAAAGAGTAAGTTTTCCCTTAGCCCCTACAGGTTCTTATGTTTAATTTGTTACTCTCATTTAAGACATAATTAAAGTGGCTTCTCCATGAAGATTATTTCTGCATCCATTATTTGGTAAGATTGGCCATTTTCTCCTTTGATCTCTACTTCACGCTGACCCACATAAAACATCACTGCCTGTTTTTTTGTTGTTGTTGTTTGGAGACGGAGTCTTGCTCTGTTGCCCAGGCTGGAGTGCAGTGGTGTGATCTCCGCTCACTGCAAGCTCCGCCTCCCGGATTCACGCCATTCTCCTGCCTCAGCCTCCTGAGCAGCTGGGACTACAGGCACCCGCCACGAAGCCCGGCTAATTTTTGTATTTTTAGTAGAGACGGGGTTTCACTTTGTTAACCAGGATGGTCTCGATCTCCTGACTTCGTGATCGGCCCGCCTCAGCCTCCCAAAGTGCTGGGATTACAGGAGTGAGCCACTGCGCCCGGCCCCGTTTTTTTTGTTTTTTGCATGTCTTCTCCCTTTTACTGTAAACTATTCCCACTACCAGCGTAGTTATCATTTCTACTGCTTAATAATTGTTTTGGGGAAGTGAATGCATCAACCCACATGAATTTCTTGTCTATTTGACAATTTATTCTCTTTAGGAATAGTATTAACTCCCAAGGTCCTGGGAGCCAGTCTCTGTACTTGGCTGCTCCAGGGTCCTACTTCAGTTTCCCAGCTTCTCAGTACTGTCACTGTCAATTGTGGGTAATAATTATTTTTGTCCATCAAAAGACTCTGTATGTGAATGAGTTTTGAAATCTGCTGAGTAATACAGTGTCAACTCAGTTAATGATTTGCCGGGCGGCTTGATCAGCGGCTGTCCCACTACCGGCATTTTGATTTGGAGCGTCATCTAGTGTCTGAAAGCACAAACAACATCCTACATTGTAAATGCCTTTGGCTACAGAGATTGAAACCAAAGCAAACCTGTTTTGAATTGTTATTCTTCAGCAGTTCTGCTAGCCTTGAAAAATCTAAAAGTTAAAAAAAAGCTTTATATTTCATTCTCTGCCTAAACTCTTTAAAATTGCTAGTTGGCAATTAGATATTTTCAATTTAATGAAATTTTTTTTTTAGTTCACAGATTAATACACAATGGGGGAGGGTTCTTATTCTGTTGGACTTTTATATAACCTCCACTTTAGTGCAGTCTGCTTTATGGGGTCTTGTTTGAGGTGTGCGTGTGTTTAAGGGAATGTGGTTTACAATCAAAATATTGGGTTGCTCTTAGGCACATTGTAAAGTCACACACCTGTATTCTTATTGATACATAATGATTAATAACGTTATTATTATTACAGCCATTATAACCATCATTATTGATATATCTAAATAATGAATTTTATAATTTTGCTTCCTGTCAGGCAAGAGCCAATTTCAGTGCTACCATGTTTGTATAGCAGTATTTATGTCTGTCATCCTCGGTCATTTTACCTCACTTGTTCTTAGCCAAAAGGCCGAGAAGCGATGGTCATTTTACTTCAAAAATGAAAAGAATTAATATTTTTACGTTTCCCTTAAAGACCCTATGTTTAACCTACACTCCCGGGTAAAATGGTCTAGTCCCTCCTTTTCATATCATCTCTGATATCTTTTGCACAGCCACTATTACCTACCTTTTTCTAGATCCCTATTCTTCAAACACCACCATGAAGGTAGAGCCTGTCTGAATTATTTTCTTGTCCCCTGAACTCAGTACATTGTTGGGCTTCTTGAAGATGTTGATCAGTTGTTTGTGGAGTGAATGAATCAGCTAGCATGATTTTTCTAGACCACTGAGACAAGTGTCCAAGACACTTGTTCCTTCCCATGTTCTTGCCTGCCTGTGCAATCCATGCAGTTTCATGGCTTCCCAGTGCCTCAGAATTATCCCCTGTCAAACAGGCATTATAATTTCTGTCCACTGAAAAGGACAAAAAACAAAGTGTATAGCTAGAAGTTAAAAATTACCGGCCAGGTACTGTGGCTCACTCCTGTTATTCCAACATTTTGGGAGGCTGAGGCGGGCAGATCACCTGAGGTCAGGAATTCGAGACCAGGCTGGCTAACATGGCGACCCCGTCTCTATCAAAAATGTAAAAGTTAGCCAGGTGTGGTGGCTCGCACCTGTGGCCCCAGCTACTCAGGAGGCTGAGGCAGGAGGATCACTTGAGCCCTGGAGGTTGAGGCTGCAGAAAAATAGGAATATACTCTCTTTCAAGAGTTCCTGGTTTTGACTGCCACCTAGTGTACATCAGAAAAACCGCATGACATAGGAAATGCCTGTGACAGAGGGGTAAGGTGAGAGAGGTTGATGAAGAATGTACTGAAGGAGTGAAAACGCTTCCATCCCTCTACTTACTAAATATATTAGTTAAGTAGTTGGGGCATATTTTAATTCATGCATTTTGTAGATAGAAAAACAAAAGTTTTATTCTGTTTGATTTAGTTGATACTTTAATATGTGTGTGTTTAGGATGCACGATTTAAAATCAGTCTGCAGCACTTCTTGGAGAAGTCTGAATTCTCATTCTCCATTTCCTTATTGGCAACGTGAGAATGATTACAATGGTGGTTGTCTCATAGGATGCAGGGAGTCAGAATGAAAATAGTGCATATAATGCCTGGTGCAGAGGAAGGGTTCAGTTAACTGTCTGTATTAATATTACTGATAACAGTCATGACAAACAAAAGCTTAACAACACCACCACCAACAACAGTTGCAGAATTGAGCCACCAATTTGCACACAAGATTGTAGGTAAGATGTTTTAGAAAAGTTATTATTTAATATATGTATATATTTTTGTACTTAAAATATGTCAGAGGTTGTTCTAAGAACTATTTAAATATTAACTCCTTAATCCTCATAATGACCCATGAAACAGGTAGGCTTATTATTGTCTCTTTACAGGTGAGAAAACTGAGACATGAAAAGGTTTATTAACTCACCCAAAGTCACACAGCTGGTAAAATGGCAAAATTGAATTTGAACTCAGACATTCCAGGTTCCAAGCCAGTCTAATTATTCTTTTGACTAATACACTAAGCTGCCTCTGTATTTTTCCTTGATTACTTTGTAAAAGTATGAGGAAAATATAAGTGCTTCAAGTAACCATGAAAAATATAAACAATCTATGTATCAACTGAAGCATAATTACAAATCCTTTGATAAGCAAACATAATAAAAATTTGATATCAATCAAAACTTTTATGTAATGTAAGCAGGTTGAGATGAATTCTATAGTAAAAAAGTGCAGAGTGCTGGAATACCATGCTCCTAATATATTGGCTAGGCACACCTGCCTGCTATCAAAGGTATGCACACACCTTGGATACAGAAAGTTGGGACTGGGTAGTTATGTGAGTGTCATCAGAATTCTTTCCCACTTGGGAAAGAATTGTCTATTATAAGCTTGGATGATGGACAAGGAGTGAGCTCCCAGAACAGTGATGTGGGGATACATCCTCACATCACAGTGAGAGTGAGTGTTCTAGACTGTTTACACACCTACCACTCCTAAATGCACACATATAATTGCTTGCACACATACACACACTCATCTCTTCTCTGGTGGTCCAGCTCTATCTCTTATCATTAGGCTTCTTGGGGCTAGTACCTAGGGCCTGTATCCTTTCAGAGGCAGCTAAGGGAAGCACACATAATTAGAAAGAATGAACCAGCTTGTTGGATTTGGTCTCTTCGCATCCAGCCCTCCAAGTTAAGGAGAGTACCATCTTTCTTAGGGTCACCAAAGGAAAAAAAAAAAGAAAGAAACAGAAGGATATCATACAGCAAGGATCTAATGCAAATATGCCTCAAATGAGAGGCTACTGTGTGCTCATCCCAATCCCAGGAACTGTATGCACATTATCTAATTTAATCCTCACTGTGTTTCTGAGAGTATTGTTCCCATTTTACGGAGAAGGAACTTGGCAGGGTAACCAAGCTCATGAATGGAGAAACTGGGATTAAATATAAAGCTTCCTTGCTCCAGAACTGCTGTCTTTCCGCTCTTCCACACTACCAGCTCAGCTGTGTTCTCTACATGCAGGCAGTTTGACAAGTTTCAGATTAGCCTGGGACTTCCAGGGTTTTGAATGGGTTAGGGAATGGGGAACTTTTGGGTTTACTTTCCATTTTTTCTTCATACATATGTAATATATAACATAAATCTATGGTATATATGATAAATATATGGCTACATATGAACTATATAATCACATATATGCATTATAAATAAATATTAATTTTATAATATTTTTAAAGGTTATCAAATAAATATTAATATAAATAATTAAATACTTAATACTCAGCTTTGTTTTCCAAAGTGGTAAATGCCTATATTTAGCAAAAGATTTTCTGGAGGCCTGATAATTTTTAGGAGTGTAAAGAAGTCCTGATATCTAAATGTTTAAGAACAACTATTTTAGGCTGTTGTCTTCTGTCTTATTTTCCCAGCTAGACTGGTAAATACTTGAAGGCAAACGTTTAGCCAGCACATTAACATTTTATGTTTTTATTCTTTTGTGCTCTCAGTGGCTGTGTCTTTTCTATCGGTTTCTCACACTGTATGATGGTTATATTTGTCTGTATCTGTCCCACCAGGTATAAGTCCTTGAGAGGACACACTGCTAGGCTGATCTTAGTTTTTATTATTTCTCCTGGTGTCCTGTGCTTAACAAGTGCTCATTAAGTGTGTAAAAACACAGCACAGTAAAAAACTAGACATTAAAAAATAATGTCAACCAATCTATTGAAATTTGCATTTCCATGTTTCTTCCAATATAGTCATTGTGTCAGGTTATGTACTTATTCTGATGAAGACTATTGCCTAATATACATTTGCATCTTGTGCTTTATAACTGCCTTCATATAGACACAGATTGAGAAGGTGTAAAAATGTGCATTTCCTCACAGTTGACAAATTCTTATCCTTTGAGGGTAGGTTTGACTTTCTGAAATGCTTTGACATCATTTGAAAGAAGCTTGAAGAATAAGATAGCTGTTAATGACCCAGTTTCCTACATCACTTATACAATTATAATGGCAATTTCAAAATGTTAGGTAAATATATTTTGCAATATATTGTTCCTTTTGTAATACTCTCTATGTATTTATTTATGCTTTTAAATTTTATATTTATGTATTTATTTTTCTGGACAGAGTCTTGCTCTGTTGCCCAGGCTAGAGTGAAGTGTTGTGATCATAGCTCTCTGCAACTTTAAACTGCTGGGCAAAAGTGATCCTCCTGCCTCAGCCTCATGAGTAGACTAGTGGGAACTACAGGTGCATGCCACTGCACCCAGCTAATCACTATTTATTATGCTCCCACTGTGTGCTTTAGTATATTTTCTGTTGTTTTCTGCAACCCATTTTGAGGGCGTGTTAGGGAATACAGATGCAGTAACTTTGGTCTCAGCCCTTGAGGTGAGGAAATATTTAGCCTCAGGTTTAATCTCCTAATTGTTGGCCATTTGCCTTCAAAGATTGAAAAATGAGCAAAACTGTGGCTCCGGGTTATATGTTAAAAAAAGTTTATGGGGCTGAAGCCAGGCAACAGACAAGAGCCCCTACAATCTTATTTAGGCTGAAAATATTCTGGAGTCCCTGTATTGTTGGTCTCAAGCAGATAGCAACACTAACACTTACTCTTTGAGGCAGGCACTGCCAGTGGGGTGGCTGCTATTATTAGCCTCATTAATTGGTGAGTCAGGAAAAAACAGCTTTAAATCATTCAAAGTTCTGGCCTATACAGGATATATTAATATTAGGTTAGCTACATCCAAAAGATGATAGAACCCTACTCTAAGTCTGGGCTTGGTGGTTCACACCTATAATCTCAAAACTTTGGGAGGCTGAGGCAGGAGGATCACTTGGTGCCAAGAGTTTGAGACCAGCCTGAGCAACATAGTGAGACCCCTGTCTCTACCAAAAACAAAGAACTCTAATTGGCATAGTAGAAGGAAAAAGTGAAAGGAAAACCAGCTGTCACCCTCATTCCTTACACCTGTCCCAACAACTCCTCTCACTATCCTTTGAATATATCTTGGCTGTTTGAGTCTCTCTCTAGCCCCATTACTGCTGTTTGGACTTGACATTTTGCTCTGCATTTTTAACTTTTCTACCAGGGTTTCCAGACCCTGAAGAGTGTGGCATGAAACAAAACTAGTCAACCTATAATATTTATGATGTGTGTGTAAATAAAAGAATACACAATATATTGCATTACAATATTTTAACTGTGTCCTCAATTTGTTTGTGGCTTTCTTGAGGACATCAGTTTTGGGTGGGACGACCACATCCTTAATCTGAACTTTCCCTTGGAGGTCATTCTTTTTTTTTTTTGAAATAGAGTCTCGCTCTGTCACCCAGGCTGGAGTGCAGTGGCGCAATCTCGGCTCACTGCAACGTCCGCCTCCTGGGTTCAAGTGATTCTCCTGCCTCAGCCTTCCGAGTAGCTGGGATTACAGGTGCACGCCACCATGCCGAGCGAATTTTTGTATTTTTAGTAGAGACGGAATTTCACCATGTTGGTCAGGCTGGTCTTAAACTCCTGACCTCATGATCTGCCCACCTCGGCCTCCTAAAGTGCTGGGATTACAGGTGTGAGCCACCCTGCCCGGCCGGAGGTCATTCTAATAGACTTTTTTGTTGTTGTTGCTCACAGGCTTGTTCAATCTTATTTCAAAATTTGAGAAATACAGTTTCCATGGAACACCAACCAGATATCAGGTTGCTATGGAGTTGATAGTCAAAAGCTTTGTATCTTCCAGTTTTTCAGAATGGCTTCTAAAGGTTCTGATTCAGAGCTCTTAGGCCAAATTGAACAACCAAGTGTCAAAGTACAACATTCAGGAAGTTAAAAACATGACTGACATATATGTACTATATATAGTGAGCTTGTGTGTGTGTCAAAGAATGATTTAATTCATTAATGAAGGAGGAAGCAGAATCACAATTAGGTCAAAGGAAGATATGGGAGAATAAAATATGTATTTGGTCAGGGAAAGGATGTATACTGGAAGAGGAAGGGAAAATCAGATATAAAGTTGTTTAATGACTTATTAGGCAATACAATAATAACTTTTAGGGAATTTTTTCTATATTAAGAATTCATTTCCATCTCTATGACCAAATCCTTATTAATTTATTAAACTTCTACAAGTGAATGTTTACTTTTAGATAATCTGGACCCAATAAAATGTAAACATTAAGTCAGAGTTACTTTCACGTAGGACAGTGTTGTCCAATAAGGTACCACTAGCTACACGTGATCATTGACCATTTGGACTGTAGCTAGACTGATTTAAGATGTTCTAAAAGTGTAAAATACACACCAGGTTCTGAAGATTTATCATTTAAAAAAGAATGTCAACTGTCTTTTTTTTTGCTTATTTATTATATATTGAAGTGGTAATAGTTTAGATATATTAAGTTAAATAAAATATCTTAAAATTAATTTTACTTGTTTCTTTTCATTCTTTCAATGTGACCACTAGAAATCTGGAAAGTATTTATGTGATTCACATTCTATTTTACTGTCTAGTATTGCCTTACATCATCAGGTACCCCATAAGTAGGCTTTTTAGATAATTCTCTAATATAGCTTGGAAGGATATGGAGAAATATTTTTGCATTGCTTTTAAGTTTTGCATAACTTTTTCAACACACTTTATAAAGGATCTAGAAAAGGGTTGGTTACATGTTTCTCTGTCTTCTGGCCTCCACCATGTTGCCAGGAGGTTGGGGACAAGATTCTGGGTGGCTGGATGTCCTAATGGCTTGAGGTCTGGACTTGAGATTTGCATATAAAGAGATGTGATTAGATTGAGTCGACTAGAAAAATCATATTAGAGAACTGAATCACAGCGATTAAATTTACATGTCGATTTATAAACCAGGACACCAATTTATAGTGAAAGAAGGTCCAGTTACCTGGTAATCAAGACGTTTCATAGCTATTTTCATGATGGATATACTTAGCTGAGTTTTAAATGAGAAGGGGGTTCATTGCACATAGAATAAGATCTAAGTGAAATGTTCTATTTTTTTTTTTTTTTTGACATGGAGTCTTGCTCTGTTGCCCAGGCTGGAGTGCAATGAGGCAATCTCAGCTTCTGGAGTGCAATGAGGCAATCTCAGCTTCTGGAGTGCAATGAGGCAATCTCGGCTCACTGCAACCTCCACTTCCCGGGTTCAAGTGATTCTCCTGCCTCAGTTTCCTGAGTAGCTGGGATTAGAGTTGCCTGCCACCACACCGGGCTAATTTTTGTATTTTTTTTAATAGAGATGGGGTTTCACCATTCTGGCCAGGCTGGTCTCGAACTCCTGACCTCAGGCGATCTGCCCGCCTCAGCCTCCCAAAGTGCTAGGATTTCAGGCGTGAGCCACCAAGCCTGGCCTAAGTGACATGTTCTTATATTGTTTCTTTCTTTCTTTTTTTTTTTTTCTTCCACTGAGTCTCACTCTGTCGCACAGGCTGGAGTGCAGTGGCGTCATTTCGGCTCATTGCAACCTCTGCTTCCCGGGTTCAAGCGATTCCCTTGCCTTAGCCTCCTGAGTGCCACCACCCCCAGCTAATTTTTGTACTTTTAGTAGAGATGGTGTTTCACCATGTCAGCTAGGCTGATCTCAAACTCCTGGCCTCAGGTGATCCGCCCCCGAGTCTCCCAAAGTGCTAGGATTACAGGCGTGGGCCACGGGGCCCAGCCTCATATTGTTTCTTTTACTACAATATATTAGTATGATGCAGGTGCTTCAACTGTTTATACACTTTCCATCATTTTGTATAATTCTTATACCCTGTCACTCTGAGGAATAGCCGGTCTAAGTGTTTTTCCACCACTGCTAATTCATCCATCACTAATCTCATTAGACTGTTAATTCCCAGAGGACATAAGCACACAAGCAGACAATGTTTACAAATGTTGGACGAATGTTATTTAATAAAACAATGGGGTCACCCTTAGTCTAAAAGATGTTTCACTTTTCATTTGTCATTGAACTCTATTTGTAGGTTCCCTTTTGACTTTCCCACAATCTAAGGCTGTTCTCTTTAACACATATTTTCATGAAAACATATATTTGAGCAGAAATTGTTGGTGAGTTGTAATATTACCTTTGTCCCTAAATATGAATCTATAATTATATCAAATATATGGGCAGACAATTTACTTTGCCTTTAATCTCAAGAAAAAAATAGCAATTACTTGGGGTCGGAGAGTAAAATAAGAAGTAGTGAACCTTAAAGTAGCAAACTTTAGAACAGAATAGTTTCAGAGGGGATGAGAAGAGGTGATTTTTCAGCTCATCAACAACAGATCTTATAATAAATTACATGTTCTGGTACTTTTCTTGTCTTTCTGTGTTAAATTTTGCTATTTAAAAAATAAATTTCAAATACATTGTTCATCTTAAAAGTCAAGAGTGTGTTTTATTAAAGTCAGTTGCTTTATTTGCAACGCAAAAGATATATTTGAGTTCCCAACTGGAGATTGTCCTATATGGTAACTTGCGTAAGGTATGGTTACTGAAAGTAACCTACAATTTTCATGGGCTGAAATTCATTTCTATATTGCAGCGTACAAAAACAAATAAATAAAAAATGCTTGTTTTCTTTGAAAACATATTATCTCAGTGCCTCTAACTGCCAAATCTATTGGCTTTTTTGCAGGCTTAAGGGCTCTCCCTTGTTCCTTTATGATCTCTATCTTGAGGGCCAGACCTCCTGCCTTACACAACTCAGAGGGGGACCTCAGAGCTTTTTAAAAAGAGCCCAATTTCTCGCCTGTAGAGAAGTGAAAAGGATGCCCCGCCCCCATCTATGAAAAGAGGGATTTGATAGTTTCAATGTCTTCAAATCAAAGATTTAAGTGTGTAGCCCCCCACCACCCCGGACCCTACCAAGGCTCATGAACCCCCTCCCATCCCGCCCTAATTGCTTTGGACTGGCCGTGGAATCCTTGTCCCAGTCCACAGTTCCTGTGCGACTGCACGAAGAATTCACAGAGGACCTGTGTTACTTCCCTTGTGAAGAAACAGAATTATCATGAAAATTTAGGTGGAAACCATTTCGCTTTTTTCTTCAAAAATAAGGGAAGCATGTGCCCAACCACCCCTGGGAAAAAGAACTTTCAGGGGCAAAGGAGCGAACAGGTAATTTATAAGAAAAACAGAAAGTGGTCTCTGACTGCCCCATACTTCCTTCGGAGTTGGGGGAATTGGGGACGCCTGGACGCGTTGTTTTTGTGTGTGTGGAAAAAATAAATGAAGAGCATGAAGCCCGAGGCTTCTGAGATCCTTTCCTGACCAAACCCAAGTGATTTGGTGCGGGGAATTTTAATATTTTTCCCCTTTTGTGAGGTGGAACAAACACAACTTGGGAGCAGCGCAGCGGCTCAGAGCCTGCCAGCCAGGCGGGCGACCAGAGCACCAATCAGAGCGCGCCTGCGCTCTATATATACAGCGGCCCTGCCGAGACGCTGCTTCATCGGCGCTTTGCCACTTGTACCCGAGTTGTTGACTCTCAACATGTCCGAGACTGCTCCTGCCGCTCCCGCTGCCGCGCCTCCGGCGGAGAAGGCCCCTGTAAAGAAGAAGGCGGCCAAAAAGGCTGGGGGGACGCCTCGTAAGGCATCCGGTCCTCCGGTGTCAGAGCTCATCACCAAGGCTGTGGCCGCCTCTAAAGAGCGCAGCGGAGTTTCTCTGGCTGCTCTGAAAAAAGCGTTGGCTGCCGCCGGCTATGATGTGGAGAAAAACAACAGCCGTATCAAACTTGGTCTCAAGAGCCTGGTGAGCAAGGGCACTCTGGTACAGACAAAAGGCACCGGTGCTTCTGGCTCCTTTAAACTCAACAAGAAGGCAGCCTCCGGGGAAGCCAAGCCCAAGGTTAAAAAGGCGGGCGGAACCAAACCTAAGAAGCCAGTTGGGGCAGCCAAGAAGCCGAAGAAGGCGGCTGGCGGCGCAACTCCGAAGAAGAGCGCTAAGAAAACACCGAAGAAAGCGAAGAAGCCGGCCGCGGCCACTGTGACCAAGAAAGTGGCTAAGAGCCCAAAGAAGGCCAAGGTTGCGAAGCCCAAGAAAGCTGCCAAAAGTGCTGCCAAGGCTGTGAAGCCCAAGGCCGCTAAGCCCAAGGTTGTCAAGCCTAAGAAGGCGGCGCCCAAGAAGAAATAGGCGAACGCCTACTTCTAAAACCCAAAAGGCTCTTTTCAGAGCCACCACTGATCTCAATAAAAGAGCTGGATAATTTCTTTGGTATCTGCCTTTCTTTTCTTGTTCTGCCCTGTTACTTAAGGTTATTCGTATGGGAGTTAACTGAGGTATCAGACGAATTGGGTGACGGGGTTGGAGAGTGGCCGTGGTGAGGTTACAGCATTTAAAACTTTATTGCGGCTTCTAGGTCCCTGACCGGAGGCTTTTCTCGCTGGCGGATGGTTTTGGGATGGCAGTCAGTCCCGCCCCAGGCCTGTGAACGGCAGAAAAGACCGCAAAACAAGAGCGAATTTCTTAGTCTAAAGGGAAGTCCGGATTGGACTAAAAAATTTTCAAAAGTCCCGCCCTGCTCCCGGGTTGGTCCGTTTCTTCTAGTACATGACTTTCATTCTGTATTTAATTGGATGGTGGCAAACGTTGCTTGTTCTGTGTTTTGCTTTACTGTGACTTAAAAGTTTTGACTCTTTTCTCTTTATTAACGTCTGGGATTTCGGACGCTTTCCATGTTGTTGGTAGTCAAGTTGATGTCTCCTGGAGGTAGTGGCAACATCCAGCCCTGGGAGGAGAGTGCGTGCAGATACCTTTGTCCTACATTCCTCTGCTGTTAATTTCTCATTCCTGTGGCAACGAAGGAATGCATTTAAAAAACAGCCACAACATCGGCAATAGCCCTTCCTCCACCCAAGGCAATCGTGGACCTAGGGAGTTATTTGTTCCACATGTCATGTAGCGTTCCGCTAAACTGACAGGTTTGAGCGTATCGATTTTGAGCGTATCGAAAGCACAACTTTTAGCCAGCCATTTTGTCCTCGCATGACGACGGTTGCTTATCCTGTTTAGACAGACAGCAACATTTAAAAATCGAAGTTCCTTTAAACGTATTTTGTTTGGCAGTCCAAATGTTTCTATGCAGAAAACAAAGTATTTGTACTATTAACTATTTAGAGTGTATGGATAAATGGGAGACATTTCTAATAAAGGCCTTCGTTAATGGTTCCCTCTGTTTGACATCCATGGTGCTTCTGAATACAGAAAGCCTAGCGTCTTATATTCGCTTCTTTTAAAATCTGGTGGGCACATTTTGGTAAGACCTAAATTATGGGGACTGGGGCTTCTGGAGATAAGCTGCTCAATTATTCTACCATCTCCACAATGATTAATGTAGTGAGTTAATTTGTTAGTGATAGTGACCACGGATTCATCCCAAGAAAGAGAGAAAGGGGAGGGAGGCAAGCAGAGAGACAGGAAGACAGAGGCAGGGAAGAAGGAAAAAACATTCTCCCATGGTTTAAGTAATTTTGTGTTGTTAATTTTACATTACAACACGGTTTAACATGGTGAACCCTCTATTTTGGTGTAAGGTTTAATATATGGACATATTTTCTCCCAAGACCATTTATGAACTTTCATTTCTGCTTCCCCCTTCTTCCTCCCGTGCCACCCGCCACGCTCCTATCAATTTTGGCTGTTTTGTCATAGGCTAATACGCTACAATTTCATGGACAGTTGGACTGTCTTAGGTTTCTCAGGTTTCTATTTTGTTCCTTTAGTCATTCCCACAGTTCTTAAGGTAGAATTGTACTGTTTTAAACATTGTGTTGTGTGCTATCCTCAATGCTGAGATGATTATGTGACAAATGGCAGGTGTTCAACTAATACCTAAATGTGTAGTATCTTATCAAGCCTAATGCTACTTCACAATGCCTACCTACTCCATTCACCTCACTTTATCTCATTACAGGCATTCTATCATCTCACATCATCACAAGTAAAACTGTAAGCTATTTTGAGAGAGATCACAGTCATATAATTTATATTTATATTTATTTATTTATTTATTTATTTATTTATGAGACGGAGTTT